>NW_020799118.1:13685472-13738687 GCF_003259725.1 Athene cunicularia | reverse complement strand
AGGAATTTAATGCTGGGCATTAGCATTGCACACACCTTAGGAGCACAGCAAAGTGCTCTTTTCAACTGATATAAAGCAGAAAGTTTCAACTTTAAGACTTGAAAATACTGCAGAGCAACAAGAATGCTTCATTCTTAAGTCAGCCCCCAAAAAAACCCCAAAATCCTGAGTGCAACAGCTGCTGACCTCAGAAACACATCTGAACTAGGACAGAGAAAGAAGGAGAGATGCTTAAAAAAAGGAAGAAATCAGTCCACCACAGCTCTGAGGAAAAAACAATGAGAAAAGACAATGATTTATTGCCTCTCAATTCGGTGGTGCCTTTCACTTAGGGATCCCAGAACAAAGAGACACATCTCACAAGCCGCCTGTCCCACGGGGTCTCAAGTCTTTTCAAAGCTCTGAAAGCCAAAGCTCGGAGGGCTGAAGGACAGAGTCCCCTCTGGCATCTTGCCCTGGGCAAGAGCAGATAACCCCACTCCTCCGCTCCCACCCCCAGGACACGCTGGGGGCACAAACACCAACAAGCCCAAGATCTGAACCAGCCTCCCACAGTCCTACTCTACCATATCCATTTTCCCCAACCACCACCTATATTAAATGTTTCAAATCTCTTGTCTGCCAGAGAGATAAGAGAGTGGTGATACTTCACATTTCTGCAGCCAACAGAATAGTTTTTGATATTGTTTGAAGATTTGGAAAAATGTTATCAATAACTTTTGTTCTTAAAGTATAAACCACACAGAAAAAAAAAATTTAGCATAAAAACTTTTAAAAGCTTCCAAGTGCTCTCCAGGGTAGTCATTAGAAACTACTTAGGTAACAGGAGGGTGATAACAGTGAGTTAATGCAGCGTTAAATTAGCCCTCCTTCCATGCAGAACTTTAAGTGACAGAGGAATCAGTTGGGAGGATTTTTATTTTATTTTTTAAATAATGAAGTTAATGGATTTCCTGTTTTTAGCTCTGTGGGCGGCTGTCATTTTGAGGGATCAGTATATACTGTATTTAATTACTCTTGTTCTCAAGTAATGAAAATAATTTCATCTGTGTTCATACGAACTCAGGGTCCCCAGCATGTCTCAAGCATGGCCATCAAGGCAAGAAGATGGAGCATGGCCCTTGGCAGCAAGGGGTGTGCTGTCTTGAGATGTATAACCACAACAGCTTCCGCTTACTCACTGGACTTCTCAACATCCCAAACTGTCCCTCAAAACCTCCACAGGGCCAACAGCCACAAGACCTATGCCACAACTCCTGGTGAGCAAAGGGGAACGAGCATCGGGAGTGTTCATGGCCAAGAGATGACAGTGGCTTCCCAGGGTTTCCCCACTGTCCTCCTGCGGGCATGGCCGAGGTTGGTGCTGGACCCCACAGCAGGCTTAACAGCTCCTCCAGACTCACTGCCCACCATGGAGAGCTCTCCCCGTTTCCCCCAACAGGTTATCAGGAGCAGGGTCAGTGATGGCCATCAATAAATTTAGACACGGATCAGCAAGATTTAGGCTAGCCACAAAGACAGGGGGACAAAAAACCCTGGGCATCTTGCACCAGTCCACAAACCACGTGCAACACAGAGAACTTCATAACTGAAATGGGATGCAACGGAAGGGACTGACTGTGAAATGAGAGTCAGCAGCTCAAACAGAGCCGGGAACAGATGCAGAACGAAAGCAGAGGCCAAGGACAAGTGACGCCACCAAACCAGGTGATATGATCCGTTTAGTATCAGTGCTACATGTTGCATTAGGGCATGGGAGCGCGTTCCCACTCAATCAATTCTCAGCAGAAGAAAAGAAAGTAGCTTTAAAGGCTTGAAACAAAAAAGCCTGAAGGCAGTGAACAATCCTTGGCTGATGGGAGTGGCTGGAGAGAAGCTTTCCCTGCAAAACGATAACCTGCCTACTGCGGAGCTCTCTGTCCTCCTTTGAAGCAGCTGGCTCTGGTGCTGCTGGAAGCCAGTCTCGATGGATCACTGGTTTGAATTCAGTATCGTGATTCCTCCATTCCCCTGTGCGGAGGTTCAGGTATACACTGCACATACCAGCAGCAACCATCTACTGCCAGGTTCCCATGGCACTAGGAAAACAAAAGGGAAAATATGTATCATCACTAAGGAACTCCAGTTCCTGAGACAAATAATTATAACCTGGAAGGAATTTTCTTTGCAATTATCCTTTCTGTACTGATCGCTTTGAAGTCCATGATATGACTAAAAGCCAGTTACAGTTTTGTGGTGAGTTTTCTCTCTGGAAACCCATGCTGATCAGATGAAAAGAATACATGGTGGCACAGCCAAGTGCACAGAATCAGGAGGTTTTGGCTTAAAAGAAAATAAGCAAAAACCCAAACATACCCAAAGGACAAGAAAAGCAAAAACTGAACTCTCACCTACCAAAGCTGAATAGTCAGGGTTTGTTCAAGAATTGGTAGTTATTATACATGTTCCTGCTATGTGAGAGGAAAAGCCTGAAATCCACCTCACGTGATAACATCCCATTTGCTCAGTCCGGAGTGGTCTGCACAGAGCTCTGCAAATGCAGCGCTTCTCTCTGCAGGAGCTCTACACAGAAATCCTGTGCCGGCGTTTGCAGCACCTTCCCTCCACAGAGCCAACAGCAATTCGCCAACTGAAAGCTCTCAGAGCCCCTTTATTGCAACAAATGGTCAAGCAAAGCTTCAGGAGGTTGAAATGGTAGCTCTGAAAGCCTTAGAGACACAAACCTCAGCTCCTAGCCCTCTTTCCCTGGGAAATCTATGTTTTCCCTTCAGCACTGATCAACAGCTGATATGGGACTGACTGGGCCAGAAGTTCAAGTCTACCCTAACATGACCAAGATACACCAGAAGGCCATTCCTGCTGCACACAACACACCCTCCCCAGCTCAGGTGGCCTCTCCCATCAGGGCCACCCCCCACTACTCTGGGGATGGCCCTCTGCTCGGCTTTGGTGGCCACTGCAGTCTGCGTGGTCCCAGAGCATAAACTGCACCAAGAGAAGAGGCAGGGAGTTCATTCAGTGAACACAAGGTCATGCTGGGATTAGTCAGTGGGGGCTCTGACACTGCCTTGGGATGTACATTCCTGGGAAGGTCATCTTGCAACTTGGCCTTGCTACAGGCGGACTCTCTCACAGAGCCTCCAAGCATCTGGGAGAAGCGGGACCTTCTTCCCACCTGCAGAGCCCTGTGAACCTTGGGAGGATGCTGCAACCAAGGACATGAGGGTCCCCTGACTAAGGGAAAGTCACCAAGGGCTTTGGAAGACAGAGCTGAGTTTGAAATACCAAAAAACCCCTTTGGTGCTTGTCTCCTCCAGGTTACATTCCTTCTTACTGTGCTTTTCCTCCTTACTCTCCACCGAAAAAGCCCCACTATGAAGCAAAAAGCCAGCAATTTCCACCTTCCACCTTCCTCAAGCAACCTGTTGAACACATTTTATCTGTTCTTTATGGACAGGACCCCTGCAGTACCGTGCCATGTGCCTGCAGAGCTAAATTGCTAAAAACAGGTGTCTGTTGGGTGTTAAATCTATCTTCAGGCTGCTTTGGCAGCTTAAGAAACCATTAGCAGCTGTTAACATGGTTAGCATGGCAACGTTGAGCCTAACAGCTCAACCAGCCCGCTTTCTTCACCATTTCAAAACTATCATTCCCCACTTGTACACTTCAAGCAAGAACAAATTAAAACCAATACCATGAAGGCACCTGGCAAGCTATTTTGCTAGCAGACAGAAAGCAAGTCTCGAAATAAAAAGCATATTAGACAAATTTTTCCTGCTGTATCATGTGAGATTCCCATTGCCCTTGGGAGATCACATTTTAGCCTCATGCAAGCACATGTTTTAGCATCAACATTTGCAGATGATAAATACTCACTGAGGGAGCTTCCCCATCAGTTTGAAGTGGACCTCTCATTTAAACTTTTCTCTGCCTCCTTAATTTTTTCCTGAACGCAGTGCCTTTAAAGTACAGCTTGTATATTTAGGGAAAAAAAGGCTTCATCGTTCATTAACCTCAAGGCAGATACACTCATCCAACACCCCAACAGCCACAGGACCATATGAGTGATGATAATGTACAATCTCAACAGTGACATGCAAGAAGACCACGAGCAGGTTATGGCCAACTTCTAGGTTGAATGTAAAAGGCCGTCCTGGTGCAGGAGTGGAAATACAAGTCCTAGTAGTAAAAAAGAGTCCCCAAGAATGAGAGCACAATATTGCATATTAGGTAGCAAACACAGCATATTGGTTTCCGACAGGCTGTTCTTGGCAGTGTAGGGGCCAGAGAGGCCAGCTGTGGTCGTGGTCCCATCACTCAGCATGAAACACCCTCATCCCCACGCAGTTACACACGACCCATCGCCAGGTGCCTACAGAACACACACTCCAAACGCCCAGGAGGCACTGTCAGCTCTGCAGACCAGGCATGGAGCAGGAGCCCGGGCAGAGCCGGTGTTCCCACAGCTCGACCCCGCCGACCACGCTCACCCAAGGAACAGCAGCAGCGCTCGAGCCAACAGCCATCAGGAGGGAGAGGACCACAGGGCCCATTTCCTTCTGTGGTGGCAAACTCCAGAAACTACTTTAATCCACACGTGGAGCTTTCAGTTACATTCCTACACCATCTTTTACACTCAAAACCTTAAAATAAACCAAAACTCAAACAAACAAACAAAAAAAAAGCAGGATACTATTTATACAAGATAGCATGAGAAAACCACTACAGAACCTATAATATGAATTTTCTGATTCTAAAAGGGGATTTGCTCTGATTCTAAAAGGGGATTTACTCTGTCTAGAGCGAAGGCTATTTTTCAGGACTACAGTTAAATAAGAAAATTGATACTGCTGTGTCCTTTAGGACATCCCTTCCATCCCTGCAGAAGTAAACAAGACTCTCTATTCAGCTACATCGCTCAGAAGTAACTCAGCTAACTCTAATGAAGCTTTGGTGATGTAAATCTGCTGTGATTCTGGAATGGTTTAATCCAGACATTTTTAAACATGATGAGCTCAGAAGTGGCCAAAATGACTAATGGGACCTCAACACCCACAGCTTTAACCTCCAAGAACAAAGGAAGAAAGGGGGAGCAGGAGGAAGGAAGACCAAATGCGGATCTCAGGAAATCAAAAAGTTGCTTTCAAAACCTATCTGATTTTAAAGAGATCTATCTGATGGATACGTAGGAGGAAACAGCAGTTTTTCGGCAATTATGGGACAAATGCCAGGAAGTCAACTGTGTTAGGAAGTAGTTCTCTCCCTGCACAGTACAATGAGATGAGCAAACACACAAACAGGCAGAAATGCTGATGGTCAGAGACCTGAACTACGTGCCAAGTCTTCCGAGTCCTGAAATCTCCCTGTTGATACAAAGAAAGAGATGAACTAGATCAGCAATTGTTTAAGTCAGTGCCCAAAAAACTAAACAAACATACAATGCATTAAAAATTATAAACTATAAAAGAAATCAGGAAGACTTCCACATAATTATTTTCAGCAACAGCAAATGGATCTGTAAGCAACCGCTCAGATGATTAGTCAGTCTGCAGGAAACATTAAACCTTCAACATGACCGACCTACCCTGGTGACTCTGCTGCCACATACCAAGGACAATTTACCAAAGCAGTGGAAACAAAACTCACCCACTGTAGGAGCTGGTGTTCTTCCCATTATTACTTATTTTGACAAAAAAAAGCTAAAACTGTCCTTTGGACACCTTTAAAGCTAATTCCAGTTTCAGAGGCAGAGAGGGAAGGAGGATGCAGCCAGCACAGGATGCAGTGCCGTGCTCAGCCACCTGCCATTTTCATCTTAAAAAGAGAATAGCTAATTAAAACACTGCAGGCCTGATGTCAAGATTTCAGATGACGACCTCTTCACCCCATCCCCCAGAAACAGTTACATTTATTAAGTAGCATGTCCAACCCATAAAGTTTTATCTTTTTTTTTTTTTTTTCCATAAGGCAGCCTCAAACATTGCCCTATTTTTACCTTTTCTCTTCTCACTACCATAGAAATTCCCTACCATGATCAAATTACCATCAGTATTCACCAGGATAAACTGAGAGGAGAGAGAAATAATTGCAAGAGCCTTAAGATCTCAGGTCATTTCTTTAAGCTCTTTTCTTAGCTTGTCCTACTATTTTACTCCTCCACAAAATGTGGGTGCACAGCAAACATCCAGAGCAGCTTCCACCCATGTCAAACATAAGCACAGCGAAGCTCTGCTTACGACCTACAAAATAACCAGAGTAAATACCCAACTATAATATGCATCTAAAATATAAATTTAGACTTGCTGATAAAAACGGTAAATATAAATCAGGTTTATGTTAAGGAACAGCCAGATGTGGCATTCATTAAGTGTTGCTCTTATTAATATGCCATTCACTATGTTTCTTTGCCACATGTATAGATATATTACTTGTTACACTTGAAAACCTCAGACACTGGCAAGAGAGCTGGAGACAGACACTCCTATTAATCTGAACGAGCAGCTGTGAGAATTACTGTGGATTCCATTTTTAGGAATAAGCAAGTTTCAGAGTGGTAAGAAAACAAAAAGATAAAGCAACACAAAGCAGGGTTATTTATTTTGACAGCTGTGGTTTAGCTGTTTTAACTGTTTATGATGGTTTTAAAAGAAACTCTGAAATCCACTTTGTAAAAATAAGGAAGACTCAGTAACAGCAGCCGGGCTGTGAGTCCGGAGAGGAGACACAGCCGAACCACATGTTTTGGGGTCAGGGACAGCCATGGGACAAGGGTGGGACACAGCAAAGGGCTCTGGTGCCCCTCCGGCTGCCTGGCAGGGTTAAGGATGCTCAGGGTTAGGGATGCTCAGTGCCAGTGGGTGCAGAGTCCCTGCTGCTGCCCCAATCATGGGGCCATGGACATGACCCCAAGATCTGCTGCTCACAACCCCAGAGCCCCCCCTAGTTCTGTCGGGGTGGATGCTAGTGCTGGTAACGGCAGCAACAGGGCACCCAGGTGGCTCCCACTGCTTAAACCCCCACAGGTGTCACCTGCTCACCCAAGCAAAGCATCCACAGCAATGACCCGGGTTTGCTTTATTGGTTTAAAATAAATATGAACATGCTTCCCTTCGGCGGAAATTAAAACCTAGTAACATAGAGTAGTTAGTATTAATATATTCCAAATATTTAACTCCCAATCACCTGAAGGGCACGATAAATTTCCATTTCTAGGTCCTTTTATTTCCTGAAAAAAAGTCGTAACCTTAATGCACCTTGAAAAGGTCTTGCCAAAAGCCCGGTGAGTGCAATGGGACTCTGTGGGGAGCACGCAGGGAGGCTGTGCCCAGTGCAGGGCTGTGGTGGCAACTGGCCACCAGCCCTCTGCTCCCCTGGCCACTGATTCTGTGGAAGGGACACTGGGACGGGGACCATGGGCGGCAGGATGGGCTCCAGCACAAAGATGCAGCCACAAAGAAAAAAGGTAAGGGAAGGAGAGGAGAAAAACTTCCAAAACAAACCCAAAATTTATTACTGCAGACATAACAAGTAGACTTCCGATGTTGAGTTTTTTCTGTATGAGTGTGAATTCCTCAATACCCTTTTTATTTTCTTGAAAACATTGAAACTAGAGGAAAACAGATCACTTTCTCATTAAGAAGACCTGTATCCTAGCTCTGATACCCATCAGTGGAAGTTCTGCACATATCCAAGGACTTTATTAAATAAAATTAAGAACCCAGTATGCTGTTAATGACACAGCCACAGTTAGCTGACATTAACTGCACATCTTCTGTGGGACTGATTAGTGTTAATATAGCCTGAAGAAAATCAAGGTTCTTGATTCCTGGAAGTTATGAGCCACTTATTTTTTGGAAAACATTATGCATTCATTCTATGGTTGAGAATGTCAGCTGGGATAAATAACTTCTACTTCGCCTCATCTTCCCCAACACTTGGAAAAGAATATACATTTTTCTTTGTTTTCTGGCAGTTTTGCAGAGTTGTTGCCTACTATTGAACAGTCAATATTAATATGTGCTAACAAAATGTAAAACCAAAAATATTTCTCAAAAAATATTTTCATGAAACTCCTTGAAGAGCCACAGCTGGCTTCCATGGAGGCAGCACTCAACATCAAACCTGGCAAAAATGGCAACTTAGATACTATTTTTATACTCTTAAAAAAAAAACCCAAACTATTATTTAGATCTTCAGCAAAGGTGGGGCCCTGAGTCTGAACACAGACTCGTTGCTTACAAATAAACATAAGCAACACATGGTTGGCAGCTATTAGGGTTCATAATGACCACAGCAGAACAGTATTGCAGCATTGCCCCTTAACTCCTCCTGAATCACTGCATACACAATGCTATATGCCTCGTGTTTCCTTTTTTCACACTGTTTTATTAAATCCAGCTAAACAGAATTACACAGGTAAGAAACAATTTGTAAACTGTGCTAGTAAAGCAGAGTGCAATGATTAAAAAATAGTAACTGCCTGCCTGGGTCAACAAGAGTGTTTCTTTAGCAAGATACTCAGGAAAGGCGAGCAAAAGGGCTCGAAGACATCATCTAGTTGTGAAGGTTTAAGAGCTGCTGTTCAACAGCTTTTGGTAATTCACCTAAACGAGGAGTTTTCCCCTGCTAACTCGGCCCACTGTTAGCTCAGGGACACCACCCAAGGCAGTATGGCTCAGCCCCGGGCATCCAGACCCTGCACAGCACTGCTCTGACCGTGGCACTGGTCACCCAACCCCCAAATAAATCCTTCCCCCAAGAGAGTTATCTGGGGGTCTGGGAGACAGCCCCATGCTCAGCTCCCTTCTGAGCACATGTCCTGGGGTGGGAGCAGTGAGCATCCAGCACCCCACAAGCATCAGAGCCCAGGCTGTGCCCCACGGGCAGGAGAGCAGTCACGCACCCGAGCCCTAAAACTGGCAAGTTTGGTGACTAAAGACAGTCCTAGGCAAACGCTTCATTTTCCCCTTTTGCTTGCACTTTGCATGCAGAAACGGCTGCTCTGCCCACCCGTCCTCACCTGTCCCCTCCGACGCAGTTTCCAAGCTCAAATTCATCTGGGACAGAGGCAAATGTTCTTGAGAGACCTGAGCTGTCACAGTCAACTGTCAAGAGAGTAATTTGATGGGAGAAGTATCAAGGGAGCGATCAAGAAAACCTTGGAGAGGAAATTAAAACAGATATATGTTCCCAAAATTACAACATCCACTTCAAACTCGTGCTAGCTGAAATCTATATTTACCCAAGGCAAAGTAACTACATAATTGCACTCTGCAGAAATGACTATGCAAGACTAAACACGTGCCGCACGCTCTGCGGGAAGTTTCCTGTCTTCCACGATCTGCTTCGGGCCTCAGTTTACCAGCCCTCCTGTATCCTCTGGGCTAGGTGGTGGCTTTGCACTCTAATTCAGGTACCACAGCAACACAGACCTGCTCCCAACCCACTCTCGAGGCACCGGTGGTGGCACCAACAGGTTTAGAACCGCGGGGCTCTTCATTTCTTGTTTTCTGCCCCATTCATCAAACCAATTTCCCTTGACAGGGAATTAAGCACACTAATTATTTCTGTATCACACCCCCTCCAGATACAGGGTCTGGACAACTGTCACTGCATCTATAGAGTTGGAGTGAGCTATGGAGGAATCCTAAAGCTCCTGACACAGCAACATGATGAAGCCACAGCTAATATTTTAAGCCTTGCAATTCTATTTCTTCACATCTACGTCCCATAGTCAGTAACAAAATACAGCAATAAAGACAACCCTAAATCCAGTCCAGTCTTTCCTCTCCTCTAGCCAGGAGGTCATTAGAAAAAACAAAAAAACCACAACAACAAAAACAAACAAACAAGAAACCCCACCACCACACTCACAGGATGGAATCTTTCGTTTTAAATTGTCTAACAGTTTAGCTGGCAGGGCTGTTTCTTCCAGGAATGCATTTTTAAAATCCCTAGCCCTTTCCCTACTTCCTAGAGCTCTTACTAACCTTTTATTAATTATTGCTTCTGCTACAAAATCAAAACCAATTGCAGATTAACTTTTGGAGAAGTTTAGAGCAGGAATTTTGCTCTGTTTGTGACCACAGATATTCAGTATTGATTCCTAAGGATGTAGCAGCATGAAAGCTGCTTACCCAAGCTTTGTTGTGAAGGGAAGCCTGGATGACTACGGCCTGGCCACCATTTTCAGGCTGGCGGGGTTTGCACAGCCCACTTGTGAGGTGTGAAAACCCAACAGTGCCGAGCAAAGGGTCTGCAGAGCCACTTCACCAGCAAAGATGTGCTGATGCTCATGCAACCTCTGGTCAGAATCCTGATTCACCTCACCCCAACAAAATAGCTCCCTTGCCCCTCTGACAGATCCGCATCACGGCTTTTGGAAGAAAGACACAGGGTTGGGTGTCCCAGCAAACACCCACAGCCAACTGCAGAACAATCCCCCTTCTCCAGCCCAGCTGCAAACGCTGTGAAGCCTTCCTGGTAAAAGAAAGGAACAGAGAAGAAAAGCAGCATGTTTTCCCACAAATATTACCATTCCCCAAATTCTGCTGAGAAGCTGCCAGTTGGAAGGATTCAGTGGTTTAATGATAACATAACACAGCGTAAAGCAAGATTTTCCTTTGCCCCTCGCCGCCCCAGCGCCACAAAGCAGCCAGCCACGGTTCTGCTGCAGGCAACCTGGGTGGTGGGTTTCCCATGCGTGTGACATCAAATTCACTTGTGAGCATATTCTGTAGCATATAATTAGAATTTTTGCTTCTAATTTCAAGAAGCAGCTTTTTATGTTTTTATATAAACCGCTGAAATCAACCACATTAAAAAAAAAAAAAAAAAAAAAAAAAAAAAAAAAAAGAATCACACAGGATAGTGACAACTGATATTAAACAGCTATTCACATACGTCCCAATACCACAAGACTCATACACTCGCTCGGCTCTCCCCGCTGTAAGAAATCCAAATGACTTCAGTGCATAAAATGAACCATATGAATTAATCACTGGCTTTTCTGTCCTCACTCTACAGTGTTATTAATTCAGGCTGAAAATGCATGTTCCCCAGAACAAAGAATGATCCAGCAAGGGAGCGTGTAGTTCGTTAAGCATTCAGCAACAGAAAGCCAACCTGGAAATGCAAAATAGCAGGTACCACTTCGGGATTTTCCACACAAATAGTTATCAATACCACAGGAAAGCCAGGGAAAATATCCTGCAGCTGCTTTAATACTGAAATTGCAAGTGAATGGAAACACCTCCAAAACAGTCACTCAAAGAATACTTTCTTTTTATCGAGAGAAATAACCAACCAGTCTTTGATGCAAACTTTCAATCATTAATGGTAAACTTGTCAGTAAAGCTGGGGGCTGAAATTCAGTAACTGGAAACACGTGTGAAGGTAGCCTGAACACCAGCACCGCTTACTCCAGTGATTTATCATACACCTGAGGCCGCAGTATGCTCACACCAATAAAGCCCTGGATAGAAGGGAAAAAAATATGTTTTATTTAAAGTCATTTGAAACATGGTAAGGGAACAAAAAGCAATTCTAAAATATCTGCGTTATTTGTTAAAATAATTACTTTATAAAACAGCCAATTTTTAAATGTTACCATGTGCAGCAAACTTCCATACAAAAATTTACCCGTCCCTCTAATAAATGTAGTATTGCTCAGTTGGTCTAGAAAGCCACTTAAAAGAGATCAATAGCTTTTTAGCATGACACAATGTCCCACTCTAAATGACTACAGTGGAGGATAAGTATAGATATCAAAGATAAAATATTTTTTGAAGTATCTAGAAATGTGGAAATAGAACCAAGCATAGCAAGACTCTGGACCAAAAGGAGTGAAAAAGTGCTTTGTTTCAAAAGAAAAGCCCAGATCCTCTCCCAGCTGATGCATCTGCAGGGAGGGGAGTTTTTAGCAATTACCTAGAATTTCTGGAGATGCTTGTTAATCTACAGAGTTATATCCATTACAGAGGGTGGCCCTGAGGAGGGGCACGTGTGACAAAACCAGTCGGATACCTGCAGTTCCCTCCAGCCCTGGCTGCAGCAGTTCCAGGCAGCAGTACCAGCAGTTCAGCAGCAGGAGTTATTTTCTGGCAATCACATAAACCTTATAGTTCACAGCAGTTTTATACCTGGTGTTGGTATAAATACAGAGTATTTTGCCTTCCATGTGTGCACGGCCACTGACACAACTGTAAAACTGACTGCTTTCCTTCATGGACAACCCAAGCAGGAAAAGAAACTGCCGGCAACCCAGGATTTAGAAGTGAAATAAAACACTTGAAAAAGATATTCGTGTACAGGATAATTTTCCAAAGAGAAATTGCTGACCCTTAAAGAGTGGCATGTGTCAGGAGTTTTTAAATTTAATTTTACTTTAAAGTCACAAAGGAGAAAGAAGTTCAAAATGCTGTTTGTAACCATAACTTAGAGTTAAAAGGTATTCAGTAAAAATGTACACCGATTTCTTCTGGACATAAATCCAAAAGGTAAGATTGTGCAACATCAGTACTTCATATTTAATAATAACAAACAGATGGGAAAATATTATAATAAATTATTCTAACTATCCAAGCTCTGTGCCAGAAAGTCTTGGCCAAATTCCCCTACTTAACTATCTATATACCGTTTTGACTGTGCAGATCTCAGAGCTCTCCATATTCCTGTAGACTGGAACACATGCATCAAGTGACTTTCTTTTAGAATAAATAAATAAATAAAATCCCTGTCTGAGCTACACTGTAGGGCTGACACAACACTGCAAAACGTGAGCACGGATTTGATAAGACGAGCCGTGCTGTATCACGACACAGGAGCTGCAGCACTGATCACAAGACCCAGCAGCCCATGAGAAACCCCCCAGGGATGTGGATTTATCTTTGCTCCAAGGTCTGGTTCACTCCTGTATCTGGGGGTAAATTTTAAAGCCCAACTGACACTTCAGCTTGAACCTCACGTGCTCTACAGCAAGGACACAGACAAAACAGCTCTGAGCACTGAAAGCTGTCCAACTCCCTTCCCAAGGGCCTGACAACCAACACAGCTGTAAATCCTGGAGCCTTTTAGGACAAAGATCTCCGTGCCGTGCCCGCAGATCTGTACAAGTGTGGAAATCAGCACGGAGCGATGCCGCTCTGTGCCAGCACCCGCCCTGGGCAGAGCCATGTGACATCGGGGCCCCGTGGCTGGAATTTGGGGCTGCTCAGCGCTGGCATCGCCTGGGCATTTCCCCAGTGGGCCCAGGGCATGGGATTAACCTCCTGCTGAAGCCTCGGGATGAAGGCACACATATTTCAATGTAATCAGTTCTGATAGCTGGATTGTCTGAAACTCAGATTTAAAGCATTGCATCTAAAGCACCTGAATATTGGCTTTAAAGCATCCTCCTCTCCCTGGTCATTAGCTATTGGGCATCTCTGTCTTAAAAGCTGACTGAGCCAGAGGAGGTCATATTAAGAAGTAAGCCACGTAAGTGAGAACATAATACATTTATCAGCTAAATGCAAAGGACAAAAAGTGGCATTTTAAAGCTTAGCAAAGTGCAGAATAGATGGGAAGAGCTACATCTCTGTGTTACCCCTTGGACACCTCCCCAGCATCTCCTCCCCATCCCTCTGGTGATTTTTCAGTGTCATCAAATAGATCTGAGCAGCCCAGCACGCCGGCTCTGCACAATGCCTTCCCCCAGGCGAGATATTCAGCCCAGCTGGGCAGATCCAACTGCACTGATGCTATTCCTGATTTATGCCTAGAATCTGGCTCTTGTGTTTACCAAACTGCATTAAAAAAAAAGAAAAAAAAATCCGGGCAGTGTTTGCCCCCGTGACAACTGGCGATAGCCAAGGGCCATCGCACAGCCAGAGCAGCCCGTCGCTCCCGTCGCTGACAGCCTTCCTCCTGCAGCTGCGAGGCCGAGCAGAGACATCACACGGGGGAACTGAGCTCTGCCATGCGCTCCAGCTCTCTACTCAAAAATAACAACATTACCTCAGCAATCCGAAACAAGGGACAAGAACGATTTCCCCATCGGTTTCTGCCCCTCATCCTTCACCTTTCCCATTGCTCCTTTCCCCCAGAGGAGCCTTCCTGACGTCTCCTCCCTACCCTGCACCCAGATTGCTCACTGCTTATTGCACAGCTTGTTTATTCCCCCCTCACTCTTTTTTAGGGGGGATCATCTTTACTCTCTCCTTTCACCCCTCCCACATAGAAGTACCACCCTATTTTGGGAGCGCGGCAGGATGACTTTTCCCCTCTGCTCCCAGGCAGATCTCCACTGTGTGTAAGTGCAGTCACCCCACACCAGCCCCAACACCTCCTTTGCAGAGGGAAAACGTCCGCATCTTCAGAAGGCCGGTGGCTGGGTGCTGACAGTCGACCAGCCTGGAGCTGCAGGACCTACTCCTGCTTTTGCCAGCTCCCACCCATCCCTGGAAGCCGCCTGGGCTTCGGCAGGCAGGTCGCAGCCCAGCCTGCCCACGCAGCGAGGCGGCCAGCCCCGCGGCAGCTCCAGGGAGGTTGAGCAATCCTTGCTGAGAGGCTCAGGCTGCACAGCTCAAACCCCAGCCTGCTGTCCTTCCTACTCACAGGAGCAAAGGGCTCCATCCTGCAGACCTTCCAGCTGAGCTCGAGGTTAGATACTGAATTGGACACAGCCCAACATGGCTCAGACAAGCATGAAGCAAAATAGAAAATTATCCCTTATCTCCTCCCTGGTAAATGTTCATAATAAACGGGGAATCAAGAATCACAGAATCATTCCGGTTGGAAAAGACCCTTGGGATCATCGAGTCCAACTATCAGCCCTGCTCTACAAAGTTCTTCCCTACCCCACATCCCCCAACAGCTCATCCAAACGACCCTTAAACACATCCAGGGATGGTGACTCCACCCCCTCCCTGGGCAGCCTATTCCACTCTCTGACCACTCTTTCTGTGAAAAATTTTTTCCCAATGTCCAGTCTAAACATCCCCTGTTGGAGTTTAAAGCCAGAAGTAACCTCATAAACCTCCACACCTCAGCTACCTGCTCCACTAAAACCCTGAGCTGTTTAGTCCACTTTTAATGGTGGTTTAATCACTTAATAGCCTAAAAGCATAGGATAGAACTCAAAATCCCACTACTAAAACACTGTTATTTTAGGCACTGTGCCTTCACTGAGCAGCAGCCTCTCGCTCTTATGTAGCAGCTTTACATGAAGGTCTGGAAGCACCTTGGGGAAAGTTTTATCCCTCTCTGATGTCAAGGGAAATGCAGTTAATACACACCAGGCAAGTGGGAGCACGGCCCCAGGCTCATCTCCCTCCCCACCGATAACACAACCCGCCCTCTCCCCGTGACAGGTACGTACCCCTGGGGACGGAGCACTGCCTTCAGCCACTAAGCCTTCTGCTGCGCGCCGAGAGGAGCCACTTGTGCTCTTCCCGAGATGATAAAAGCACGGCATCGCGTGCCTTCCTCTTCCCCTCCCGGCGGGCACACCCTCAGCTCGTGGGCCAGCACCCTCTCCGGCTTCACTACCTGCAGGATTCCTGCCACTCAAAGGTTTTCCCAGAGGGATTATGACTCGGACAGATAATTTTGGCATGCGTGTAGGCACCCCCCCATATAAAGGAATACAAAAATATGAGAGAGTTGCAATAAAAGCACCAACTGTTTGGAATCAAGGCACAAGAGCCAAGGTACAGCTGAGATTTCAGCACTGGAAATTGCAGGGTGGAATTTACTTTGAAATCCTGACACTTATCTCTTCTGACTAACATAAAATATGTACCTTGGCTCAGGCTCACTTCCTATATACGACTGGGAAGAGGATGGCTTAACACTGCGGTTTTACCCAGTTTAGAAACGGAAAAGAAACCCATGAGAAAATTATTTCACTAGACTCAGAATAAATAAATGAATCAAATTTTTTAAGAGTTTAAGGGAACATGGTGGATGCAATGAAGAGGCGGTCAGAAGTACTTGGTGAGATAACATTCTCCTTAAATCAAAAGTGATAACATAAAACTGTAAGACTCAAGTGTTAATATAGTATTTAAGAAAATAAGGGCATCCTGCTCAGGAGCGTATTGAAGTGCATGGGGCTCAGTAGGAAGCAGATGCATCAGCTCTGAATTCTGTGCAAAGATGCCACAAATTGTATAAAAGCACACGAGGTATTTCAGCTCCCAGTTGCTGCAGTAAATTCCTTAGAGTCAAACAAGATGCTCTGGGTACAGTAAGAAAATTGGCAGCTCCAAGGCCCAAGGTCCCTGATGTGGAATCTTTGAGACGCCAACTCAACACAATTCAACAGCTCAGTGCACACTATTCTCCGCACGCCCTCTCTTCTATTTCAGATTTTGCACTTTCGCTCTTGGAATGATTTTACCCAGAATCTGAAGTTCAGATGATGCTCAAGAACACTGTCAAATCCCATTAAGTTTAGAAAGATACAGGTTTTAAACGACGCTAAGTCATTAATCATTTCCTTCACACAAATCAGTCCGCTCACATGCACAAACACACTAACACAAGCGCTTCTGGCTATGATAAGTGCAAATGATGTCTACATTTCTATACACTAAACCTCTCTAAACTACAACACACTTTTTTCTAATTTAAAGGTGGCAAGACAAAACGTTTCCACAATTTCAAAAATGCTGACCTGATTTTTCTGATCCAGAAATCTGTTCAAACTGGTGCATTCCCCCAAATAATCTCTATTTCAAGGAAACAGCATTTTTGGACAAAGGAACTTTAAGAAGAAATCCATAGACGGCTCCATTCATGTGGTTGCTCACTTTTACATCAATTTCTGCAAAGACAGTGAAGAGTGACAGCTTGTTCCCCGCTCCAGAGAGATCAAGGAGTCTGGCCTTAGGGGAAGATCAAACTTGACCTTTGGCTCTCACTCCATTACCCAATGCCAGTACTTCTACAGTGTTTAACATGGAGTGAACACAGAAAATGCAACAAACTTCAAAATACAGACTTGTGAGAAAACAGAGGCTTCAGAAAGGGATTCTGCCAGCATAAATAGATTAACCTCTCTAGCCTTCAATAGCATCAAACAGTCAAATAAATACCCTTAAGACAACAACTTAAAAGAAGGGAAAAAAAAAAAAATCCACACCACTACTCCTCCTCCCAGCAAGAAAAACGAGACAGTAAGAACAGATGAGAGAATGCTGGGATACATGCCCTGAAACCAGCCCTTTATTTTATTGGTCAAGTCAGTGGATTAATACTGATTTTTTAAAAAATATACGGCCAAAAAAATTAGTACCAGATACAAATGGGCAGGAATATTAAAGTGTTCTTCCTCCTTCCAAAATGCTGTCTCCATTGTAACGGTGTTACTGCTCCCTCCACATCCGCATTTGAGCAACTGAGATTCTGCACAGACATTCAGGATACAGTGCAGATCTGCTGATGATTCTTCAGACAAAGAGCTTTTTAAACCTATGACTGATTAAAAAAGCCAAAAGATCTAGACCATTTAACCTGACCCAAACTGCAGTGCATTTCTGCTCATCAAACATTCCTGGTGGAAAGCATCCAAAATCTACAGACTTCCACTCAAACTTCCAAACTCCAGATCAAATCCAGAATAAAAGAAGGTTGAAGAATCCCAATAGACTTGGTTCCTTAAAAAGGGCCCATAGTCCTACCAACCTTCCTCTGAGCCCCAAGAGATGCCAAGTTCCGAGACCTCAATCCTTTAATTTGTAATTCTACCATATACCTCCGGAACACCCAACAAGACCCACTATGTTCAAGAATGGTGCTCCAAAACTTTACATTCAGAGTTGTAATCATCCTCTATACATTACTGCCACAAAACTTCTATGTGATATATATCAGGTCAGAAAAAGGGCATCTGAATGGTTAACCAGACATAGATAAATCAGATGCACATTAGAAATGACAGTGTGGTTAATGGAAAATAAAAATGCCAGCAGTTCCTTGGATGTCCTTCAGTTTATTATTATTATTATTATTCAGGGGTTATTCTGCACATCAAGGTTTATTTAACTTCAGAAAAATAGAAAAATAAAAATAAAACTCATTCTCCCATGCCAGACTTGAACGTTTGATCGAAGCATGCCTTGAAGACAACTCTGCCCATCTCTCATCCTCCTTCCATCAAAAGCCTGGCGATATCACAATGAATTTAAATAGCGCCTTGCTGAGAAGTGTCAGCCTGTTGAAGCCAGCACTGTCATGGAGCTAACCCATTGTTTTCACTGGATTCTCCCCAACTTGCCTTTCTCACTAAAAATCAGAAGACGCTTTACTGTCTATCTCCCACTTTTGAGGGTATTATGCTTTTAAGTTGGCCTTCTGGCTTACAGGACACACTCACTAGAACTGACTGCTTTCTAAAAGGTAAAACCAAGTAGGTGGATTATGCCTGGGCTGTGCTGACTCTTGGCATTTATGACAACTGGCAAATATTGCAGGGACAACAAAGTGCCATTATTCCTGCTTGGCAGCTTGCAGCAGCACCCTCAAGATCCTCCCAACACGGTGCGACGCGTAGGTGAGCCCTACGGCCAGACAGGAGGTACTACTCAGAAGCAGAAAAACCAGTACTAACCCATAAATGAGGTGAGGACGTAAAATAGAGGCAATGTCCTCTGCAATTGCCTGAACACTTAACAAAATGCTGTTTCAAACAATTGCCTGAGTTTTGTTTTTAAAAATAGAGCAAAAGGAGAAAAATAATTGCATAGTACAGTATTTACAGGAACAATTTTGTGGCTATTGTACGAGGTTAGCCTTGCTGAAAGGCTTTGCTCCAGCTTGGCAGAAGGAAAATTCATGCTTTTGTGCAATTAAATAGGAGCAAACAAAAGAGAGAGAAGCAACAGCTCCTCCCAACATTCAATACAACTGCTGCAACCTCTTGCTAATGCACGACCTGAGCAAGGTCAGAGCGGTCATACCTGCCCAGTTACCTTTCGAAAACTCATCTGGGCCACAGGACACGGATGACAACTCTGCAGATGCACTCTTCTGCCCGCAATGAACCTCCCCGTCCCATCTCACGGCCAAATCGGTCCCAAACCCCAGCACACCCTGCACTGCAGCAGGGCTGGGCAGGTGGAGCTCTGCTTTTCTGAATGATGCCCCAAACTGAGGATCTTATCGCTGGGGTCATTAAAATTCCCACAGGCTTTTCTGATAGAGCGGGGAAATTAATCACCCTCTCCCGGCCACACTCCAAGTGGGTAATTACAACTGACCTCCTTAAAACCCCCAAACAAGTGGACATTGTGTTCAGGTTGCCCTGTCTCGCACTGTGCACTGTCCCTATGCGTTACCAGACAGTGCTGAACCCCAGCCCCAGTGGTGGGGGCCTTTCAGTGGTGGGCAGCACTTCCCTTGCCTATAGCAAGCTTGGAACTAGCTTTTTTCTTTGTCAAAAGAAATGCCTTCTTTTGTTTCTTTTTCTTTTTTTTTTTTTCTTTTTTTTTTCTTTTTTTTTTTTTTTTACAAAACAAGTAGCAATCAGTCCAAGCTGGGATGTTTGGACATAAAGTCAAATCCTCTTCAAAAATTTGAGCATGATCAGAGCCAGTGCCTTTGTTCAGATACACCTCTATGAAAAGGCTACGAGAAAATTTTATTTTTTTTTTTAAAAGTGAGCTGGCACTTTTATTAACCCTGGTCTTGTTTTACCTTTTGCACAGGAAGCCGCAACTGGGAGCGCCGCACGAAGTTACAAGTTTAACGGAAAGGCTTAACACAAATCCAGCATAAGCTCAGGAAAGCAGATAACGGAGATGCTAACGCAAGATAAGGAGAACAAGTGCTGGTTTTATATTGCACACACACCAGTGAACACAGTGCCAGGACCAAACTGTTCAGGTGTATCTGTGAATAGGTGCACCCTTACATACTTACAGCAACTAAAATGTTAATTGAACTGCATTGTCTTTCTCCTAGTACAAAGACGCCTGGATTTAAAATAAATACCCACATATACAAATTTTCCCTTGTTAGAACCTTGTTAAAAAGATAAAAATCTAAGCAGGCATTAATACCATTGCAGTTCAGCACATTAAATCCTTTCCTTACAAAGTAGGAAAAGCACCCAAAAAGAAGAGAATGCATTTCAGGAGAAAACACAGAGGTTATGAAGCTTTGAATACAGTGCCTTTGCTATTTGCACAGAGATTTGCAAAACCAGAAACTATGATTATAATTGCAAATGACTACACCTGCTCCAGCCAAACTCGGCCTCGCAGCTCAATCTGCGTGACAGCATCCAAGCGCTCGCCAGAGACACGGCGCTCACGTGCGAGCCCAGCGCTGGCCGAACAACGGGGCTGCCTGTCGCCACTGCTGGCAGGGACAGAGGCTCCTGCATCCTCGGGCAGGCTGGGCCTGGTTTTGAAGCACACATTAAACAAAATACCCTGCAATTTGCTGCATCGCAACACCCATAGATGACATCAATGCCACCAGACCTTCAAGACCTTTGTTTTGTTTTGGTTTTTTTGCTGTTACGTCTTTAACTCCCGCAGCCTTCTCCCCACAACGCAGGTTTTCAGGCAGACTGGACACATCACTAATCAAAACACACGCATGCTCATTTTGCATTTCTACCATACCCTTAGTGCCAAGGTTTCAAAGGGATGCAGCAATTCAGGCACCTCACAGAGCACAAACAGTGCTCCCGTCCCGTGCGAGCACCCTGCCATGCTGCTGTACCTCCACGACCGCTCACTGCAGTGGCTTTACAAAGGCTTTTGGCTGCTATACAGCAGCTGCAGGAGGGCCAATGACAACAAACCCATAATATGGGGAGAACATCCTTGACATAGTCCAAACTCAAGGCACTGACTGTCCATAGACACTTGGGGAATAATTTTAACTGAAACAGTAAACCTTCGCATAACTGATGCCACGCACTGCGTGGCACTTTCTTTCTGCCCCACCAGGAGCCAAAAGCTTAGTTAAAGCACCACAGACTAAAACAGGGGATAGGTCTCTCTGCCATGCCAGTAACAGATACTTGCCTTCTAACTGTGGTCAATGTTTTTCAAACTATGGGAGACAAGGATGCAACTTCTCTGCTTTAATACTGGAAGAAATTTCATTTAACTTAACTTTGGCAACACGTTAAGGTGAGAGCATTAATCAAGGAGAGCTTCACTCCTGCTAGTCACCCAGTTCAGCTTGCTTTTTCAGAGGAAAATCTCTGCCCTGCAAAAAGCATTTTTGTTTGTTTCCTTTTTATTAAGGCTAGGACAAAAGTCAGTCACAAGAGCTGTGGAGAAACAATTTGCTTAGGGAAAGGGTTTCCCAGTTTCTGCAAGACCAGCGTTCCCATTCCACCCACTTACATTCCTGTATTAAGAGAAAATAAAATCACATCCGCAGGCCGGTCATCGGTTACACAGGTCGACATCCAGGCAACATGGCAAATGGCTGCAGGAAAATTACTTGCATGGAAAGATCTTGCTTGAAGAAGTTATGCACTCATTCCAGCACCGCCATTTACATCAGTCCTTGTTAAGAAGTATTTTATCCCTTAAAGTCTTTTGCATAATTGCCGCAATCAAAGGCACTACTTTACAGTAATAACTTTAATGGCAGATTTTTCCTTAAACATTCTTTTTAAAAGGTACCTCCCAAGGTTGGTGCATCTATATTCCAGTAAAAATAAAGACACTAAGGAAACACACGGTGTAGAGAGGGACCAGTTGCTTTTAGGTTTGTGCTTTATTTATGCTTTATGATGCCCAAAATGTATCCCAGAACCTAAACCTTCTATCACCTAAACAGCAGCCTATTTGGTACATTGGCAACTCCATTTCCCCCACACACACCCCTTTTAATTTTGATATTTACTGTCTGTAAGCTTCTTTCCAGGCTAAAACAAGGTCCTGTAGGTGGGAGTTTATGTCTCACTCTTCGGTTTGCCTTCCCTCATCAGAGGTTAGCAACAAAAAACATCAGGCCTGACATGTGCATTCAACACGTACAGCGGTGATGTATCGTTACTTTGGGGATGTACCATTAACCCACAGACAGTCATTTCAGCAGCCAGACAACAAAGAACCCCACCAGCAAAACATTAAACACACCTTACAAGTTTTGTAGTATTTCATGCCTTCAGTTCAGTAGTTGCTGACATCTACAAACAGGCAAGTACCAAATATAAATATATATATATATATATATATACATATATATATATATATATATACACATATATATATATATACACACACACACATATATAGATAGATAGATAGATAGATAGATAGATAGATAGATAGATAGATAGATAGATAGATATTAAAAAAAAACCCAACTGGAAGTCCTCCTCCAAAGACCTTGTGGTTTCAGAAGGAGACACTGCAGGAAGCCTGGACAAGCAGCTGGGCATGGATGGGGAGGGAATACATACAAAGTTGACAGCTACTCAGCATTTTTGGGGCATGGGATTTGCTACAGCAATTTTCTTATCAAGTAGGAGCTCTGGCCTGCTCTTCTCAGTTGCAGGGAGTCAGTAGCACAAGAACACAAAAATAACACAAAGACTGTGAGGGGGTGAGGCCCTGGCACAGGTTGCCCAGAGAAGCTGTGGCTGCCCCCTCCCTGGCAGGGCTCAAGGCCAGGTTGGACGGGGCTTTGGGCAGCCTGGGCTGGTGGAAGGTGTCCCTGCCCGGGGCAGGGGGCTGGGACTGGATAATCTCCAAGGTCCCTTCAACTCAAACCATTCTATGATGCTATGATAATGGCTACAGGGCTTCAGTAGCACTGCAAAGTTTATTTTAAAGATTGGCAAGAACCACTGGCCCAGTTTTGAATATAAACCTCAGACTTAGAGCAAAGAAGCTAAGATCCGATTAGAAGTTAGCAGCAGAAGCCAGCTGGGATTTCCACCCTTCAGCTCCTGTATGTTATTCCGTTATCCTCCAGATAACACAGCTTCACTTCAAACCCCGGGGTGTTCCACCAATGCAGGAGCATCACCAACTTGATGCTGGGATGCTCCTCATGGGAAGCTAAGCCAGCACCCCGGGAGCGTTTTGGCTTTGTCCAAGAGGGCTCCACACCTTGTCCATAGGGCAGCTCCATCTCTAAGCGGCATCAGCAGAAGACTTTGGGGGAATGCTTCCACTTAATTGAGGTTCTCAAATGAGTCAGGCTTGAATGAAGGCATGTTGCCCTTTAATGCAGGTCTAATTACATTAAAACAAAATGCTTTCGTGAACATGGAGAAAGGCTGGGGAGAGAATCAGACAAGCTATAAATTAAAGCAGAGGATATGAATACCATGCAAGCTGCAGTGTTAGGGTTAACGTGGGTCTGGAAACAGTTTAGAGAAAACCTGGTGTGGCTAGGGGCCAGCTCCAACTTTAGTTGCTTTGGGCTAATCGTTTCCTTCAGGCAGGCTACTCTAGCACACTAATAGGTTTTAATAAAAACTTCCAATTGGGCCAGTAAACCCCTCATTAAGCTGTTTTTAAAGCATGAATTTAAGAGCGGCGAGGGTAAAAGGTCACAAGGAGTATTTAATTCACAACGGCTGGCAAAAGGTGCTGTTGTGATTGAAAACACCAGAGTTCAAGTGTCCAGGGCCACATAAACATCCGACTCTGTCACTAGACCTGGTTAAGTGACAGCTTGAAAAATAGATTTAATAAGACAGAGAGAAAAGTTTCCCACTCTTACACGAGAAATAGGAACAGCAGATCACAATATTAGCCAGGAACAGGAACAGTCAGTAAGCAGCCCCGTCCCTCCCATCTCGGCATGGGGGGAGGATGAATAAATAGCAGCTTATGGCCATCTGGGTGTTCAACCCCGCAGCGATTCCCAGGGGCTTGCTGGGACGCTCTTGCCGCAGCTCCGTGGTCTCCTGCTGGGAATAGAACAGAGTTCTCCAGGAATAACACAGAGCAACCCGTCCTCCACGTCCTGCTGCCGGTGTCTCTCCCACATGCCATCTGTACAGCGAGCTACCAGAGTAACAAGTGCCACCGGGTGCTAGAATGATGCTTCTGTGCTGCCACGCAGAAAAGCAAACCTCTGCCAGTGAACTCTCTTGCGCTTGGGCAACCTCACACCCGCCACACAGTCACTGCAGATGGGTCTGCAGGAATCAACGGGTTAAATCTGGGCACAGTTCAGCCCAGACACGTCCCCATCTCAGTACACTTTTAAACTAAGCTTTGGACCTGCACTAGGGAAGTTTGACCTCAGTCATTTCAACTGACTCCCGTTTTCGTCTGCGACCGCAGTGCTGCTCACTAGTATAGTGCAACTCATATGAAAACTTCACCTCTTCCTTGGAATGTGCACTAGCACAGGAGAAACATCGCAATCTTGTACAGCAAAAGCCAGAACCCCAGCTGTGCACTCTAACATTTAATTTTATGTCAATGCACATCTAAAATTCAAGATCCCTGAAGACCTTTTAAAAGAAAATCCTCCTTGGAACAATTTGCATTGAAGTAAGGAGTGAGGATTTAACAAGTAATGGAGAATTACGTACACTCGGCTCTCAACTTTTTCTTCTACTTCTAATCAAAACATACTTCATCTTAAATCTTGAGATAACAGATGCAATATAAAATCTGGGGGCAGGCAAGGTTATGACCTAAATTATTTGCTTATTCCATCTTTACAGATAATGGAAAAAACCCGAGAAGTTTAGCTCAACTTTCAGTGATTGTCTTCTCTCCACATCAAAATTAACAAGAAAGTTTACTGCAAGAGGGGAAAAAAAGCTCTTACTTTTAAAATATGCTTCTAATTCTAGCCATAGAGCTGGCCTGCAAAGAGTGCAGAAGCAAGGCTCTCTGGAACAATCCCCAAGGAAACATTTGCTTTGGCTCCAAATAGGACACTTTTGTGCATCAAGAGTCAAATAAGATCAGCTGCTTCTCAATCCTTTCTGTTTAATGATCCCATTGATAGCCAAGAGGTAAACAGACACATTTCTGTCTTTTCTGCATGTTCCTTGCTGGGAATCTAGATTGCTGCTCCGAGAGGTATCCGATGGCTGTGGAGGTGACACGTGGAGTCAGAATCTCCCCAGACAGTTACATCATTTTCCCACACCACACCTGGATTTTTACTCTGCAGAAAGATGTGGTTGTTCATTACAATTCACATGATCTTTGCAGCTTTTCTGCAGCTCTGCTTAGCTCCTCACTGGTATCTCATTTGACCAATATCTCAGGACAGACTTAGGGCCATCAAACTGTCTTCTGAATATCTGGGACTACTTAACACAATAATAAGGCAGAACAAATGAGAGAGGACAAGAAAGCTTGTAAAAGAGCATGATCTTTTTCAAAGCCTGTTAGAACAGAGATAATAAATCACTATATTAAATCAGGCTTCCACTGGAAAAGAAAAAAAAAAAAACAAACAACAAACAAAACCAAACCAAAAAAACACGTCCTCTGGGGTATCTCAGACAGAAGCATCATCAGGAACTACTGCTCCAGGAGAGCGCACCCTTGCTCAGGAAGGGTCAGAAACAGCAAAGCTGTCAACACCACAAATCTATTAAAGCAGCTTTGGTCTCATTCTAAGCCAGGAGAAAAGACGTCCTTAATTTCAAAAGAAGGATGAAATAACAAGTTGACCTTGCTGGTTCTTTCTAGTTCTAGCACCACAGCTGCAAACTTCAGAGAGAGGGAGACCTGCCATTTCTGGGGCTGAGCCAGGACCAAGGGTGCTGAGTGAGGCCAGCTGGCTCGTGATGGCACACACAGGTCAGCAAGGCACCTAGAAAGGTGCTCAAACAGAGGGACACGGAGGAAAGCCCTTGGCACACCAAAGCTCAAGGAGGACATTTAGGCCGATGATGAAGTTGCCACAAAAGCTCAGCTCTCTAGGAGTAGCCTGACTGCTGGCCCTGCAGGTGTGCTCCTCCGAGGACCGAGCACCTCCACCCATCCATCCACCCATCCCTGGGACTCCCGGCAGCCTCAGCTCAGCTAGGAAGAACCCAAACCCACACTCAACAACCAGAGTGTTGCACAGCCAAGAGCAGGGAGGAAAAAGGAGCCACCAAGTCAGGCTCTCCCGTCTCCTGAGAGGGAGTCTCGCACGCCTGACCTGTGCCTATCCATGGGGAGGGACCTCATGTAAAACCACCGGGCGCTCACTGAAACATGCCACACTACATCTAAAGCCAAATTTATATACGAATAACAATAAATAAAGCCAAGAAGTGATTACAGCTCGGCTAACTTACAGCACTAACCCCCAGGCTGATGCCCGCTCCAGGATTGCAGAGCACCTCTTCACCTTTCAAAGATAAATAGTCCAAAGAGGCCCGTGCTTTGCACTGTGAACACTCCTGCACGGCTGTTTCACAGTTCATTCCCTAAAGTGAAGAGTGTTTTTAATAACTGTTACCTGACAGGAGTAAGAGCAAAGAGCAAAACCTGTAGCAATACCAGTTGATCCCATTTGGCCTAACAGCTTGTTGTTATTTCCAGACTCTGGAGTTCTTTAAAATTCATAGGGACAGCCTGCAGTTTTAATAGAGGCTACCAAAATCCATCCTAAGATGTATCAAAAAAAAGCACACTTCCTGGAGGGGAATAGGAAACAGTCAGCATTTACAAAGATCTCTCCAGGAATTTTTTTTTTTTTAAAGATCTTGCTTTGAAGTAGATGCTACCAAAGAACAAGGCTTCCAGAGCTCAGCAATATTTAATGTACTTCTACAGCAATGGATGACAATGTTGTTGTTTCAGCTATATTATAACAAAAATATTGTGGTTTTCCTGTACTCTAACAAAAGTAACTCAAGATTTACATCTCATTCATCTTATTCAGAAGTAGTCCTTAAGCCAAAAACAAGGAAGGGAGAGACCCTACTGCGTACAAAGGACTTCAGTAATCCTCATAGGGTGGCTATCCAGTTGGGACATAAAGAAAGGCTAAAGAAAGGTAAAACACCACTTGCAAAAAGCAGTTTTTCTACAACCATCAGTGAGAGTGGAAAACATATAAAGACGATGAGTAACTTGAGTTAAAACTAAGATGGGTGTCCTCACTAATTCTACAAAAGCGTGGATTCATATTGTAAAGTCCAGCTGGTTAAAATACCCACATCTGATTTAGAAGTATTCTCTCAAACACACAAGAGTAGAAACAATTCTCCGTATTCCTTCGCCTCTCCACTTGGTGAAGCACCATCTCGATGACCCCACGTGCACTAAAGCACTTACAACTGATTAAAATGATCAATCAGTAAACAAGGAGATGGATGCGATTCCAACAAGGAGAAGGGGAGGCAACCTCGGTCACCACTTTTGCAAGCCTCCATAATACACAGACACAATGGACTTTAACTATTCTTGTGCCTTATACTAGAATAACCAAATTTGTATTTGTGACTGGGTAGTGGTATCTTGGGAATACCAATCACCTTTTCATCTACACAGTGATGCAACATCTTTCTCCACCCACTCATCCAACAGCATGAACATCTGGCTCAAGGGATGAGAAGACATAACCAAATAGCCTGCTTTAAGACATTATGCCATGGCAGTACTTCCCAGAAAATCAAAGTACACTAGCAGTTTTCCTAATATTTCCACAGAGAGGAACATTTTCTACCAGGTTTTCTAACTTTCTGTTTAGACTCCAGCTGTAGGTTGGAATACTTAACACTGAAAAAACCCCAAACCTGTACAAACACATCAACTTTCCAGACCTCTAAGGGAGTAATAACTGCACCCCACACCAGTGGAAAAGCAGATGATACAAGTAAGAGATTCTTGAAATTCATACAAATCATGAGCGGAAAGGGAACTGGAGTTTGGGAGGACAAGTTCCCTCCCAGGGGTGTCCTTCAGACCACTCTTCGTTTGGTTGCCTCAGGCTTACTTAACTATTCATCTTTAATGTCACCCTCCAAATGACGCTGCTGGTACTTACACAACCCTTCACCAAGTCTCTTTCAATCTCAATTTACAGAATTTACACCAGTTTTCCTTTCCTTAGGGCCATATGGGCAGAAAGAAATTCAGTGACAGGCAGAGAATAGAAACAATCAAAACTTAAACATTTAACAGAGAAAGACAGAGCAGGCAAGCTAGAGTAATGTAAAAGCTACATACCCACAAATGCATCAATACATTATTACTGCAGATTTTTTCTCATTTTTATTCACTTACCAAACGAATACCTGCAAAACAAAATGAAGAAAAAGCAAAAAAATTAAAATCTTGCTTGATCAATGTAGGAACCTACGTCTCATATTAGTTTTATTTCAAATTTCACACATTTTGAGTTTCAAAACACATCTGTCAAGAAGTATGAAAATATGCCTGAACCATGTAACGTGCAATTCGAAGGCACTAAATTGTAAACTGCTGCTACCTGGAAATGCAGGAAGAGCAATTCTCTCATTTCTAGGCAAATCAAGCTGCTGCTATTTAGTACTCTGAGCAACCGGCCACCCTTCTTTCAATAAAGATGCTAAAGCAGCATACCCAGAAGAGGCAGCACGGTCCCAAACCACAACAGATACAGGGCTTCACAAAGGGCTGCTCCTCACCTTGCTCCGACTTCAGAAACTCCTCTGAGAGAGCAATCTAGTTGATAGTGCAGCTTAACCAGATTCTGGTGCAAAATTACTCATGTATGGTTTCCAAAGCGTGCTAAGCACCTCCCAGGCAAAAGACAACAACTTAAGTTGTTAAAACACGAAGCTCAATGCATACTTCTGTGCTGATGAAGCCCACGCTACGGAAAAGCAAGAAGTTACTTCTCACTAGTGAACTATTCACTGGGTTTTTCCCCTTTGGAACGCAGGGAAGTCCAGCCCCATCCCATCTGCTAGCGTACTGGGTGCTCACCAACCCGCAGTGTCTCAGGAAAAGCCATACACACTTACTTTATCATTTTCACATGAGCTTTTGCCAGTCTGGTGCATCATTTAACTTGCTTTTTTAACTGGTCTTCTCATTGAAATTACCTTTAGCCTTAGCTACAAGACAGTGAATTTCTGTAAGATTACAAATTCTGACTAAAAGTTAAACCCAAAGGTTAACAAGTTTTAAGATGCTATTCTTCAACATACAGCTTGTGTTTACTCCCATTATGGCTTCAATCCCACACCAGGGCTTTATTATTTGTATCTGCAGCATATTGCATTACACTAACACACACACAAAAAAACCCAAACCAAGAGAATCCCAAAACAAAAAAATACTCCGGGCTTTTAAAGATTTTTAGAAAGATTTGCTCTTACTGAAAATGTCCTGACTAGGTGTGCAAATTTTACATTCATACACATGTAGTTTGAATAGTTCTACAATCCATCAGTCTAAATATTTTACTACATATTTAACAACAATTTCATACTGGGCTACTGACGTAGAGAGAGCAGTAACTTTAAAATGCACAACAAGTTTTAGCTTTCTTAATAAAAGTGGCTCTTTTATAAAGATATCTGTCATTAAGAGCAACCTAACTTCACTATTCTCCACCACAGTTGTGGTGCAGTTAAACATAAACTTGTACGAATTATTCTTATTTCTTGGCAGAAGTTAAGAACCCCCTGAGGCTCATTTAAAACACACACACAGAGACACACACAAAATGAGGAATTAATAAAATATTGTATTCTTCTGAACCACATTAAGTTTTCTGACGTGTGTCTGTTGCTGATTACATCAATCTAGGCTCCATTACTTGTCATGTGATGACAGGCAAACACTTGTGAATTTATTTCTCTGAAGAAGCCTGTGATACAAATGCCAAGGAAACCAAACCAAATGGCCCACTCCAAATACATAAAAGCAGCAGGGCTTCTTGCAGGGATGTTTTTTATAGGTACAAACAGGCAGGTACCCAATTCCTGCAGACTTCAGGTTGTAGTTTGGAACCTAATTATCATTTTTCCTTTTCAAGTTCCTCTTCCTTGCTTATATGGAGTAAACAGAAGTGTTTATTAAAAAAAATTGATTTCTTTTTTTTATACTGCCTGCCTTGGCACTTCCAACATTACCAACAGATAATGACAAGTAAAACCATGGATTTGATTTTGCAGGTTTGGGGGTTTTTTTGGCGAATTTCAACAGAGTAACTTTTGATCTGCACATTGTCAAAACCAGAAATTTTGCAAATTCAAAGTATATTCCATTTGGATTTTCTAAATCAAATTAAAATGTGATGTCATTTCTGTTTTCTGGTTGGATAAACAATGTAATTAGCCATGGCTTGTCATTAGAGGCAAACTTCATGTCACACTTAGAAAGACTGTAACTATCAGCTGGGAATCATAAACATCATCAAATATTTGGGTTAAATTGTTTTCACCACATTGTCATGCTGATTAATTCTAGTCAAGTGCATTCCTGGAAAACAAAAACTGATAGCAAAACACAGATTAAACTACATTAAACTACATCACTCCTGATGAAAATACTCTTCGCCATCAGTGCCTGTGGTGGAGGCAGCACAGCGTCGAGCTGGGTCTGAAGACACAGCTCTGCAAGAGCCTCCCTGTCTCCAAACCATGCACAGGCACCACTGAGCAAGTGAACAGGGAGCTCCCAAACCAACCCAGCAGAAAATGCTACATTTTCTCTATAACACCTTTCTTTTTCTTGTGCGCACAAAGCACGTGGGATGATGGTTTCTATTTGCTCAAGAAGTAGGAAAAGTAGATCGGCCAGACTCGCCCAACAAATTCAGATTCCTTCTCTGCTCACCTACCTCATAGCTACAGAGATTATTTAATGCAAGAGTTGTCTGGGACAGAGACTCCACTTACAAGTCTGTAAACCACGACAGAATTCTAAATAGAGTCTATTAAGAAATAGCATTAGTACAAAGATAGGGTCTTTACATCTATTGATGCTTACTAGGAAAGTACATCTGTATGTATAATCAAAAAAAAAAAAAATTAAAGAAAAAAAACCCAACAGTCCTATCTACCATTCGCATCCTGGCAGTGCCCAACACCACAAGGTTCTTCCAACTAAACTGATTTCCACAGGCAGGATAAATCCTTGCTGCATCCCTAATCTGCAGCTGGTGTTAACAGCCTCTCGGTGTTCTCCACGGAGAACATCCTCTACAGAAAGTGAACCCAGATGTCAACTTTCATCTCCATTATGAATCTCTCTCATTCTCTTATCTGTGTAAGTTGGGATGGGGGAAAAGGTATTTAGGTAGTACAAACATTTTCTCTTCTCCATCAGGATATGGCTCCAAAATCTGCTGTAACAGCAGCACCCCTCCACAATGGAAACAAGGTAAAAGCTACACTGTGAGGTATCCCTTCCCTGTGAAGGAGGGCAGTGTGACACATTAACTACCCCGGTCTTCCCTGTGGTACCCAGCTGGGGAGAGGAGGAAGCAGGGGACCGTCTCTGCAGGAGACAGCAGCAGCCTCAGGCTGCAGCGGGCAACCAAATTAACATACCACTGGCAGAGTGGAGAGCTTCCTTCCAAAAATTCAGTAATAGGGAAAGGTGGATGAACTGCCTGCCATAAATTCAGGCATTGCATCAGGGGAGAAAAAAGGGCTAAACCATGGAAGTACAGAAAATGTGGAAAATCCACTTGCTCCAAGACAGGGCTGAATGTGAGAATCACCTCTGACAGGCACCTGTCTAAGCAGCAATGGAGACTCCACCTCCCTCTCCAAGTATTCAGCCCAGTGTTCCTCCATATGTACATTTGAAGGCTTCTCCTTACGTCTAACCTCTACATTTCTTTCCCCCATGTGAACCAACAGCTTCTTGTCCTATCCCCACGGAGACAGCAAACGCAGAACAGCTAATTTCCATCCTCTTCTGCTTTCACGCACTTGAAGATCTTTTGTTTCCTTCCACCGTCTTCCCTTCTCTCAACTAATCAAACTCAGCTCCTTCAGCTTTTCACCACAACAGGCCACTTTCTTCCCTGCTGCCAAGGCTTGTGCCTCTTGTCTGCCTGGCGTGGGGACATAGCCACTTCCAGCATAAAGTGACAACCAGATATGAGATGCTGGATGACACCTCCCCAGCTCTGAGAAGTGGAAAACCTCATCCACTGCTGTCTTCCACACGACGCTCCTAAAGTTACTGGTTTACGTGCCTGAAAGCTTGTTTGGTGAACCACAATATACCAACCAAATTAAAGCTGTAAACACTTCAGGACAAAAAACCCATCTTTTCTATGTATATGTATGCACAGTACCTGGCAGCTGGGGATCTACTTCCTCAACACACTGCTTCGAAACAAAGAGGCCAGTTGGCAAACATCACTTGCAAGAGACCGAGAGTCCATCAAAATTAGATGACAGAATTAGTCTAGTGCACCATTAATTTCAGAACATCATTAACTTAAAAGTGTGGGGGTAAGGAACATTTTTGACAGCTGGTTTCAGTTGCTGCCAAGCCTTTAGTATTGCACAGCGGTCGTGGGGGGAGGAAATAAGCTAGAATGGTAGTAAATGAAACCACTCGTCTGGTTTCTGGATTCACTTTATTGTGGTCACAGATCTCTAAAAACTGGGATTCTGCACTCTGTAATTACAACATCCACATTTAAATGGAAGGAACAGGGATAACATTAAAAAAGAAAAAAAAAGAAAAAAAGAGCGCTCAAGGATGAGGTTTACTCCTCTGTTTGCACATGGCGCTGGGAAAGGTGCCTGAGTGGGGCGGGAGCCAGTGGCTGAGGGACGGGCCGGCCGCCCTCCTGGAGCCACGCCGGGTGCTCACACCCGGCCCCAGCCCACGCAGCCATGATGCGGTCGGGCACTGCCGCACGGCGCTGCCCGCGGCCGAGCTGCAGAGCCATCCCAGCACGGCTTTATTTTCCCCTTGTAAGGCAGGGAACCAGCCTTGGTTAAGAGACCAAATGTGAATTTACCCAACTAAGCCCCAGAACTCGCCAACTGTCCTGTCCATGCTCATTTCTAAAGCTAAAAATTATTACAAGCCCTGGCTTACATGACTGCAGAATTTGCCAAACTCAAGTGAAATCTGCTTGGGTTAAATCCTTCCAGTGCCAAAACCAGATGCTGAAATGGCAGCCTTGGGAACTCCTCTCTGAGCTGCTCCTAAAATCCAAGGCAGGAAAGGTGGGAAGGGGAGCCGGCAGCAGGAAGGCAACCGCAGCTCCTCCACCCCACCAGAGCCTGGCACGAGCCGCACCAGGCTGCCCGCACTGCCAAAATCACTGCATTTCCCTAGGCAGAAACAGGCTTGAAAAGCGCCTGCACAGCAAGCGGGAACAGACACAGATGGAAAATAAAGGGGTCAGCATTGGCTTGAACACATGCAAGGCCTAGAACAAGAGGCCAGTCCCACGGCAGTGCTTTGGTGCACGGGGAGGCAGCGCAGACTGAGCGCTGCAATCCTGCTTAGTCAGGACCAGCAGCAGAAAGTCTTGTATTTCTGCTGCCAGCATGCTGGCAAGTAAAATCCCATGAAAACTGCATTTCAGTAATTCCATTCCTTAATTTAAAAAAAAAAAAAAAAAAAATCATTTAATCGCATTAATTCATCACTCTCCGAAGGCTGGCCCTCCACCACCAACCATCCCGCAGACCTGGTGCGATTCCCCATGACATGGAGAGGTCTGCGGCACGGCTCGGGGTTTCAGGGCAACCACGGCCATTTCTTCTACACCCTGTTTCTAAAGACATGAGTTATTCTAATGCAAGTTTCCACCTACTTTCTACCCCAGAGTCTTCCCCCAGGAGAGCTTGCTTGTTTTTGCAGTAGCTTGCCTCCCCTTCTCCAAGACAGAGCTGCTGTTTACCCAGCCAAACCTGGAACATTTCTCCAGTAACAATAACTCTGATGGTGCAGTAACCCCAGCCCAGCGATGAGCCGGCACCACTGGTAGCTAACACTCTTCTCAAGAATAAATTTCTGGATTAAGACCCTTAGGGAAGTTAGTAAACACAGATCCCACCATGGCTTGGACCCTTCCCTAACCCCTGATTGCTTTTCGGCTGTACCAATCACTGCATTAACATTCTTTCCAACCACAGCTGTTTGAGAAGTTAGATGAGTTAAACACCATGAACGTGTGCTGGACCAGACCGGGTGCATGAAGCTATTTGGCAAGTTACAGATTAAAAAAAAAAAAAAAAAAGAAAGAAAAAAAACATTATTCATTCTCTCCCTAAATCTTTCAGCTGTGGAATCAATACCCCAAGTCTACATACTGGATACAGCTGGCAATTAGATGTGCCAGATAATAAGCAATTAAAAAATATTTGTCTCTGTCTCTGGCAAAGCCCTGTGGTACATCAGACACTGCACAGCCATGCCACTAACCACATAATCTTTTGATAATTTCTTTGCTCTCATTTTCTCATCGGCCATGATTTGCAGAAGCGATTGGAATCTAGAGACAGTCTGTGCGAAGGAAACAGTGGGGGGTTATTAACTGCCCATAGAGCAGACGAGCTCCCTGTGCGACGGCTCTGCCCCATATCCCATTCCCACTGCCGCTGGTGTTTTTAGCACAGTCTTCTCATGAAATCAATCAGAGGTAGCAAGCAGGAAGGAGGTGAAAGACTATTTCTACGTGCCTTTTGCTGACATTTGCTGTGCTATCAAAGCACTGCACTCTACAACGTCAAGCCATTTTGTCAGGACTTTTGCAAAGTGAAATAGCAGATACATGCCACTGCTTTTCTATGCTTTCCTAATACTACATACAGGTAACTGTCCTGACATTTAGACAGAAGCGATTACTGGGATTAACAAAACGAAAGGTTATGAACCAGGACTCAGAGGGCAATTCCACAGCGCACATTTAACAGACGGAGCAGGCACTGGGGCAGGAGCTGGCTGGCAAGGGGATGCTCACGGGAGCAGCACTGGTCAGCACCCGCTGCGGTACGGACAGAACACTCCAGCCCCTGCACACACCTTAAGGACACCCTCAGCACAATAATGTTTTCTACTGTTAACAAAGACATGATCTCTTCTATGTATGGTGAATTAATTTTTATTGATCTCTGGCTACCTTACAGCAGATTTAAAAAAAAAAATCCTCAAAAGTTGCTATTATTGCTATTATTAAGTGGAACAAAGCCAGTAATTACAATAAGTCACAACAATGCATGCAACCAATCAACGTAAAATATTTAAATTTCCCTGTAGTCTCCCTCTTTTCAAATCTATTTAGGTTCCTACAAGCATTCACATTATTCAAATGACATTAATCTTAGAGGCACTACTTGCTACAAAACCAATAGTCTCAGCAAGAATGCTGCAATCTCCACGCTGCAGCTGCTCAAAAAACCCCTTCACACCATTTTACCAAAGCCATTTCTCTTGTTTTTCACATCATGTTTCAATGGCAAGTTAGACCATTCTCCAGGAATATATTCACAGAAGCAGGCAGTGACCAGACCGGGTGCAGCCCCAAAGCATCCTCTGACAGCCCTTAGGGGCTTTTGGCAGCTCCTCTTCTGCTGACAGCTCATGCAGATCATCTCAAATTCATGTCATAGCGGGACCCGGCTTCTTCATCAGCTTCATCTCCACCTGCCTTTTCAGTCCACTCCACTCGCACAGACTAAAATACATTTTCTGGAGATGTTGGCAGGAACACCTTCAAACCTTGGACATCCTGTGGCAACTGCACTCTTTGCTCCTACTTGCCCTTTTAAAAAACCCAGCCTAAATTAATGGCATACAACCCATTTCCACCTGCATTTAACTCAGCTGCCTCAACCCAGACAAGTAACCTCACACTGCAGAGCACACACTTACAGGGCTCGGGGACTAAGGCAGGCGAGCCCACCAGGGCATCCCCCTCCTCCTTCCCAGCCATGGCTAATGCCAGGCGAGCTGATGGCAAGGGGCTGGCCCCGTGCAGGGGCTGCAGCTAAACCAAAAGCCAGCCCAGGGCAGGGAAGCGAAACCTTACACATGCTGGGGTGTGTGGGGGAAATGCTAAATGATTCATTTCTGACATCAGCCATGATTAAATTTTAATCTCTCAAAGAAAAATATGGTTCTCATTAGCCTCATTAGTCCCCAGTTGTACTGCAAGGCAACAGTGTCACATGGTATTAATCTTTGTTTTCATTAATATGTCATATCAACTGCTCACAGCATTCTTTGAAACCGATACGCTCCCTCTCTTCTGTGCGAGTAGGAAGTGCCAAAAAGCAGCTTCCTCGACAGGAAGGATGACCCCCTGAGATCCTTCAGCTTTTGGTTTACGTTTCTAGAGATAATCTTTTCTTTCTGGGGAAAGAGGGAGGGGAGGTTGGAGTAAAAGGGATGCAAGGCTGCGATCCACAATAACAAAGAAATTCCTGAGGTTTATTGCCAAGGCCAGGGCCAGATAAAGGAATAAGATATTCTAAGTTTTCTTCTTGTTGTTGTTATTGGGATATTTTGGAGAGCTAGAAAAATAAAGCCAGGTTGCAAAAAGGGTTCTTTGCAAGGGGGTCATATGCAAAGCCCCTAGCAAACTTCAAATTACTCCAGTTTAGCATATTCATCAAGGTGTTCTCTGTTAATGTGATTCAACTAAAATCCTAGCTACTTTTTTTAATACACAAAATTGTACACAACATTAATTTTTGCTTGGACTTCAAACTTCGGTATCTGTAAAGTTGATACCAAATAAATCTTACTGTCCCTCGGTACAAACTTATATTATTTCCAGACAGGCAGATAAAGCAGGATATAGACTGATGGAAAGGCCTTGCCAAGGTCACACAGTTAAGTACAGTCTGACACATCCATTCCTGCCTGTACAGTGAGGTCTTGGAGAACTTCCCAAGTGAACCAAGAGTACTGATGAAACCCAGGAGATGCCAAGTTCCTATTCCCTGCTTGCACAGCTCCTTTCAGTGTTTGCTCGCTCAGGGGCAGTCAAAAAAAGACTTACAGAATTACTCATGCTACTGAATAAAACGTGCATTAGCTCAAATGCACCTGTGTGGATACGTTCATTCACCCTTGATCTGTCTTTGGTCTGCTGGAAGCGCAAAGGGTGATTCTTCCATCCGTATCCTGCATGTCAGATCAGGACTCTTCTAGTCACGAGTATCTCCGTAAGTGCTGTGTCCTCAGCATAAGAGGGTCACAAACCAGTACACTTCAAAACGGGAATGATGTTTTGCCAAATCCAGCCCACAATTCACATACCAGCTGTTTTACAAGCCGGAATAAGAAACTCAGAAGAGATCCGTTCCGAACCTTTACTGGATAGGATGACACGAGACAAAACCCCAAGTGCTTTAGACTGAAAAACCAAAGCTGTACAATTTAAGAGGAAAGTGGGGAAGAGGTCCATTTAACAGTTCCTAATGCCCTCCTGGAGAGTGCAAACACAGCCCTGAGTATCTCATCAGCCCCCCAGCATTTAATGGAGCTCAGCCTGAGCCAGTCACCAGTTCATCCGCTAGCACACAGAAGACTGTGATTAAAGTCCTGCATAGGTCAAGTGGTTTTTAATGAGACATATAAACCTCAAAACCTCCATGACATACAAGTCTTTCTTCTTTCTCCGTTGTAAATGAACTTCTGAGAATAGTAATTTAATTGCAATTAAATTACATGCCTCAGAGACATGCTTTCATGACCTGCAGTATACCTGTCCCTCCACTAAGTCCTTAATATTAAAGTTAAAAGCTATTAATATCATGTTCAATCAGCTAAATACAAAAAAACACCAGGCATCCAACGCTGGAAAGCCAGAGGCAAGTCTTCCTTCTCGTGCTCTAGGAAAGTGTTGCAGCATCTGCAACTTCTTGCAAACCACCTGGGCACACGGGCTTCGACGGGCACGTGAGCAGAGCTCAAACGGCACTCGCCCACAATCGCTGGGGTTGTACAGGGGTGAAGCACTGTTCTGCTTCATATTCTTTGCAGAAAAGAAAAAAAAAAAAAGTGTGCTGCTTAATCTTATGTTACCCTAAATACCTGTTAGCAGTAGCTCCACCAACATTTTCCACAAGGGAAGAACACACTGAAAAGCAACGCTGTAGCCACCTCATGCTGTAACGTTTTATTTATTGGCTTGTTTAACCTATTCCCTTGAGCTCTTGTAACTCTACCAGAATCTTAGTCATGAAAGAAAAGAAGGCAATAGGATTTAAAAACCCACAATTCTAGCTTTTGTATCAAGTGTCTTACAAACTGTACCACTGAATGCTCTCTAACAGTGGGCAATAGGCTTTGTAAAATGAAACAACACAATAACCAAGGGAAAGGAAGGGTTTTCAGATGACATTTGAAAATGCTGAGGGAGGGGGGTTGGTTCAGTGAGGAAACAACAGAAGAAACAGGAGATCAGTGGCAGAGTAGTTTAAAAGTTTGTTTATATAAGAAAATGTAATAGCTCTCTGGAGACACCTTACTGTGGGATAAAAGTGTTTTTATTCCAGAATTACAAATTCACTTTAGAAGTGCATTAGTTATTCTGGTACAAAAATGATTTAACTTCTGCCGGAGCACCTCTCCTGGAGAGGCTGTCCTAACAAAGGACCTCTACTGCCAATGGGCCATCTCTGCAGACATATGCCCCAGCAGAAACCATAAGGAATAAAACCACAAATGGAGGTTTCATGAGGTCACTTGCAACAAGTATTTTTACTTTTAAGCAAAGGGGCAGCTTTTCCCATTCTTGCTTAAATGTATGACAATCCATTATATTAATATGCAGGAGGGAGGAAGTGGGGAGAAGGGCAAAGCCATTAGTATTGGACCTGAGGAGCTACACAAGCAACTGAACCTAGACAAGCAGGACTTGCAGTGTGCGAAATGGACACTGAAGCATGGGGAATTCCCACAAAATTTTTTTAAGCATCTTTAGCTTCATTAAATAGCTTCTGTTACAAACCACTTTTTACTATTATTATTATTATTATTATTATTATTATTATTATTATTAAACCGAAATTAGGCATAGTCTGCAGAAATTACAAGAAATATCAAGGCTAAAATTAACATAACTATTAAGCACTTCACCCAGCCTATGGGTCAGACATACATTCTTCTGCACTGGCAGATTTTTGGATTCTTGACAGTCTCCTCCTACTTCAAAAGCTCAAAATGGCAGAGGGGAAAACAAATCCAGTATTTTAAGCCAGACACCCTGAGCTTGTGATGTAAGTGCAGCACCATTATACCCATGCCCCATGACAAGGAGAACACGTTCACATTTAGCCTGAGCAGACCCCAAATACCACCGTCATTTTGGGAACAGAGTTCCCAGAGTTACAAAAGCTTCCCTGTGCATTCCACTTTCAAATTTGCCAAAGGCAACCTCGGTCCCGCATTTCACAGGTACCAAAATTAACATGCTGTTCTCTGAAAGCTAGCCTAGTTTTGAGACCCACTGAAGTGCAGCTTATTTCAAACAGTTCACTTATGCTTTGGTAGAGCCAACACTAAATTGGTGAAGTCAAGAATTCAGGGCCAGGACAACATCCTGGCCCCAGTTCTCAGGATTTTAGGTTGCCAAAGTAATCCTTATCCCACAAAATCCATCACAAACAGCTCACATCAGCCTGTTCCAGGAGCAGCTTTCTTGAGGGTTATAACACCCTCAAAGACCTTTGAGCCGGTCCCTTGCCGTGCTGTCACAGCAGGCTCAGCTGTCCCCAGGCACACAGCATATTCCCTGTCTCACAGGTGGAGGTCGGCAGTACCGGGGCAGGCAGGCAACATGTCCTGCCCTTCAAAGGAGACAGTTTGCTCTTCTAAAGCTTCCTCTGACTCTGAGCCCAAGCCAGCTGGACAGCAGTTGAAAGACTTGCTCCTTCAGCAGCGCCCGGTATCTGGAGACTCCAGCCCAAAACAAATAGAAACATTTAAAATTAAAATAGAAAAAGAAAAGGCGATAAAAGGAATAAATTGTTCCTCACTGGCCTAAAGAAGAGAACTCTATTCCTCCTTATCACCCTGTATCTTCCTTGAACTGGCTTCCCAGGCAACTACTGCAAAGGATTTTGCTGGATCGGGTCAGCCCACGGGTCCATGCCCAGCCCAGCACTGCTGGCTCACAGGAGTCCACGCCTGCCAGCTGAAGAAGAACATTAAGAAAGACCATACAATAACTACAAAACAATGTGGCCACAGGAGGAATTTCTTCCTCATTTCAGATGCCTCTTTGCTGAGCTATCTTGTAACTCTGAACAGGAATGCCTGACGACATTGTCCTTTCCCCCTTTATAAGAAGTCAATGTGAGTCAATGCTTTGGAGCACAGTAAGAACTCATCTGAACCTCTCAATCTGCCCAAATCTGAGAGTAAGACAAAGTTAACAGGACCACCTAACCCCATCTACAAACCAGTGTGAAAAGGGAGTTTTAAAGCCAGCCTTAATTCCAAGGCTAACGCTTCCACCCACCCACCCACGATCAGCAGCAGAATTCATGAGATCTCAGGTACTCTCAGCTCATCCCTTGTGCCACCGAAATTCCCTGAAGGACGGTGAGAAATTAGTTAATTCCTTCTTTGCTCTTTCCCCACACTTACTTGCACTGTAACTACCGAGCCACCCAGCATCCCCTTCTCCAGGGAATTGAACGTCACACTGCATGCACAATAATAATATGGTTTTGACAACCCAGTGACCCATTTCAGAGGATCTAATGAAAAATGTAACCACAGCTGAATGAACTGTACTGCTGGGTTGCTTTGATTCTTTCCCCTCACCCTTTTACAAGAACCTAATTTCCTGTTTAATATATATTCGAAGACATAATTAAGAAGAGATGAAGTTGAGGCAATGCCTTCTATTGCCCCCCCGCCGTCTTTTCTCTCTCAACCCTTTCCCAGAAGAACTTGACCCATTCCCTTGGTATATTATTGCTGTATAACCAGAAGTCACCTGCCTGGGCCTGGGTAACTTTGAACCTCCAACTCTGAAGTATCAAAGGAGGAAAAAATACAGCTTTATCTCAAATATCAAGAGTCAATTCCTTTCAACCACAGCATCCACAAGAAGCAAACTCCGGGCTCCGCTTGCATTCCTGCTGGCCAGCTCATTGTCTTCAGAGCTGCAGAGACCTGACGCTTGGCCGTGAGCTTCCAACCCCCTCAGGAAGAGGCATTTGGACAAAGTCTGCTGGACGCTGTTGGTGGTTTGGTGCAGCAGTGGAGGAAGGCTGCCTTCTCTATCCCTGGCCCTTTGCCTCTCCCTTAAAGACTTGAAAGATGACAAAACAGCCACACATTCAACAGCACAACTGGATTTATTTTGGCAAAAACTCGAGAATGCTATCACCTCTCCAGCACCAGCAGAGAAGACACCACAAGCCTGCTTGTACCAGGAAAAGCAGCTGGAGCAGAGGACCAGCACAGAACACAACTGCCCAACGAGACACGGAGAACACATTCCAGCTAGCTTTTTTAAAAATCAAAACTGTAACGATATCATAGCACCACTATAGCCACAGCACCAGTACACTGAGCACCCCAGAATGCCTCGTGGGCACTAACGAAGAAAGCCTGTCATGCTGGTATCTAGTTACCCCACTATTTCAGAAGCAAGCCAGATCAAACCTTCAGTCTCAGGAGTCACTGCAGATCCAGCTTTCAGCTAGAAAAACTTTGCAGCTGAAGAGGGAGGTCGTTAGGGCTTTTTCCACCCCCACAACCAGAAACTCAAAGAGAAGGAAGTCAAGGAACACATCCAGATTTTGCTGCTACAATGACACAGGCTCCTGTATCTCTGGTAATGAGAGCAGGACGATGCTTGAATTCTTGCCCTGTAACATAAAACATCTAGAAAAATAGACGAGCAATTTTGGAATAACTTGGAAATGGGCAATGGAAAACTATCCACCAAGTTATTTTTCAAATTTTGTGGCTCGCTTTCACAGTCTTAAATTCATGCTGAGTTAAGAGCTCAGAGAACAGAGCTCTTCAGAAAACTGAAGCTGTTATCCTTCACCCACTTACATACCATCTGGAGTAGGATAGGAATGAATGGGACAGGACAAGATGCAGGCCTGCCCAAGCATAAGCAGATCCTTAAATTTAAATTCACTGAGCCCATCTATAGGGAAGGTGTCCCATCATGTGTTATAGAGCCAGAAGATTTGGGAAGAACATCCCAGTGATACAGCTGTATCGTGCCCACAGCCTGGGCACCTCTTCATGGCCTTTCACTTCCCTGAAGTTGCCACATCACCTCTGTTACAGGCAGAGAGGTACGTGAAGAGGTGAACTAATGAAATTTGGGGTTCTAAGGGCCCGCCCTCTTTTAACCAATGTATCTGGGGCCTTAACAAGTGTGAGGACCACCTAGAGCCTTTCCTTTTGCATCACAGCCTTTCCCTGCAGCAAGGCGATACACAGTCACTGTTTCTCCTTTACTTTTTCCCTCAGAGGCTTTATGCACTCATCATGAGTGTCCCAGCTCTTTTGGATTGAACTGAAAATTAAGAAGCCATCTCCAAGGTAATTATTGAGTGAATACCCTCGCAACAGCCATGAGGAAAAGTACTCCACTGCAGGGACAACGTGTAGCATGGCACATTATGCAGCCAATTTGCCTCTCTCAGAGGCCAAGAGAAATCAGGGCAGATATCCTAAGTAAGAGCAGGGGCATGCCCATAACCCATTTCTGCCAAATGCTTTCCTTATCTCACATAACTACACCGCTCCTTGTCAGATTACCAACCTCAAAAGGTAACACAAAGTCAACGTGTACAACAAACAGCAAGATATTACAAGGAAAAACAAAGCAGAGAGACTGTTAACCTACCAGATCTGTCCAACATTGACCAACGAGAGGTAGAGAACCCACAGGACAGCCATGAGGACCATATTTGCACATCCAGTTACCAACACAAAGGCTGAAGTGGCCAGGCCAAACAGGGAGAGGTGGTCCAAGGTGCTGTCCATGTCTGACCAATCCAGAAACCAGATGATTGTCGGTGCGTAGCTCAGAGCATCCAGGTTGATCTTCCCTTTGAAATACTTTTTGACATTCTGCAGGTACAGTTTACAAGGGAGCAGCCCCTTCTCTCCTATCAGCTGCTTATTTTGATGATATGCCACCAGGAAGGCCACGACTAGAGGAAAACAAGGAGGGGGAAAAACAGTATTAGAAATCATCCAGGCTGAGTCCAAAATTACAGAAGTATATTCATGCCTCAGGAAGGAATTGATTCACATGTCCTCATCTCCATTAAAATACAACACAGTCATTTCTATTAACCACAATGCAGAAGGCAGAGGAATTCTATAAATACTGTCTGTGCCTTCACACCAGGAAATGGCACAGAGTCTGTTTTGAGATAATTTTCTCCTCAACAGCTGTAAGGGACACGCCACTTGCTTCAGGCAAACTCAACAATGCGCTTCTGGGAAAAGCTCCCTGTAAGTGAGCGACCTGACCCAGCACAGAAACAGGAGGCTCAGCCCAGCTCTGTTAGACTCTGCGTGACCCTAGGTTAGTCGCATACGCTATTCATTTCCCCATGCAGATGAGGTAAACAGCTTAATTGCACTGCAGAGTGAGAGTAATGCGTTAATTTCATGACTCTGAGACAGAATTTCCTTTCTACAAAAAGTGTTCGGAAAGGAGACACCGACAAACCCTCGGCTCACGCACAGATACCAGGGAGCATGGCAGAAGCAGCCACAAGAGCACCCACAACTCCCTTCGGCTCAGCAGCAGCAAAGACACAGCTGTACTTTCTGACCCCTCCTATTTCAGCTTCACAAAACATTTTGCAGTGTAAAGAGACAACAGCTCCAGCATGGGCTTTGTTGTGGATGGCGATTTACAATGTCTATGCTCCCAGTTCAAATAACCCAGAGCAGACTGAAAGCAGATTGTTGCCTGTGAGGTTATGTTGTCCTATAACGCCAAAGCTTATCTCCATTTTTACATAACACATTCTGTGCATCTATCAAATACTGGATTATTTCCTTATATTGAAAACACTTAATATTTCAAAATACTGTTAATGAGACAGCTTAAACTCATACTGTTCAAGAAGTGTCCAAAGGACACCTCAGTTCTTTTGGCACCATAATGGTTAATGGGTATACACTGCAATTGCAGAATACAGTAGTCATACTATGGACTGACCTTCTGGATTCTCTCACATCCTGGTAGGTTGGAAATAAAAAATCTTAATATTTTCCTGTCCTCTAAATTGCTACTTTATACATGTCACTATAGCTCTCTCATTTATAGTGTCTATGCTCTTGCACTGAACAATCTTAGAACAGCCAGATGCTTTTTTTAACAGCACATAAGCAATTTAATTACAGATTATAGACCTAGAATTTGATGTTCTACAGAGAAATCTGGTCAGCTTCTAGGGATTATCTCATATTTTAGGAATCTCCTCCAGTTACCAATTTGCAGTTCGTAACTGCAGTGATCTCCATTTCTCAGAAAAAAAAATTATGAAGGCCAACATTTCCTGATTAGGCTCCATACATTTTGCTCCCAGCAGCTAACCTACCCATCTTTCAAACATTATCCAAACACCAGCCACGTCACATGCAGCAATACCAGAGGACTCGCAAAAGGCCGATTTGTTTCCCCCCAGTCCTCCTTAGTTAATGATCAAATCTGTTTCCTTCCTTATCTGAATACTGTCATTCTGCAAACACAAATTCTGGTGTTCATCTGGTTGGTGTCTCTCAGTGGGAACACTGGGGGAAAGTCTATGTGAAACTATATCCCGAGTTCAGGCCTGGATTCCCGTTTCTTTGAAGTTTGATTAGCAACCAAAGTCTGCAGCCCCAGGGAATAAAAATAAATGTCCCATTCCCCCCAGACACGTACAAAGGTCTCCAGTGGATTTTGGTTAATCCACTTAACGCTTACTCCACCTTTTTTTACACACGTTGTGCATTTTGTTCTCATTTGAAAAACCGCTAAAACTCACAATCCAATGCGTATCTGAGGTCACTGGGAGGGTTTCCACTGATTTCAGCAGATCCTGAATCACAGCGCTAACACAATAAAGTTGGGGGTTTAATTGGTTGTGTCTCCTTCTGTCTGTCTTTTATACACAGCAAAGGATTTTACTAACAAATAAAAGACACACAGAATATTTTATTCAATTATGGACAGGGAGGGATAAGAGAAAAACTGATCGCAACACTGAATAATCAGTTTTGGACTGCAAATTAAGTGGTTTATATTTTAGAAAATTCATATTTTTCTACCAACACTCTGTTCGGCATCAGAAAGCCTGACATGTGAAACCAGCAGAAGTATAATGCTTCTGAGCCTCAGACAGCTTAATATCTTCACTTTTGGTGTTTAAAAAAATAAAAACCAACTCTGCCTTAAAGCTCCATGGCTTGATTTCCCTTGATTAGCACTGCAGTTTGCTGCAGTTTTCCAAAAGTGATAATCAAATTCACCTCTAAATGCTACAGAAATTGCTGCCCCAACCCATAACTGCTAAGCAGGTTTTTTTTTCTAAAAAAAATCTAAATTAGACCCCTGCACAGTATTCAAGATAAACAAGGAAAGGGTAAATTAGGAAAAACAAACTATAGCTATTGCAGAAAAGTACACATTGTATGTACAAAATATCGTACAGCCTTTTTAAGTTTGAAAGCAGCACACTGCATTATAGTTTGGCATGAACTGCACAACTAAAGATGGGCTCCAAAGTGGTTTTCTCCCAGAACACTGATTTCTCCCAACACACTGCACTGCTGCTATTTTGCACGTTACCATTTCACAACTAAATCTCACCGGCAAACAGCCCTAATTTATGAAGAACTCATCTAACCTGAAACAATCCTGACTGTTCCACTTAGGTTTCGATCCATCACCCTCCCAAGCCATCGCCAGCACTGTTCATTGCTCACACGTGTGCAGCATTTCCTAGACGTGCTGCTCTGTCCCGGATCCGGCTCCCTCTCCTGGACACTACCCAAGCTGAGCTGCTGCCTCGCACCACGCCGTGCTCCTTTCTCCACTTATCTCCAGCATCTTTTGGAGACCCTTTGAAGGGCACATCCCTTAGGCAGCACCCACTTCTCAAGCCCCCCCACCAAATCACCTACACCTGCTCCTCCAAGGCACCAGTTACGTCTTCGAGAGGCTTCACCCTGTAGGCAGCAGTTCCCACGCTACCTGACACATGCAATAGTTGAAACTAAAGACAGATTCTGCAAATTATTTCAGCAACACAGGAGATGAACAGAACTAGGGGAAAAAAAGGGAAGTTATTTATCAGCTTGGCATTCCTTCCTCTCCCTGAACCCCTCTCAAGAAACTGTATCCTTAAATTGACTGTAACACAGACCCTGCTCCCTTCCTTTTGATCTTGGCTGTCTGGGATGGAGGGGAAAAAGTCCCTTCTAGCCCCTAAAGTCTGTGCTTTTCTTCCTCTTCCTTAACCCCTATTCTGAAACCTTCCCTTTGGCCTTGTATTTGGGGATTTTCCACTCCCCATCTTCCCACTCCCTCCAGGTAAACACGGTCAAACAAATTTGCTTCCACCCTGAGCACTGGCTGGCACGCTCGCCACACTGCCGGGGCAGTGGACAAGGTTATTTACTTCTCTTGTTTGTCTTGTACCTTCTTCCTGTCAAGAGTGTGGCAGAGCAGATCTATAACATGAACCAGAATTCACCAGGTAGTAAGTCAGCCTATGCTGAGGGGACCCACCTATGCAGCGTGCTGGGTTCAACCACACCACAGGGTCCAAGGCATGGATGGAGTCTGCTCGAGCAACGGCGCCGCATTTGCCTCAGCCTCTCCAAACACACTGCAAAGCCATGCTCTTGGGTGTCTGCAAGGCTTGTCCCAGCCCAGGGATGTTCTGATCTCTGGCAGCAAAGCAAGAAGGGTCTTACCCAAAGGGATGTTGAAAAGGCAAAAGAGATGCTGACCCAGCAAGCACCGCTGTTAGCCAGGCAGGCAGGCAGTGTCTGTCACCAACAGAGCCGCAAGACTCCACATCCTACTCAGGAGAAGCTCCCTTCCTCCTCAGCAAACCCAGCTCCTGCATTTGAAAACTCTGGGCAATGCATTCATCAGCATCTCCTGCCAGTTCAGGATTTATTTTTCCATCCAGAACAGCAAACACTTGCATTTCCACGTACTAGACAGCTTGTCTCCACCAGCTCCTGAGCTACTTCCAGCTCAGGCACATATTGCACAGAGGAGTCCACGGCAGCTTCCCCCAGGATGGAGCAACCTGAGGCAGGGCCCCGAGTCATCCACTCCTTCCAGCCCCTTTAGCAGGCCAAACCCCTCAGAGCGTCTCCCACTTTCTGCTATCATCTTACAAAATGAGAGAGCATAACTGAAAAGGGCACTTTTTCAAAGTTCAGAATATACTTTGCCAGCCAGGATGCAGAAGGTGATGTTTGCCCATAGCGATCCTTTCCGGCATTGTAGGTGGGAATGGTGTGAGGCCACTGCTGGGCTCCTAATCCACGGACATCCCCTGCACACCTGCAAGTCTCCAGATCCAGCATAAAACCACACATCACCTGCTCACTGCCTGGTCATTTTACCAACACTTCCTGCATTTGGGCATTTTCAGCCCGTGTCAGTCACCCCTTTTCCACCCGAAGCAATTTGCCATTCTTCTTCAGACTATTCGTTCCTTTGTGGACTGAAAAAAACCTCAGCCTCAGCGACTCCCATGCTCCCTCCCACTCAGGAGGCAGAAGGAGCCTTTGACAGCTCACATGGGAGCACGCTCCTCTACCTGCTGCGATCTGATCTTTACATAAGTAATACATGTAAATTGTCGTCAACTGCTAATAGACCTTCACTACTTATTCTCACCTCAGAAGGTGCTTTACTGTACTTTTCCATTAACTCCCCCCCTCCACCTTCTCCTTCCACTCCCAGGCTCCTCTCCCTCCAAAACTGAACACGTTCCTCGTTTGAACCCACATGCTACCAATAAACACAACCCAAGCATGCAACACAAGAGTCGCCCATCTGAAATGATTTGGCCTATCCATATTGCCCTGTCACCTCAGTTCCTTTCCCTCAGCCCAGGCTCAGCCTGTCATGGTAGGAGAATGAGAGAATCCCATTCTTCATGCTCTGTAAAGATTTAAAGATGTGAAATCCAAAACTTTCCGGTCATATGGCTTTCTCTCTCCCCCTATTAAAAGAAGTCTTAACTTTTACTTAAAGCCTAAACCACAAGAAGAAATGAACCAAGAGCACAGAGCTTTGCATGAAAACCAAACTACATTTTGCGCACACAAAAAAAATCTGCCTGGAGCCATATATCAAGTGCACCTTTGACCCAACAAAGCATTCAAAAAGGCCCTATGCTGGATACTGGCAAGCTGGGGTTGTACTACTGAAAAGGGGGATAACATTCATGGTATTTTCATTATCAGAAAAATGAATCAAGTAAGTTTTCAATTGATAAATTCCCCTGTAAAGTTTTGAAACACAGAAGCAACAAGACTGTATTACTGAGCAAAGAGCCAGAGTGAAGCCCAGCACCCCCTTTTCATTATGCAACCCTACAGCCACAAATAAACACACAACAAAGTAGTCTGTTCTTAACACTTTTTTGGTTTATTGCTATTCACAGCAAAGCTAAAGACTTTCGGGTGGTTGCTTCGGGGGCTTTTTAAGAGCTTATCTCCCCATTGCCTCTTTGTCTGAAATAAGGTGAAAGCAAATAGAAAAGGCTGGGCTGTGGCACTGCTAAAAAACTCCCCCATGGCACTAAAAACCTCCTGCAACTGGAGGATGTCCTGAGAAGATCCCTCTGCTCCAGACCAGCTCTGGGCAATCAGCAGACTGGAGATAGATTCTCTCCTTCTCAGTTCTTGTTATCATTTCCCCTAAACTATCACTGCTTGCTATGAATATATCTTCCCATGGTGAAAGCACTTTGTTCAGGACCAGACACAATCCATCTCGCTTACACGGCTCTTTCGTGCAGAGTTAAACAGGGGACATGTAGCTTCCTAAGAGGACACAGTGCTAACATGTCACCATTGTTGTACAGACTTGCTAACAAGCACTGCGCTGAAATAAAACCTTTCAGGGGAGAAAAAGTGTCAGAAGATGTACTATAATCCTGACTAGGCAAGCTGAAAGCTACAGGGAACCTTTTAATGTAATTGAGGGAAGAGGAGAGGGAAAGCAGGGGAGATGGCCAAGAGAGGGGAGGAAGGACACTGGGGAGAGCCAGGAATCTACAGGAAGCCAAACCCCCCTGAGAAGGCTTTAAATTTCAGAATTAGGAAGAAGTAGCATGAACCTCCCATAGCTCTAGCTCTGGGGAAAGAAAATACTACTCTTAAACAATAAAAAAGAGAAGATAAACTGGGTTTAAATAATAGCTTTTATTTCAAAGCACTCTACAGAGCCTGTCTGAAACTGGAAGGGTGGTATCTTATTTACTTAAACTTCTACATCTCAAATCTAATGACAGTAATCATCCAAAAAGGGCACTTAACAATGATTTAGAAGGAGGGTAAAAGGAGCAAATAATGCACATTTGTTGTCAAGAGATTTGGGACCAGCTATTTACCTGTAACAGCACTTCAAAGAAGACCTCAAAGACTTTCTTCATTGACAAAATGTCAATCGTTGCCATAAAGAAGAAACACAGAGTGCAAGACCAGGATAGAAAACCTTCAAAATCTCAAACCAGCATTTCTCCAACCATCCCTGTCCCGTAAATTACTTTATTAGCGTGGCAATTAGCCACTGAGGGACAGAGTGCAATGGTGGAAGCCTGTGAGACAAGTCTCTTCACCTGGCACACTAGTAGCATATAGAGATGCCTCTACAGAAACAGAGGGAGGTGTCTGGGCAGCAGAGCACAGGGTAAGACCTCTGCAGTTGTTCTCCTCCTCAGTGTTGGGGGCTGGATTCTGTATTACTTCACACCGTCCTCCTTTGGAAGGGTTTTACCACTTGGTCTGCCCACACTTACTTGCTGAAGTGGAGAGAGAGGTCCAAGGTCTGAAAACGTTTCTGCAGGCAGAGTTTACAGGTGCACAGTGCTACTATTAAAACCAGAATTGTGCAGACAGGCGTTTCATTTACCGTAGCGCTCGGCTGGGAGGACCCTGCTGGCACAGCCCCGTTGCAAAGAGCAAACCTCACTGAGCACTTTCAGCTTGGATCCATTTTCCCTTCCTTCCCATTCCTGCAAGCAGCAGGTGGGTTTGGTCGCTGACCTCCACAAGTCTTTCCCACCTTCCCATCACAAACCTGCCTCTCAGACAACAGCTGCTTTGCCAGGGACTTCCCAGGCCCTGGCTGCTTCTGGAAACCCCCTTCAAAAAAAGAAGAGGCAAGCTGTTACAACCAAAGGGAGCGGGGGAGAAGGGAGGGCACACAGAAGGACACTTCGCACCTATCTTGCTCTGCCTCTCCTTCTGCAGGAGAAGAACCAAATGGAAAGCATCTCCCCAGCTCACATCAGGCAATAAAACAACCTCTCCAGAGTGGAGTGGGGGCCAGGAAGGAAGTGACAGGCCCCCAGGTCACGTTTAGCTATTCTGCCCCTCAGCTCAGCATCACTGCATACCCCAAATCATGTTTCCCTCCATCCCATCCACAGGGTCCTTCACTCTCCCACCCCTCCTTTTCCACCCAGGAGGGAGAACAAGCTTTCAGCTCACACAGCTGCACTCATAGTCAGCAGCTACAATCATCAGGGGGTGACCACTTCCCTGATACTTTAACACAAGGTCCTCCCCAAAGGATTTGTTGCTTAACACAGCAGGAATGAAAGGGTTACGTTTAAAAAGGTGAAATGAAAGAAGGGGGGAAAACAACCCACGAATGAGGAATGTCAAACTGTCACAACGGCATCAACTGTTTCCTCAGCAAGTCTGAGACTCGGTGTGTGCAGAATCGCTGCGTCTGGGAAAAAAAAAAATCTGTCAGAGTAAATGGTTCCATCTTCAGAAAAGAGGTTGGAAGAGTAGCTTGGCACAGAGGCTTTAAATTGTTTTCTGCTGTTTCTAAACTCAGGCTCTCGGAAAAGATCAAATGGCAACCCACCTTCCCTCGAGAGCATCCCACCCCAACAGCCGTGTCATGGTTTTGCAGCCTCTGACAGAGGAATCTGCCTGTTTGCAATCTCTCCATCTCAGACACACCAATTACCTTCCACCCCACGAACCCTTCAGTTGTCGGCTGCGCAGTGTTTCCCCCGCACTGAGATCAGAGCTGGAGCCCCAACACCACTGCAAGCAACAGCCCGAGCCAGAATCTGACCTGTCTCAAATCTGGTCCAGGTTTCTGGCTTTGGGTTGTTTGGCTGTTACTCGACCAAAACAAACAGCTGAAATCACTGTTACCTGATTACAGCCAATAAGAAGTTCCATTAACAAGCAGGTAAACTCTCTTGCACTTCTTCCATTACAAAGAACAGAATCATCCTTCCACCCTGCTCTGGGACACAAATCCTTTCCTCTGAGGCTAGCTCTCTCAAAAAGGTTTCTTTATTCTGGACTGCAGAAGCATTTTGGGGTCTCCTCCCTCCTTCTGCTACTCCCAGGTATTACCCTTCCCCTCTCCAATCTGGAAAAGTGCTGAATCCAGTTCTTCTCCCTATTTTCTGTCATCCCGCTTTCACTCACCAGCCTGCAATTTCAGTTTCATCCTCTGGCATACACATCCTCGCTCCCCCTTTCTCCTTGCAGCCTGCCGGTTTCAGTATTTCCATGCTGTAACTCACCTGACCCCGAATCGGCAACTCACTCCTCACCTCTTATTGCTCTCATTGTCCCAATCAGGTCTCCCACTCACCAGAAGGTCCCATATGTTTGACTTGCTCCCCTTCTCTGCCTCATCACCCCCTTCCCCAACTCCCACCCCTCCAGCCACCACCCGCTCCCTTCCCACTCCCCCCACCAGCCCCTTCCCATCATACACATCACCACCCTACAGGCCAGCATTTGGTCCCAGATGTGGCACATTTATAACCCTAAATCTGCGACCAGAAAGCAGCGGCCTCCACCAAATGCACAGCGGAGAACACTAATCAGTTTTTCATAAGGAAACTGCAAACCGAGCTACGGGAAACTCAGCAGTCTGGATTTACACACGGGGGAATAGCAGAATCACTTTCATTTTGACTGAAAGAGTCATAACCCCGCATTTCACCGAGAGCTGAAACCAAACTAGAAACAGAGCACGTGTCAAAACCATACAAAACTACAACTTCTGCATGGTTTTGATGCAAAATAATCTAAGCAGGCTGGCAGCCTACAAATCCTAACGATTTTGTGGACAAATCTGGGGCAAGTTTAAAATTTGTAACATAGTGTGTTACATGTCAGTTTAGGTTTCACTGTGAATATTTTTTAAGTGGAACACTAGTGGGCTCTGAGCATGGCTCTCAGCGTTACTTGCCAAAGCAAGAGCCAAATGAGCACAGCTGAGGTTGAAAGCTCATTTCACTGTTAACCATCTTCAGTCATGTTAATTGTAGGTCCCAAGCGGTAGTGGTGGCACCCAAGGACGTCATCTCTCTCCAGAGCTACATAAGATGTTAAAGACCTGCTTCTGCCTAGGACAAAGAGTTCCTCTCTGGCACAGGTAGCTCACAACATCTACCTTGAAGAAAAAGGACAACCAACTCCAACCAGCTCTGCTGACAGGTACCAACCTCGTGGCACGAGCAAACTCTCCTTCCAGCTCCGCCAACGTGGGAGTCCCAACATCACCCAACAGCATCCCAGCCGCAGGGTCCCCATCCCACCATCAAAGCAAGAGTTGAAAACAAGATGCTCTTCCCATTTCACGTCTCACTAGTCCCCTCGAACTTTGCATACGCAAACACGTACCCTCACACCCAAAATTAAGCAGTATTTTGGTAAGAGGCAGGCAGGGCTGCACCCCTGCCACACCAGGATGGGGTCTGGGCCTGGGAGCTGGGGCAAAGCACCTGCAGCCCCCGTCCTGCAAACAAAAAATCACCACCGAGCACTTAAGATGCTCCCGGGCCTCCTCTCCCACCACAGTGGGACCCCACGGGAGGGCGAACGCCCACCCCTGAGGCGCCCGGGGGCTCCCCCCTTCCCCGTGCCAGGGGTCCCGCCTGCCCACCGGAGGCTTTGCGGTGGGGAAGGCCATGAGGGACGGGGCAACCCCAGGACGTCCCGGGTTTCCTGCCTGGCGACGAGCCCGGCCGCCCCCCACAGCCCCGGGCTTCCTCCGGGACCCGCTCCCCGGGCAGCGGAAAGAAAGAGGCGCGGGGCAGAGACTCACAGTAAAGCAGGGCTATGGATCGCAGCAGCACGATGCGGGTCAGCCAGAAGGTACCCGGCAGAAGCGGCGGCTCGGCCCC
>NW_020799118.1:13679144-13685422 GCF_003259725.1 Athene cunicularia | reverse complement strand
CCCGCGGCGGCGGCGTGGGGAAGAGCGGCCTTCGGCCGGCCCCGGCCGCAGGGAGCGACCTGTGAAAAACGGCGAGAAAGTGAAAATAAATAAATAAATGGGAAGAGAAGGAAGGAGCTGGCTGCAAAACCCTTCGTCCGCCTCCCCCCCCGAGGGAGGCCGCGGGCAGGGTCCGGCTGCAGCCCCTTCACCTTAACCCGCCGCACCAGGGCTCCGTCCCGGAGGAATATGAAGTTAAATTCCTCAGGCTCTCAACATTTGCCACCGCTATGATTTCTATTTCATCTGACCGTCAGGCACTTGACTCTGCGTTGAGTTCATAAATACTGGTTTTTAGCCAAACCGCTTTAATAAAGCGGCCTCAGCGGTCGCGGATGTGTTTAGGCGTGCGTCGTGTATCCAGCTTAAGTAAATACCGCTGCACTAAACCGTTCGACGGTCTCTGAGAAAGTATCTGTTATCAGGTGTAACATTATTCAATGCTTTTCAGACTGTAAAGCGGTCCCTTCTAAATGCCTCTTTTGTTTTTCCAGTTTCCCATCACTGCTGCTTGCATTGTTCTCCTTAGAAAAAAACCTACATAATGGTGCATTGTATAGGGAAAGAAAAATAAGCTATTTGTTAAAGGCCTCTGGTATACTGCAGTTTTGCTCTCCCTTTGGATTAGCCACAAGGTTTGGCTAGATAAATTTAAATAGATGTAAGCTAATGGTTTCCTTTGTGGGGTCTTTATGAAACTTTTACAGCAAATTCCACATTAAATGGAAATGTCTGTAAAACAAACTGGATAATTGAGGAAATTACTGAGGAAAAGCAGAGGGTTTAGGCTAAAGATTTAGCAGAAAAGAGGAATAATTGGAGCTGAGAAGGGAACACTGAACTGGGTCGGTTTTCATTGCTGAGGATCGCTCAGAAATCTGCCAGATGCGCAGGTTGAGACGGTAGCAGGAACGAATACTGACCTGAGCTCGGGGGACATCGTGTGTCAACAACGCCTTGCAACAATACGAGCTGCAAAGTTTTAAACCTATTAAATGGCAGAAAAATGTTGTTACTCTAAAGGACCGATCCAACTCTCATAAAAGGCAATGGAAGCCTTTCCTTTAGCTTTACGGGAAGATGGATCAAGCTATAAAGGAAAAAGTGCAATAAAATGGTAGATGAGAACATCAAATGACCTCCTCTCTGTTCTGCAGTTCCTGCTGGTACACAGCTTTGTGCGGACAATCTTCTGTGTCGGGTTTTCTGCTCACTTCTCTATTTACTGTCAGCTTGTATTTTTATGTGGCAATTTTGCCTCATGTTCCCCCTTTTCAAAGTAAGGTACCCGAAACGAAAAACAGTGTAAAAACCAAGCAAGTAACGCAGACAAGATATTTAAGAGCAAAGCTCTGAGCCTTAAAGTCTCAAAGGGAAAGCGATTCATAAATGTCAGGCCAGCAGGCAGGCGCTGAGGCATCATTGATGCTGATCTTCATTCAACAAAACGCGCGCCGCCACATCCCCCCGCCCGACCCTATTTTGCTGTGTTCCAAACAGCTGCAAAAGTGACAGAGAAACAAGCATTTACTGTCACAGCACCCAGCAGCTGTCCCCACCAGCACCTCAACCCTGCTGTCCCTGGCACCCTAAATTACTCTGTGTTCATTCAGGTCTAGTCTTTCGCCCCTCTGGCTGCCAGGAATTGGGTTTAAATGAAACAGAGAAAGTGAATGTGCGCAGAAATAACTATTTTGTAAAGCAGCATTAACATTTGGGGACTCTTCTAAAGAAAACATACATTCAGTTATGTATAATGCAGTTATAGACAATCCCGCTGAGCATTCAGCTGTGTTTGCTAAACAAGGGATGGGAATCTTGCAAAGAATTTGGGAGCTTCCTTCTACTAGTTAAGATTTTTCCAGCGGTAATATTTTTTCCATTAAAATCCCTGATCCTTCCCTGTGGAAATCTGATCTTTAACTCCAAGGTAAGCAGGATTAAGACTGAAAAGGATTTTCAGAGGAAGAATTACCTTTTTTTCCTCCTGTCTTTGTACAGTATCTGTAATGAAGTGCTGATTCAGAAGAGGGATTCCTAAGTGGTATCACAGGACAAACAATTAGTAATCACAGTGATCATAATTAAAAGAATTATGGTTCTCCATTATTTTGAAGAGGGGCCGTCCAGCCTGTGCCGTGCAGGAGGAAAGAAGAGATCTTTTGCCATCATCTCATCTGACCTTTAACATGTAACATACATGTGGGGAGTTGATCCCACAAAAGCAAATTTTGTTTTGTTGCTGGCATCGTAGAATATTTGAACAGAAACAACACAATGACATATCTTTTCCGTTCCACTGGTTTTGGTCTTTAGGCATGCATGTTTTCTGGGACCGAAAGACGAGGCCGTCCCTTTCGGGTCTGTAATTGCTTTCACCTCCGGGTCCTTGGCTGCCAGCACCACAGTGTGCAACTTTAGGCTGGGAAAGCTGCAAGATAAAAAGGCAGAACAAGCCACAAGTTAACTTTTTCCACTGGGATATTAAAGAATTAATATTCATAAAAGCACTTGTTACTGCTTTTTTATTTTATTTCAGCAGAACTTCCACACCAGGCCCAACGTAACATGTAAAGATTTTCATGAAGCCGTCCCTGCCTTTGATGCACGCTGAAGTCAAAGCTTTCTAAAAATAAAAGTCCTTTTTCTCTGATTTCTGCTACTGTGATGAAACTGAGAAAAGGGCTTAGGAATCCCATGCACTCTGCTTGCATTTCAAACAGGAGAGAGGTCAGTGAAGCCCTGCCCGGTGCAGGTGTGCAGAGTTTCTTGTATCAACGCCAGGTAAAATGTTCATGGGTTGGAAAAGAGCTGCTGGGGGACATGTTCCTCCATTGTTCGCCCTGCAGCTGCCAAACTATTTCTGTCCAGAAAAAGGAGGGATGCCAGAGCTAAGCACCCCATTAACACAGTAAAAACTAATATTAAACTATTATTTAAGCCTCTTGCTTTTCCCCCAGTTCTCAGCAGACTGCAGCAGCTGTGCAAGGGGTGCAAGTTTTCATCCACGCACAGTGGTGGGAGCCTTGAGCCCCCCAGGTCTTCACAGTCCATGACAGCACCTCTAATGACGGGCTTTGGATGAGGCTGTGCAATAAAAACTTGTGCTTGCTGTGGCGGGAGCACACAGTGACCTTCGTGACAGCACACAGTCATTTTTCACTCCTGCTGTGCAGGTGAAAACAAGAATTTCGAGAGCACAGCTAAGCACAGTGGTGGGAGCTGTGGAAATGCCGAGGACTAAATACCCCAAGTGTCAATTAAAATTTGAAAAAAGGTTCTGTCCCTTTTACTCCTGAATTGTTCAGAGCAGCAAGGCTTATTTCATGTGAACAGAAGACAAATTCTGGACCTAAACTGATCTACAAGCAGCTGAGCCATATAAATTTAGCCTTTAAATTGCAGAAGCAGGCACCAGTTGTGTGCTGGAGCCTTCACAAGCACACAGTGTAAGATTGCACCCATCACCACAGTTCATCTTGAGAGCAAAGCTTTTCGGCTCTTCTCTGCTACTTTCATTGAAATTAGTTAAAAGTTATCACAGGTCATTTTTATATATTTTTTTTCAGATAGCAGGAGCTTTCCTGAAAAGGATTAAACAATCTCTGAGCTGCCACTGAACTGCTGTATCCTCTGGGCAGAGCATTAATCCTGCAGCCGTCAGAGGTTTATTTTAACACGACGCATAGGTTACTCTTATCTGATTAGGGGTTGTTTTCTCTTCCACTGTAAGGCTCTTTCTATTTGCTCTTTGAAATTCCCATGTAAAATCTGCTCGCAGTTCAAAGGTAGCCAATTTTTGAAAAATGATAACTTTACTGCTTGACCAGATTAAGCGATAGAGCCCACCTTTGGGCTGGGCCTCTGTCCAGCCAGGGAAGAAGTGCAGCAATTGCAGAGCACATCCCATCGTGTGCAGCGGTTCCCGCATGCTCTCATGCTCTGAAAAAGCCTTCCCTGTCTTCTACTCAAGATGAAATTTCTCCTCCCTGACATCTGTGGTGCTCTGTCAACAATGCACATGCACACTTATTCCTGTGTAGCAAATAGGTCTGACAGAGAGGAACTGGGATGGGAGGTCCAGCCACCTCCATCCTATGGGGATTCTGAGGGTTCCCAGGTGACAAGTGACATGTGTGATGGAGCCAAGTACACAGACCTTGTATTTAGTGTCTGATCCCCAGCAACACTGGTGTGAGATGGCCAGGACCTTTATTGGAGACCATGCCAGACTTTAAAGAGAATGAAGCAATATTATCAATATTGACAGGCAGCTGAAGGACCTCTGCAGTGCCTGCTCTGTCAGGAACAGCTGGCTCTGTTTCACCAAATCCTCTCTATACATACCCTACTTGGGTGTACTCTTCAAGGCTCTTGGGCAACAGGAATCTCAGTTCTTCCCTCCCAGATCTGCACCCTTTTCCCAGAAATTCCTATGTCAGGACCTGCCCTGCAGTAGGCTGGGTCTAGATGACACATCCTGTGGGATCACTGCAAGACCTGCCCTGCATCTCCATCATTTGCCCAACCCTGTGCAAACACCGCTGGTACTTTGTCATACAGAATTTAAACATGGGGCCCACTAAAATGGATGATGTCACTTGAACCCACTTGTTGTCCCAGCGTAATCTCATTCTGTTTCATGGATGAGTGAACTTCTCAGGAAATGGGAGCTACTGACTTTTCCCAGGTGCTTCAGCTCCCTCCTCTCCCTGAGTTGTCTCTGCTTCTCGGCTGGGTGTGCGAGGCAGGGCAGCACTGCTCCCTCCGCCGATGCTCAGAGACATGGGATGGTTTGTGCAAGATCACCAAACCAGATGTGAAGCAGGACACGTACCCTGCTCTGGTTCCAGGCACTACCTCTTCCCCGTGCCCATCTCTGGAGTTAGAGGAAGCAGCTACCAAAAGTTGTCCTCCTCCTCTACCTGCACTGGACAAAGAGGAATTCAAGCGTGTGGGCTGGGAAATGCAACTCCCTGCCTCAGGCAGAGCGGGGGAGCTGTGGAAGGCAGCAGAATGCAAGGGGGAAGAACACCAATGTCTCCAATTCCTGCTGTCCTTGGGGGCTTCTTTCGCAGGAATTTGACTTGCAGTTGAAGGCAGGGATCAGAAAATAGAGGCTCTTGGTTTTGTTCCTACCTCCATGGGCTTGCCCCAAAGCTCTGAGCATCCCACAAAACCCTTCCCAGCCTCGACCATGCAATCAGGTTTGAATCTTCCAAGGAGACTACTCCGCAGGAGAGGCTGTCTTTGAAAAAATGGACTAAAAATAGTGATTATTGCTTTGACTCAGCCACCTCTAAAATGGATGAAATACAATTTACCTGACTCACAGAATTTCAGTAAGGTAAACTTACTAAAGAGCTCTGAGAACCCAAAGAAACAGGCATTATAGAAAAGTCTGTTAATTATATGTCACAAGAGGAAAAAAAAAAAAAAAGTTCTGCCAAGTGTCCAGCAGCACTGCAAAGCCACGGGTCTGAAGCCCAGGGAAACAGAAACCCTTCCTCAGTCTCATTAAGCTTTGGATTGGGCCCTGAAAGAGAAGTTCAATTAATCCTTCCTTGTAAGTTCAACATATATAATACGCCTTAAGCCTTAAAGTCAATAATTTTTAAAATAGCACTTTGTAAAATTGTATTTAAAAAAACCCCAACAACCTTTGTCCAAAAGGTAACTCACTTTGCGACTCTGCAAACTGAAAGCTGAAATCTTGAGAAATTACTAATAAGGAAACGAGAGAATTCTTAAGTAAAATAAAATCCCACTTTGCACTTTAACGGAATATATTCATTTTCACTTAGAAGGCATATGGACATTCAGGCACATTTAAATAGTGTTACATTTAAATTCAAAGCATACACTTTATTTCAAGGTGATTATACATCTCAGTAATTAAACAAAATGCTCTCAAAACCACCACGTTCCTGCTACTTTTTGAATGCTGGAGTTCTTGAAGCACTCGCACAATTTCTAGGGTTTTTTTCCTGTAAATATAGTACTTGACCCTCTTTTTCCAGAGGGTAGCGGGGCTGGGGAGAAGCAGCAGCTAAAACTGGAATTTGGGGAGTTGCTTTTTGCCAGTCGCAATTAGAAGGCTGGATTCCGCGGATAATTAGAATCAAATGCTCCAAATAAATGCTGCAAAACCAGGGCTCGCTTCGAGAAGGGCAGATCTTTTGAAAAAGTGGATTATTTTTTAAAAAGCGGACCCACTCACCCACACACCCCCCCCGCCC
>NW_020799118.1:13668861-13679094 GCF_003259725.1 Athene cunicularia | reverse complement strand
ATTTCATTTTATTTTATTTCATTTCATTTATTTTTTTTTTGTGGAGAGGAGTTTTTTTCCGCCCGTCCTTTCTCTCCTGCAACTTGCAAAAAGTTTCTTTCCCCACCCCTTCGCCCCCTTTTTTTTTTTTTTTTTTTGACTTAGAGGGGTAGAGAAAATAATAACAATAATAATAAAAACACTTTTGCGAACTTTTTTCCAGCTTTCTTCCTCATTTCCCCAGCCGGGCTTCACGCTGGTGGGGGAACCGTCTCTCTTAGTTTTACTTTTTAACTCTTCCCTGCCCCTCAGCCACCTGTTTTTTTATTATTTTTCAACAATTTTTTTTTTCACCCCGTTTCCCCCCTCCGCCACTTTCTCGCATGAATCTCCTAGACCCCTTCATGAAAATGACAGAAGAACAGGACAAATGTATCTCCGACGCCCCCAGCCCCACCATGTCGGATGATTCCGCCGGGTCCCCCTGCCCCTCTGGATCCGGTTCGGACACGGAGAACACCAGACCCCAAGAAAACACCTTCCCCAAGGGTGACCCCGACCTGAAGAAGGAGACCGACGAGGACAAGTTCCCGGTGTGCATCCGCGAGGCGGTGAGCCAAGTGCTCAAGGGCTACGACTGGACCCTGGTGCCCATGCCCGTGCGGGTGAACGGCTCCAGCAAGAACAAACCCCACGTGAAGAGACCCATGAACGCCTTCATGGTGTGGGCACAGGCGGCCCGCAGGAAACTGGCCGACCAGTACCCGCATCTGCACAACGCCGAGCTCAGCAAGACCCTGGGCAAGCTTTGGCGGTGAGTCCGGGGCCGCGCAATCCCCCTTTCTCTTCCTCGTCCTCATTCCCTCCGCGGGGCACCGCTCCACGCAGCGAGACCCCACCCCCCCCTCTGCGGGGACCCCCGTGGGCTGCACGGGGAGGCGACGGGAGTTTTACCTCAGGCTGCGCGGCTGGATTCCCCCTCCTGCCGCTTGTTTTAATTTTTTTTTTTTTTCACTCTTTATTTATAATTCTTTTGGGCCGTCTGTGCCCGTGGGGGATTCTCGCAGTGGCTCAAACTGAAGTGCAGAAGTGCAGAAATCCCCCAGAGCGTGTCGGCTCGCTGCGCAGGATGCGCGGGTCCCTGCTCTGGAAAAGCCCCTGTGCCAGGGGCTGGGTGCCCACGGCCGCCCCGGGCTCGGCCGGGTGCTGCCGCTGGGTCCTGCCCCAGCGCTGTGTCACGCGTGGATTTTCCCCGCTCCATCACTGAGATGTGCAGCCCGGGCCCTTTCCTCTCCTGGCCAGGGTTTCCCATCACTCTGTCCCAAGGAGACCGAGACTTTTTTTAATTGCTTTTTTACAATGGCTCTTTCTAACATTTTTTCCCTTGGCTGGTTTACTTGTTGCTTACCAAACTATAAAACCAAGCAAGCCAATTTTTAGCACTTATATTTAATCTCTTTTCTAATTTCCCTTATCTGTGTGCTTGCACGCTCAGCGCTGCCCACCGATGCAAACTTTTTTTTTTTGCTGGGCGGCATCCGAGCACACTCTGCTTTCTCAGGCTCTGTGATGAGCCATGTTTTACCCCGTTGTATATTTGGTCATATCTGGTTGTACCAAACCTGCATCTTTCCTGCTCGTTTGGGCCGGGGATGCTCCCGCTGCAGTTTGAAACTCTCCCAGAGTTTGCGGAGACTGGTCTGGGTGGGGGAGTTTTTTGAAAGAAATAATCCTGTCGCTGTTGCCTTAGTGGTTTCTTTGTAAGCACAAAACAAAGCTGAAAATGGGCAGCGTTGTTTGTCCTGGTGAGGGGGTGGCATTTGTAGGACAAACATGGGAATAATATTTAGCAAAGGGATTTAAAATGGGGCAGGGGGTTTTGTTTTGGCCAGCTATCAGTATCAGTAGTGGTCAGTGTCTTTTGTGCCTCTGTAGTTGGTATTTTAATACATTTTTGCAACAGAGTTTAGTCTTTTTTTTGCCATGGCAAATTCGTTTTGTAAATAACTTTCTGGTTGCTCAAATCAGCATATGGGAAATGGGGATGTGTGAGTCTGAAAACAGGCTGAAAACTTCTAAGACGACATTAATTTTGGATATTTTTTTTCTCTCCTCCTTATTTAAAAAAAAACCCAAAACATCCCAAACCAGTTTGTTAAGCGAAAATGAGAAACGTCCCTTTGTGGAAGAAGCTGAGCGGCTCAGGGTCCAGCACAAAAAGGATCACCCGGATTATAAATACCAGCCACGGAGGAGGAAAAGCGTAAAAGCTGGGCAGAGTGATTCCGACTCCGGAGCCGAGCTCAGCCACCATGCGGGCACACAGATCTACAAAGCGGACAGCGGGCTGGGAGGCATGGCTGACTCCCACCATCACGGCGATCACACAGGTAAAGGACCCCCACAGGCATTAAAAAAAAAAAAAAATCTCCAGGTCCCGGGCATGTTGGTTTGGGACATGAACCCACTGGCGGGCTTGGGCTCGTCCGCCCCCCAAATGAATATCAGTGAGATTGGGACCATCCAAATCAGGAGTTGTTGCCCCATGAGTTGGTTTTGCCCCAGGTTATGAACATGACCACAGTTTTTAGTAAATGTTTTTAGAGCTGACTGTGCGATAGGAAATCCCCAAAGCGCAGGGATCACGGCTTCCCAGCTGGCCTGAGAGTGGGGAGAATTAATTGCGAGCTAATAAGGGTTAATAATCTGTTGGCCATGTGAAGGGTGCCTGGGGGAGTGGGTCCTGCAGATGCGGCTTCCCCCCAAAGCTCCCCACTCCTCGTCAGTGCTGCAAATTGGCACAGGGCGCGTGTTGACAGATTCCAGGAGGATTGCGAACGTCCTGCAGCTTCAGACGCGTCTGCACTCTCGCCCAGCCTGGCTGGGGATCCCGGCCCCAGCCCGCTCTGCCGGGACGGCTTCTCTGCCTCTGGGACAGCCGGGCTGGCTTCAGGCTGCCCGCAGGGAGAGGCTGAGCGGGGCTCTCCAGATCCCAACCTGCCACATAATTCCACTTCCCAGGCAAAGGGGAGTTTGTGCAGCTGGGGGTGTCCTGCCATGTCCCAGGGTGATCCTGAGGGGCAGAGCATGCTCCCCGGTGTCTCCTCCCCACTGTGAACCATCACCTGAGTGGGTGGCTTATCCCCCAGCCCAGGACATGGTCCCTGGCATGGTCACAGGGGCGTCAGCCACCTCCAACATGGGGCTGTAGATTTAAATCCCCCTTCCTCTCTTGCAATCAGAGACAGGGGGAAGAAGTGTGTGATTTTTAAGTCATCCTTGAAAGAGTTGGGTGCTTTGTGGCTGCTTTTGTTAAAGCCTCGCTCTCCCTTTGTCCCCAGGCCAGACCCATGGGCCACCCACCCCACCCACCACCCCGAAAACCGATCTCCACCACGGCAGCAAGCAGGAGCTGAAGCACGAGGGCCGCCGCCTCGTGGAGAGCGGCCGCCAGAACATCGACTTCAGCAACGTGGACATCTCGGAGCTGAGCAGCGAGGTCATCAACAACATGGAGACCTTCGATGTCCACGAGTTCGATCAGTACCTGCCACTCAACGGCCACGCCACCATGCCGGCTGACCACGGCCCCAATGCTGCCGCCGGCTCCTACGGCGCGTCCTACTCCCACTCGGCCGCGAGCACCGGCGGGACCAACCAGGTCTGGACTCACAAAAGCCCGGCCTCAGTGTCTCCGTCCTCTGCCGACTCGGGCCAGCAAAGGCCACACATCAAAACGGAGCAGCTGAGTCCCAGCCACTACAGCGACCAGTCTCACGGCTCCCCCGCACACTCCGACTACGGCTCCTACAGCGCCCAGGCTTGTGCCACCACCGCCTCCACCGCCACGGCTGCCGCCTCCTTCTCCAGCTCCCAGTGCGACTACACGGACCTCCAGAGCTCCAACTACTACAATCCTTACCCTGGCTACCCCTCCAGCATCTACCAGTATCCCTATTTCCACTCCTCCCGCCGTCCCTACGCGACACCCATTCTCAACGGCTTGTCCATCCCGCCGGCCCACAGCCCCACTGCTAACTGGGACCAGCCGGTCTATACGACCCTGACGAGGCCTTAAAGGATGCGCGGAGCCCCCGAGGGCTTCCCCGACTTATGCACTAATGAAGGAATGAAGACGAAGAGCGTGGAGTGCCGTGATAGTTTCCGAAGTGCCTCCTGAGCCACTGGGCACTCTGCTCGTTGCGACTGGATGTCCCCTAGCTTCAAAACTCTCCAAAAGGACAGAGCTCTATTTTTCTTTAATACAATTTAAAAAAACCCCTTTAAAAATAATTAAAAAAAAAAGGACCGGTGATTCCTTTTGAATAAATGAAGGACAAAACCATTCGACTCCTCTGTGAGGACTGAACTGAATTTACTCGTCGTGGAAGCTGACAAGTGCAAAAGTGGAGCAGGGGGGTGGGAAGGGGGGGGAAGAAAAAAAAAAGCTGTTCAAGACTTTAAGGGTCTATTGCAATGTGAGGAACGGACCAACCTTGAGGGCAAGAACTCACTCGGACCAACGCGGATGAAACTGAAAACCCGGCTATTCTGTGTAACAATCTTGTGGGAACAAACGAGTCTGGTGGGACCAACCAATTAAATGTCTGAAGTGTTTTTTTAGTCAAGAGTTCTTCTAAGCAAGGTTTGGCTGTAATTAACATTTTGTTTTGGTTTTTTGGAAGCTTAAAGTGTTTTTGTTTTTTTTTAAATCTGTTAAATATGTATTTATGTTCTGTATTATTTTGTCTTTTAATTAATGAAGTAATTTTGTGCAAAAAGTAGAATTTTAAAAGATTTTAAAGATGGGGTGGGGAGGGAGCATAAAAATAGTGGAGATGATACAATAAAATGGTGTTATGAGTCTATAGATTTTCTTTGGTTTTTGGGTTTTTTTCATTTTGAACCGCTGCAGCAGTTGTGTTTGAGAGAGGGACCGAACAAATCTGCCCATCGCAGACCTGGTCACCAACAGGAAACTCAAATGGGAATGTAAAATAACGAGGGGAGGGAGCTACTAATTAAATTGGGAGGCTAAAACAATTGTAAAAAGGAGCAGGCGATTTTTCTGACTACCTGCTTTTGGGCGCTAAAATTGGTTTTAAGGCATTGCAGAGTCTTTGTACACTTTTGGAACCAGGACTACTTTATAGGAAGATGTAATTTAATGAGAAATTATCAACTTCTGCTTGAATTTTGGCTTCTAGGGACCAGATATCATCCATCAAGCTGTGAAACTAAAATCTTCTCCACTAAAAAATTTTTAGGTACTTAGTTTTAGACTAATATTTCATTGATATATTTCTACTTCTTCCATTGTATGCTGAGCATATAATAACCATCTATTTTATGGTAACTTGTGCCTTTAAAGACTTTGTAAATCTAAAAACACATTTCAGAGGTTATCATCTTTTTACCTTTTCTATGTTTCCTACTCTTTTTCTAAAAATATTTTTTGCATATTTCCTTTTGGGGACGTGGGGGTGGGGGAAAATACAGAAAACTCATTTTTATGCAATCTATTTTTCTGTATAAAGTTTGAAAGACTTTGGCTGTTACTTATCTGTTCTCTTCACTAGCTTCTGACTAAGCAATGCTAACTTTTGTACAGATCAATTTGATAAAATTAAAAATTGCTTTTTATCACGTATGTGTTATGTTTTCTTTCTGCTTGAGCTTATTTCTGTGCTGAAAAAAAACCCGTGGAGAACAGCTTTGAAGGAGACAGACTATTCAGAAAAAAATGTGTTGACCAAGGTTTTATTTTTTCCTAATGTCTTGGGGGTTTTTTGGTTGTGCATTTTTTTTAACTCGCTCTCTTTCCCTGTAATAAATGGCATCTTACTATGAGATTTTTAATTTTTTTTTCCTTTGAGAAGTATATTTCCACACCCATAATCCCAAGGATTTCGTAGGATTTCACTGAAACTGTTCACATGAGTAAGGGTTTGCAAGGTCAGACTACATGGTTTTAGACCAAGTTCATTTTATTGTGTACAGCACGTAGGAATTTTACAGTAACAAATTCTGTTTTCTGGTTGGTGAGTCCATGTAAATACCTCTTAATTATGATAGCAACAAAATTATATGTTGCATTTCATGGGTTTGGTTTTTTTTTTTTTAAATACAGTCATTAAAATAGTTACATTTGTGACTTTTTTTTTCTTATATAAACTAAGTTGCAGTTTGGTTTCACTGGTTCAGACAAACTGGTGCAAGATTTTCAGGCTCGGCCTTAATTGGGAGGAAAGGGTTGGGATTAGGGAAATTCAGCCTCCTCTGCCTGAGAAATGTGCTCAGGACTTGCAGTGCAGCCCTGTGGAAAATGTTTTAACATGGGGAAAATAAATGTGATGACAATTAATGAAGCTCAAGAACATTAACAAAGTCTGAACAACAGAGTCCCAACGCAAATTTGCTGTTTGCAGTATCTGCCAAGAGCTATCTTGCCAGAGTGTCTGTAACTGGACACCATTTTCTCTGCGCTCATTTACAAAACTGCTGGCAAAATGACTTTATTACACTATAAGCCAAAGCTGCAGAATAACTTTCAGAGGAGACTTTCTTTCCTCCTTTCTCCTCCCTCCAGTTACAATGCAAGTTTCAAGTCTTAATCCTAACTCATGCTCAAAAAATAGATGTGTTTTGGCTTTGCCTGTTCTGCATGTTGAGATAGGGCTTCCTCTCCAAAGTCACAGACTTGGGGGGGAAAAAAGGGTGAGATAGTAATATAAATGCTTATTGTTACTTCTTTTTCTTGATGTTTAATAGCAAATCTTACAATGTCTTCACTGATAACTCGATTAATCTTTAAAACAGAATTAAAATATTTGTATGCGACGGTATTGACAATCACCCAAAATAAATTAAAAATTGCACTGAAGTGTCTCTGGCTCGGGGGGGAGCATGATGGGGGCCTGTGCATCCAGCAGGATGAGTCCCAGGTGCAGGCTTGGGCAATGTTACCAAGCTCTTCCCTCTCTCCCTTTCCTTCTCCTCCCCGTGTGTTGTCTCAGCCCTGGCTCCTCTGTGCGGGGTGACATCCAGCGAGTGCGACGTCCCCGCCACAGCCCAGAGCTGCGGGTGTGTGTGGGGGGACTTGCTCTCCTCTGCGGGAGCCCTGGGCCGCCGTGGGGCCCCTGGACCAGCCTGGCGACTGCACCAAGGAAATGCACAACCAAAATATGCAGATTTTAAATCCATTCGCTTTCAGCCACGCTTGTTTTTGCTTTCTGTAAGCTGTGCAAAGTGAAGTTAGCTTTCACTAACATTTGCAGAAACAAAACGCTATAGATCTGTTCAGTAAGTACAAGCCATAATGTGAGCCCTGGAGACCCCTCTGCAGCTCCTGGAAGCAGCTCCCGTTTGAATAGCTCATACTGAAGAGTGACATTCAACTGGTTTTGGCATCCCACAGAGTCAGGGATACTCGCTCCACATTTCCTGTTGAGTTAAATTCAAAGACGTTACAAAATGGATGTTCAGGAAGGTTATAGGCAGGTAAAATTCACTGGTCTGGATAATCCCAGTGACTCAGGCTTCAAGGTGAGCTGGAAATTTCTAAGAGCACCAGAAGTTCATTCCCTACACCTAGATTTGCACTGACACGTACGAGTCTCCTATTTCATTTCCATGGCAGAAAACCACTCATCAGGGGCACAGTTTGTATTCAGAGAAGAGCATTTTGATTTGAAACTACTGCTGTTTGTATAAATGCATTTTCATGCATTGTGCTTTTCTCCATTTTATGTGTAGATATCATCTACAGAAAGAGAAGTGATTTTTCCATGAGCCGAGCGTCTTCCTGATGTGAATGGCAGCATTGTGTGTCCTGAGCTCGGCTCTTATGGCTCTTGTGTTGGCGTGAATCTGGAATGTCTCTGCAGAAGTCAATGAGATCAGGTGAAACCAAGACCGGCTTTTGACCCCTGGCTGTCAACAAAAAAGGGTTCTCAAGATAATTGCAGGAATACATAAGCGATAAAAGTTCCTCTTTTTTTATTTTTGGTGCAGAGAGTAATGAATGTTGCTATTTATCTGAATTGCTCAGAAGGTACTGTTTAGTAAGAAAGAGGAAATTAATTTTATAGACCGTATCCACATTCCTTCTGCATGGTGGAAAAAGTCCCTTCCCATCCTCCTTATTATAATTTTTCCTGGAGTGATATCAACTTTTGTTCCACATTTTTTACAGTTGGGTATTAACTTTATGGCAAAGAAATTCTGAAATGGCATTTCTATGACAGTGTTCAGCTTTAATAAACTTCTGCATGGGTCAATCCCTGCTCCCTGGGATGACATCCCTCCTCGGGATGTCTGGTGTTTCCAGCTGAGCTCCCCAGACCCAACCCACAGCCTTGTGAGGCCACGAGAGCAGGGGGACGGGCGAGTGGGATCCCCGGGGATCTGAGCGCAGGGCTTTGGCCATCCTCACATGCTGCTCCTGGAAGCGGCAGCCGCGGAGCTGCCTGTCCTCACCTGGCATCTCCAGCCTAATGCTCGATGAGACGAGAAGAGGCATGTGGCCTCCCCCTCCCTCTGCTACGTTTATCCTCCCATTGCCAGTGCTGGATGCTCGCAGCCCCTGGCTACCCATTGCCTGTGATCTAGAAGCAAAAAAAAAATTAAATATAAAATAAAAATAACTAGAGGCATGACTGCTGTTTGGAGTCTGTGGTGTTCAAGCACCAGGAGGGCAGCAAAAGCTGTTTTTAGGTGAGTGGGCAGATGCTGCAACCAGTGACCTGTGTTGGACAGAGCTACACTGCGGGGCAAAACCGGAGAGATTTGGGGAGCAGGAGCAGCAACGTGTGAGCCCTTGGGAAGGCTCGGCGGCCACGGGAGCTGCAGGGACAGAGCTGGGCAAGCAGAGGAGGTGCCATGGTGACACAGCGTGGCACAGCCCCAGTCCCCAGGGAGCCTGGATGAACCCTGACCCTCAGGGAAGGCTTTAAGGAGACTCCAACATTACCCTGTTTTCAGTCTTCAAGAGCATGGGGTTGGCTCCAATTGATTTAGGGCTCTTTTACATCCAAGGGCAAATTGTTAAGCATGAATTCACCAGCAGAAGGGCTCCAAACTCCTGTTCTGGGGAGTGGGAGTGAAAGCAGTCAGTTTCACATCAACTCCTGACCGCTCTGTGAGTGATGCACAGAGGAACCCCAGCTCCAAGAGAGACAACTCCCTGTACCTCACCACCACCCTGCTCTCCCTCGGAGACCCTGCAGAGGCTCCACAAGGTTTTTTGGGGGTTCATCACATGGTGGCCTAATTAATGATGTGAGCTGCACAGGACCGTGGGAGCTAGGGAGACCCAGCCCAGCTCTGGTCCCAGCTGCCTCAGGCGGTGTCAGTTCAAGTTCACGTTATGTGTTATATGCAGGAATTAAGGATGGCACCAAGTGGCAAAGGACGAGGCTTGGGGAGGGGAAGCCATTTCCCAAATGAGTCAGCAGGAGCTAAAAATAACCCCCCCAGAGCCCAAACCACAGAAAATGGTGGTCATTACAAATTGCTTCATTCTTCTGCTGTCCTGCAACCCCAGCCGGCGCTGGAGCCGGCTGCAGGTCAATCCCAGCTGATGGGACACAATGCGGTCCAGGGACTGCTTCCTGACGGTGAACACGGGTTTTCAGGAGCACCAGCCCTTCAACCAACCCAGGCAGCTCACGGTGGGTCTCAGGCCACGGGGTTTCTGTTGCAGAGGATTGGTGGAGAAGTGCAGATTTCAGTAGCGGGGCTGCGGCCGAAGCGGAGGCTGGTTTTGTGGCTTAGGTGGAAAGTGAGTTTATTCTTTCGCAGAACCTCAATGCACGAGGAGGGAAACAGCAGGCAATGTCTTTCCATAAAACCACTCAGCTTCCACTGAAAAATCCCATTTTAACAGGGCTCAGAAAACAAACCTGCCCCTGGCTTCTGCTGCAGCCTGCCAGCAGCACTGCCCGCAGCAGAGCCACCGCGGTGGGATGGGAGTCACCGAGGGGGTGGCTCTTGCCACCAGCCCGGGGGCTCTCGTTCAGAAACGCTTTGGCACTTGGATATACACGGTGGGTGCTGCTGAAAGTGGGGCTCTGCCCTCCCTGTGCTTGAAAGAGCCGCCAGCGTTCCTGCTGACCCCTATTAAGCTGCTCCCATATGGCTGCGGAGCTCAGCCATGCACAGTGTGTCACTGGCTTAACTGGAGTGTTGGTTTTGACCTGATTTAGTGAAGCCCGTGCAAAAAAAAAAAAAAAAAAAAAAAAAAAAAAAAAAAAA
>NW_020799118.1:13661420-13668811 GCF_003259725.1 Athene cunicularia | reverse complement strand
TTTTTTTCGGGGGGTGTGTGTGTGTGTGTCTAAATTCCCAATGTAGCGATGGAGGTCTTCACCCAAGAAAGGGTTAAGCATTTTGAAAGGTCTTGTTTGAGGTAGAGTGAATTTTAACCACCACACACATAACGAATGCGAAACAGCCTGAATTGCTGGTGAGGAGCCAAGAGCACAAGAGAGGAGCTGCTGAATTTTAATGATTCATTATTGCATGGAAGGCCTTTGTCTTCCTTTATCCGGTGCACAATAAAAGAATTAATTGGACAGAAAATGGCAGGGCAAAGAACTGACAAGTCATTAAGGGGCTCTGAATGGCTGATTAGGTGCACATTGGGGGTGGAATTTCAACTGCACTGTTTCAGCAAGGGCTCCGGAATAATAATGGCATGGCACAGTTTATATTTTGTATGCAGTACCAGAAAGGCCTTTATGTCGGCATTGTGGTGCTATTTATTATGCTGTCTATTTAGCCATTGTTGGCATTGTGTTTGCAATAAGAATGCACAAACAAAGTTGGGATTTTTTTTTTTAACTTCACGAAGGCAAAATAATTGGGAATCAGAATCTCGCTCCACAGATAGTTTTATTAATTTTTGTGTGTGTGTCCAGAAACGGCAGTAAATATTTAGACTCGCGAGAAGTAGCTTCATTTAGCAAAAGGAAAAGAACTAATAAACTTCTCCCACTTCCCTCCTTTCCCAAAGAGCCGCTGTTCGAGGAAGCCTCGTGCAGCTGGTGAAGCCCCCGCGAGTGATGGGGCGCTGACCACTTCCACACCCCGACGCCGGGAGGATGCAGCTCAAGGAAAAGCAGCCAACTGGAATTATTGGTAGCTAGGAAGTTCATTGAACATCTCACACACGGACCCTTTGAGGTGGCTTTTGCCAAAGTTTCGTTGTTGTTGTTGATGTTAAGCAGTTGCCTGCGAGTTATAATAAAAACCACACACACAGAAGGGAAAGAAAGAATAAATAAAAAGCCCAGCACGTTGGGTAGGTGTGATTTTGATGAGGAATGCACTTTTTTTTTTTTTTTTTTAAGAGGATAACAAATAGGAATAGCAGTTTACTCTCAGGTCTGTGCACAGCTGGTTGAAAGTTTCAGGAGGAAAAAAGAAAACTTTAATTTAGATAGAGCTTTTTTTTTTTTTTTTCTTTGCAAGCAATTCATTACAGCCCGATGAAAATAGAAAGCTGTCACCTTCACATAACTTAGAGATTTTCTCACGGTAAATATTACATTTTAAATTTTGCCTAAAAGCTCACAGAGGATCACTTAATCTTTGACAACATCCTTCCTGTCCTCAGGATGCCGCTCGACCTCGCTGCTGTTTGATAACCAAGTGCACAGGCACCCTCCCACTCCTCAATCACCAGCAGCAATCACCCCTCTGCCAACCTGGGTACCGGAGACCTGCGCTCCTGCCTCACGGGATGAACCCCATATTTCCAAGGAATAGAGTAGCAAAAGCCACCAAGTGCTGATGCACCTCTCCCAGCCACCCCTGCAACCTGCCTGAATCTTCCTTCTGCCTTCCGGGGAAGATGGGATGGACTGAGATGGACTGGGACAGGCTGAGATGGACGGGTCCTGACTTGCATGGCCAGCACGGAGTTGCCAGCTCTAATGGGAGCCGTGTCCCATCCCCATCCTTCCCCTCCTGCCTTGGGAACCCAGGTCAGGGAGGTTTTAGCACCACGTGCATCACCACTGCCCCACTGGGATGAGCTCACACATGTGCATCCTTCAGAAAACGACCTCTCCAGTCCCAGCTGGAGGAAGCGGCAGGGATAGTTTGGTTTTCTCCTCCTCTTGCAGTTTTTTGTCCCTGGTTTTCCTGTCCAGGTGGGCTGGGGGCAGAGCGAGTCTCACCCTGCACACGATGTGGCACAGAGTGGGCTGGAGCTGCCCACAGGAGCTGGAGCAAGACTCAGGGAGAGAATGAGGGTGTCCCCCTGCGCCAGTGACACTGAGGTGTCCCTGCAAAGCCCACTGCGGAGGGAGGCTGCAGAGAGAAAGCAGGCTCCACAACCACCAATTTGCAACAAATCCTCCCAGAACTGAAGCTCAAGTTGATGTACTCCCCACGCATCCCGGGCCTCTGCTCAGGGCCCGGCTCTTTCTCACGCTTCTTTTTTTTTTTTTTTTTTTGGGTACTATGGGCTAATAATGGGTTAACAATATATATATAAATTTGAAAACGTGAGAGGGGATTTGGGTGTCAGGGAGATGGATGAGCTGCAATCTGAAACTTTTTAGGTAAGAATAAGTGAAAAGGAAAATGGGGTTATTACAAAAAATGCCATTCTCAGTAGAATACAGCCCTTCTGTAATAATATTTTAAGAGGTAGTTAGTGGCACTCTTTATTCAGGAAAGTAAAGGCATGCATGTCAAACAAAACTAAAATAAAATAATAAAAAAAAGAGGTGGGAAGGTAGCTGGTTCCACTGGAAATTGTAATGCTCCTCCTGAGACTTCAGCTTCTTCTTAACACTGTGAAAGGAGGAAAAAAAAAATACACTGCCATTTGTGCTCCTCCTTTCACGCTGTAGCTGGGAAGAAGGCAAATGGAAAAGCTGTTATTAACGACGAGGGGTCCATCAGCCAGGGAGCGCTGGTGCCTGTGGAACTGGGACACACTCTGCACCTCCACTTGCTCTGCCACTGAAGACGACTGGCTGCCATCGGCATCTTGGCCCCCGGAGCTGAGCTGTGAGTCACCCACATTCGAGACCAGTGAGTCACGTCTTCCTGCAAACACCCCCTTTTCCTAACAAGGAGGATATAATGCGACCCCTGAGGAGACTCCCTGCAAATTCCCAGGCTGCTGATGTCCCCCAGGGCTTGCTCCTGTCCCTCTGAAGCTCTTGATGCTCTGGGGCCCCCAGAAGGTCTGTTGGCTTTGAGAGCCTCTCCTGGTCACCAGATGGAGATGATGGGGATAAACCTGGACCCAAACGGACAAAATTCAGGCAGGAATCCAGATATTCTCAACATTTGGGAGAAATCAGATCTGTGGAGGAGGAGCTTGGAGCGACGTCTATCAGAATGAAGTCAGGTGAGAGCTTCAGAGCCAGATTCCGACCATCCCTGAAGAGCTGTGTGTCCAAGCCCTGGAATAGTTGGCTGAAATCCATGGCTGGTGATGTGATACAGAGAAGTTAAAAACATATCTAAAACACTTAACAAAATTCCCAGATGGAAGCAAGTTTATTTTTTTAATGAAAATATCTTAACAAAACATCCGAGTAGTAGATGTTTGTGTTCTATTTCTGGGAATGCAGGAAAGATCCTCTGAAACCCCCCAGAAAAAAAAGAAATGCTAAAACAATCAGCCCCAAACTACACAGATATTCAGACCTGCTTGGAAGAAAGAGGGAAGATGGGAATATCTGCACTGGAAGAGAGCAAAGGTCTGTCTCAGGAGCATCCTGCAAAGGCACATGTAGGTTTGCCATGCAGGAGCAAACAAAAAATCCCGGAAGCCAGGGTAACAAACAGGACTTGTATAAAATAGCCCTTCCCCTGGTCTCTGCCAGCCTCTGGCAATCAGCAATTGCTGAAAGACACTAGCATTGCCTCAGTGCTATGCCTAGAAGTTGCATATTTTCCATGCATTTGTCTAACCCTCCTTTGAACCCAGCTCTGCCCTTGGCCTCTGCCTGTGGCAGAGCTCTGCGGCTGAACTGTTTGCTCTGAAAAAAAAAACCCAAACCCAAGTCTTTCTTTTTATCTGATTTCAGCCTTCTGTTCAATTACTGTATCATGAGACACACCAGGTGATTGTAAGAATAATCATTCACCTCTCCCCTTCTCCTTTCCCCATTTGGTGTTTCACTGCCTACACCAAAAGACGTTAGTCTGGGCTGGAAAGAGCCTCCTAGAAGCAAGTAACGTATTTCAGCTCCAAACCTAAAATACCCACTTTGGGCAGAATTTTGTCCCTGTTTCTGACTCCACCTTGGGGCCTGATATGCTCCTGGCACTGATGCTGGTGACATTTGTCTCATCTCAGTGTGAAAAATGGACTTTAAACATGCTTTAAAAGTTTGGGGTTTCTGCGCAATAAATCCTGCTTCTTGGGCCATGCCTTCCAAGTGATAAATTTCTAGATCTCTGGGAAAATACACTCTAGGGAAAGCAGACAAAGCAGAAAAGGCTGTAGCGTTGCCTGAAATGACATTTGCATCTTGGATGGTGAAGCAGCCCAGCCAGGACTGTTGTACACTTGCCTGTGGGAAGGAATGACAGACCCAGTGGGGCAGATGAGCTTCCTTAGGGAAAGGCAGAGCCAGGGCTGGACTGGCACCAGAGACCAGGAACAGGCCAGCCAGATCACAAACCGAGTGTTGTCTCCTCATCCCACCCAGGTTCACCTGGGAATTGCTGTTTGAGGAGGCTGAGACTTGGGGTGCAGAAGATACTCCCCCATCCTCTCCCAGAGGAATGGCTGAACCCCGCCATGACCCACCTCCCGTGGGCTCGTGGCATTTCCTGAGGTTACAGGGCCACCCAGCACAAATCCCAGGATACAGATTTTGAGCCCTAAATGGCTCAAATGGCATCTTTTGGGTTTTTTCTTTTGCTTAATTACAGGGATTTATTTTTACTACCACTACGGGCTTGTTCCAAAACCCAGTCAGCTCAGCAGAAGGCTTTCACAGGCTTTTGGATCAGTCCTAGCACTTGGTGTAGTTTTTCCTATAACAAATTATCCATTATTTGATGGTTCTCATTTAATTATCAAACAGAAGATGCAGATATTAAGCTTCCAGGTGCCTTGAAATCAAGGACAAGACTCTAATAAACTTCAGGAGGTCTCCGGATTTCCCTCTGTCTCCTGACACCACGGTGAGTTCACAAACTGTGGAAAACAGATCCGTGTTGTTCTGTTATAGGCCCAATCCACCATGTTCAGAGCCAAATAATCAAAACAGTCAGACGTACTGAGATGGACTTTGGCCAACATTACTGCAGTCCGGCCACAACTGAGAGCTTAATACACCTCTGCATGTAACATCTGCTCTACCTTCTGGGGAACGGTATTTGCCGCGCCTCTAATAGCTTCAAACATCATTGCTAAACACGGGGATTAGGAAGGGTTTGAGACATCTGCTCCCTTGTGATCTGAGCTTCAGCTCTCTCAGGGTTTTAGGAAGGTGAGAAACTGATGTTTCCACCTTGGTTAAAACCCTTGAATATTCTTGAAGAGTGTAGAAAATGAAGATGTTTCTTGTCTTCTTATTCTCACGGCAGTTTTTCTAGCTTGAGGTGTGTCCCATGTGGCACCTGGGAGGAGAGCAGCCACAGGACCCCATTGAGCACACAAGGATGTGGTTTAGGAAACAGAAACATTTAAATTCCTTTAACACTGTTGAGTTTTACCATGGACTTCACTGAAGACTGCCTGACCTTTGGAAATGGGCTTTGCCTCTACCTTAAACACTCATAAAGTTGCTCTTAGTGTATATCTTTGTCTATGTCTATCATGCTGTGGGATCACCCGAGCCCAAAAATGCTCTTTTCTCTCCAGTCCTGGAGCAGTGCACGCAGGGATGATTTCCGTGTAGGTTCTCCTGTTGCAATGGAGTGCATGAAGAGAAAAATTCCTACAGCTCTGTCTTCATTGTGTCTTGTCTGATGCTGTCTGTACTCAGGTGGACTCCGTTTTGAGCTCAACTTGCTGGAGTATGAGAGGTAGGATGTGAACTGCTGCTGCACAGGCTGACGGTAACTGAATGCAACATACTTTCCCACACTGAAAAGAAGCAATTTCTGACTGAAGTGCTGACTTGCTCTTTGAATTGAATGCTTGACTATTCTCTGTAGGAAGAAGCGTTCACACACAGGGATTTCAGAAGTAACCAAGTCGTGGAGTAAAAATCTTCACCCTCAGGACACCTGTCCCTCCCTTAGAAATGTAATTCAGTGCCATTTCTGTAGGTGTAAGGCTCTATAGCGGCAGTTAATATATGCATACTTCTGGGTTCCCTCATTACCATTTCAGTTGGCTCGTTTACATAATAACACAGAACAGAAGATCATTTGCATAAAATTAAAAAAAAATCAAATAACTGAATGTTGCTTTTATTTTGAAAGGCGCAGAGAATGAGCCTGTGAAGTTATTTATATCCCCAAAAGTACCAAGCAGGCTAATCGGCAGGGAACCATGCTTTCTGCACAAAATGGGACTTGACCACTTCAATTTATTCATGAAATATTAGCTCACTTAGTGGAAGAGTTTTTTAAGCAGCTGGGTTGGAGCTGACGGGAAATCCCCTCCCAGCTGCAATGGGATCAGCACAACTCAGAGCCAGACAAAAGTAAATTCCCCCAGCTCTGGTCCCGCGCAGCACCTGAAGGGGCTGGGGAATGAGGGGTCCGCTCCTTGGTTACAGTCAGCGTGACAGAAATATGTCGTTCTCTTCCAGCACTTCTGCCTAATGGTCATTTACCTAATCTGGGGATTTTACACCCTCCTCTTTCCCGGTGCTGTGATGCACAGGCACCTTCATCTACAACCAAGAGCCAGAGCACAACTCCTCGTGGACTTCCTGGGTTTGCTGTTGCATCCTGATTTCTTCTGCTCCTCCCAATTTCTGCGGCCAACTATTCCCATAGGAGCATCCCTTTGGCCATCTCATCTGATGGGTTAACACTGCTATTGGTGTAACAACAGCGATTTGGTTTTGCAGCGAGTGGAGTCACCACCCGTGGAATACACCCTCGAGTTTCAGGGGCAGGGAAAGCCACGTGCCGGTACTCGGCACAGACCGACGTGGTGGTGTGGGTTATGTGGGGGAAATGTGAGACTGAGCAGTGAAACTTCTACTGATTTGGTATTCGGGGCGTGTGCAAAATGACCGTATTTGCATGAGAAAGGTTTGTTGGGAGAAATCTTAGGCAAAATCCTACTTCTGTTTAAAAGCCTCCAAACATACAGCATCTTCACTGACACTGGGAATGTTACTCCAGGTTTGCACTGAACCTGGCCCGAGAGCACCCAAAGCCTGTGAAGCACCGAGCTCTTTATTACAGCAACTCCTGGTGAAACCATCACTGAAATTAAACTATAACCTCCTGTAACAAGCTGGCCTCTACATTTTTAACAATGATGCAGATCCTTCTGTAGATTATTGGGGTGAGCAATGGTGGACTTGGCAAGTTCGTGCAGCGCAGATGGCCTCAAGGTTGGAAACACGACCCTGAACTGCCTCCTCTATCTGTTTTTTGGAGAGCTGCTCTGGACTGTGGGAGCACTGGGGCAGAGGGACAATGGGACAGTGTTTGTGCTGGGACGTCCCTGTCCCACAGCATGATGCTCTGAAACAAAGTCGTAGCGCAAGCATGTGAGTGGCTGCCCTCCGCCCCCCCCCCCCCCCCCCCC
>NW_020799118.1:13621867-13661370 GCF_003259725.1 Athene cunicularia | reverse complement strand
CCCCCCCCCCCCTCCCCCGGTACGCCAAAATGAATATGCATTGTTGGGCATGGGTGTGGTGGGTTTCAGCACACTGAGCCTGCCAGACTTGGACTTCTGCCCCAAATATTCACATGGCCTTAATAATGTTGTTCCCCTTTTCTCATCGTTCTCCATGCCCTCACCAGGGCTGTGGTGGCTCCTCTGTGCTGCCAGCAGTGCGGGATTGCCCACAGCGTTGCTCCACGCACCCACCCTGGCCAGTGTCTCCAGGCTGAGCCCTTGTTTTCAAGGAGCCACATCCTACAGCCCCATGGAAAACCCCCCGGCAGAGCTGGGGAGGGAAGGGAAGGAAGGAAGGGAAGTCCTGCATGATCCCACTGCAGGTACCTCATCAGAAGTTTTTGAGAGGACAAGATCTCCTCTGCTGAATTCCCCATCCTAAAACCCACGTGTGCCCACCAGGAACCTCCGCTCCAAGATCTTTCACCTTTGTGCTTGGCCCAGAGCCCTGGTGTAGATCACACTGATGGGTGACACCTTTCTCCCAGCAGCCTGGAAGAGCGTGCACGGGGAAGATGATACACAGCTTGGGATGGACTCGATCCTGACATGCTGCCTGTCTCCAGCAGCATGAGCACAGTGTCCGTGGTAGATCTGCTCCCTCTTCCGGGTAACTGCTCCTCCTGTGGGGCAGCAGAAGGCTGCGGAGTGAGCTGGGGCTGGGAACTGGGGAACGCCATGGAAAGGGAGGTGATGCTCCTGAGAGGCCCACAAACATCGCAGAGACAATGAAGCCCCAGCTATTTGTGATGTTTCCTTGTGTCCTGCACTGAATATTCAGAAGGAAAAAGCTTTTACTTCACCAATTGCATTGGGATCACTGTGAGACAGCCCCATTAGCACCCAGTGATGGTGTCCCCTGTGCCAGTACGTACTGGATGAGTATACTCCAGGTTCCTCCAACCCAGACACAAATTGAGCCGTGGGGAATCCACAGCAGAATTTCACAGCTCACTGTTTTAATAAATGTCTGGAAAACATGGAGTGAAATTGAGTTAGGACCTTTCCAATATCCTAATATTTTGGAACACATGGATCATGCATATGGGAATAGTCCTGGCCCGGAAAGCATGGGTAAGACCCAAGTAGCTCGAAGAGGGAGCTCTCTGAACACTGCTTGGAAGCTGGATTCAATAAAGGGTGATCCCTTGGAGCCGAGGAAACAGGACAACCAGCCCGCTGAGACCCTGGCCTTGCTACAGAGGATTCAAGGCCGTTGGCGAGTGCTTTTCCATGATACAGGACAGATGCTCTGCCCACTAATAATGAGAAAAAAAGCTATGAACGTTGCTAATTGCCAAAATGTAAACTCACTTATGTGGCTTGCAACTCCCTCTTCAGCAGAGGCTGCGGACAACATGAACTCTCCTTCGCTTTACATACACAGTGTGGCCACAGAAAGCAAAACAATGTGTCCATAAGACACCTGGCTCAAACCCAGGAGCAACACAGAGGGAAGCACCTACCCAAGAAGCAGCATTTTACTGCAAAAAAGCTGAAGATTTGGCCAAGTGCCCCATGCCCTCCCTGGGCTTTGCACCACAGCCCCGGGAGAGGCGCAGCCGGGTGCTGAGCATCGCCCTGTGCGCGCCTGGCTCTGGGAACCCGCTGCTGATTTGCAAGGGAAATCGTGGGTAAATAATCCTCATTACCCAGGAAGGCTGCCCCCTTCCAGATCAAGTTCACTTGTTATTCTGATCAGCCGATATGCCTCATTTGCATAATTTTTTCTTTTCTTCCACACTTCACTATCACAGTTAGAATGGGATTTTATTACTCTTATTAATATTACTGTGATCATCCCGAGTGAGGGGTTTGCAAATGCCTTCACACCCGCTGGGGGCTGCGGGTGGCCGAGGGCAGGCTGGGGGGGCTGTGCTTTTGCTCCCCCTTGGTGCTTCCTGCAGCCCCTCGCTCTCAGCTTTGCTGGCTGAGAACGCCACAGCTCGCCACAGCCCAGGAGCTGCCCAGGCCCATGGCCAGGATAACAAACAGGGGAGCAGTATTTTTTGAGGGCTCCCTTGGAGTTATTCCCAGTTGCTTGACTGCTCTGACAGCGAAGACGGGGGGTTTTTGCTGTGAGTACCTGTTTTTTCTTTTCTCTCAGGAGGGATGCTAGAGGCAACACACAGCCATAACGGCCTCTGCCGATGGTGGAGCAGCCCGCTGCCTGCCTTCTCACGCTGATCAGACCAGGATTTTCTCCTGAAATCTGTCTCCTATGCAACTTTCATTCATTTTTAAAAGATAACCAAAGCCAAATCGTATCAGTTCAGGAAGGAAAATGCCAACTGATGTTGCTGACTCTGAAGCTGGGTCCTGCCTTGGGTGAGAAGGCACCAGTGCCTCAGCCACATCCTCATCCTCATCCTGCTCAGCAGTGCCTCCTCCTTTGCCCCCAACCCCTGAGCCAAGAACTGCAGTGTGGGCAGCCTGGCATAGTTCAAGAGGAGGCATGCAGATGAGATGCAAAAGAGATGGGCACTGATTTGCATCATTTGCTCCATGTAGAGGCTGCTTGGAACTGTACCAGGGTGGGAGGGAATTGTTTTACAGCTCTGTTGGTGGATATCGATGTCTCTGCTGCTGGGCCCACAAGGGATTTCTGGCTGTAGACTTTGAAGGACAAGGACCTTCAAGCTTGGTCTTTTCATCTTTTAAAAACCCCGTTCCTTTTGGTGCAAATTCAGCTGCATCTGTTGCAATTAACTGGGTAAATTTTTTCTGTTAATTACACATTACATCTGTGAAACTAACTAAATTTTAGCTGATGAACATACTCTTCCCTTTCATTCCAGAGCTCTGCAGTCCCTCTCTCTGCCAGAGCTGTGCTGGGGTAGGGACGCGGCAAGCCCCTGAAACCTGCTCTCTCATGGCTAATCTGAGCATTTCCAGAAGCGGCTGCTTTTTTACTGAGCGTGATGATATCACTTTACGTAACAGGGACGAACTTTTCTGCCTGCAGCAAATAAAACTCTTTGGCCCATGTCCAAGGTCCCAGTGTGTCATTGGAAAGGTCCGTGTCTCCCTGCAAGTTCTTGGGAGGGTGCTGGGGGTTGCACCTTAGGGGGTCCCCGGATTTCTGCTGGAACAAGGGGCTTGGGCAGCACCATGTCAGCCAAACCCAGCACAAGCGGGGCCAGGGCGGCCACAGTCCCGTTACTCACGTCTCTCTGGCTCCTCCTGAAGGATACAACCCCGTGTAGCTGCAAACGGAGAGGGAGCGTGGCACAGATTGCTCCTTGCCCTCAAAAGGTGCGATCATTTTGGATGGGATGAAAGCAGGTCATGAAGTCTGAGGGGGACACCAATCCCATCCTGCTGTCTTTGTAATAACGTTATCCCTGCCCATCGCAGCTCCATCAGCACGACAGCACCTGCCTCCTGGGTCAGCCGAAAGCCGGCACAGCCATGAGCCAGGGCTCGGGGGATGCTGCCTGGCAGGGGCTGTGCCACGGGAGTGGAAGGAGCAGCCACGGGCCAGGTTGTAGACACTGCTTTTACAGTGCTTTTCCGTGCAGGCAGAGAGACCAGAAACCCATCCTTCTGGAGCAGGAGGGAGAGGTGGGCTCTGGCCTGCAGGACACAGCCTTTTTATTTAACCTCCCTATCCCCAGGGGCTTAGATTTTGTACTCTGGACTTGGATTTTGTACTCTGCTGCTGGTCTCTGACTCCCAAACCCTGACAGTGGCAACAAATATGCCCCCTGCTTTGCTGTGAAGAGGTTTCCCGCTCAGCCTCCGCCCGGGCTGGGGTGCGGAGCTGGTTTGAAAGGGCGACCCGCTGTGCCGCCTTGCTCCAGGGCCGCCTCGCTGTCCCTGCTCCTTGCCAGACCTCTTACAGAAAACCCGACTGGCACAGAGCTGGGAGGTGGCTATTCATTCTCTAGCCAAAGCACAGCCCTTTTTTTTTTTTTTTTTTTTCTGGGACATATATTTCATGTTGCTTTGTGCTATTTTTCTGTGGGATAGGCCACTGCAGTGGGAAGGCAAGACCTCGGCTGTAAGGGGATAGGCAGCTACAAGGCAAAAGGGATGGATCCTCGGGAAGGGAGCAGCTCCCAGTGCCTTGAAGTCCCCAAACCTGCACTCAGCTCAGGCTAAAAGTTGGACTATCAGCCCAGCAGATGCCTGGCAGTGGTACTGTGGCACCCATCAGTGTGGCTGCTGGGAGAAAATTGTTTTGCAGCAATGTGCCCACCAAGGAGCTTAAAGTATGACAGATTTCCTCTGCTTCCTGGGGACAGGCGTGACAGACACTTATGTTATTGTTTGCACAGGTTGCCTGAAGTGAATCACATACTTGGGCTCCAAAATAGCTGTGGAGGTTTCTCCCTGGGGAGTCGGTCACCCCAGGGAGGAAACAGGAAAACAACAAGCTAAATATTAAGTGTGTGCTTTAACGTGAAACCTAAAGACAGCACTCGGGGTAACACATTTCCCCCATATACCCACCTAGCATGGAATGAATGAAGGAGTTATTTCCAGACATCCTCAGCAAACACAAGCCTACTCAGTAGTTAAATTTTCCCCCTAAACTCTTTCATTCTTCTGCGATCTAAGGAGATGGGCTTGATGGTTACATAGTCTGGGTTAAAAGTCTGTGTTTCCCTAGCTGAAGTGAACTTAAATAGTGAATTATTATTAGATATGTTGTTGACTATTTCAGGGCACCAAACATCTGGACAGTACAGGTCACATACCTACAGCATCCTTTACCCCAAGCACCCTGGAGCTCTTTGCCCGTGGAGGCTGCGGTACAAGCTGGTCTGGAGATCTGCAGATCTGTGCTCAGCCCGATGCTGTGGATAGTCCCGAGACCACTCACAGTACAAATCCCAGTTTGCTATAAGGTGCTGCTCATGTCTGCGTTAAGGGAAAGGACTGAAGCCAACCCCTACTAAGCAGCAGAGACTTTGCTTGGGAGGAGACGGGACAGATGCAGAGACCCGAGGGGCTGGTCAGGAGCCCAAACTCATCAGGCTCCAGCAACTCCAGCTGCAAGGACCTTGTCTGCAAGCTCGAGTCTCCAATGAGGAGGGATGCACGGGCTGTGCCGAAATCAGAGGCCTTACAGCATTGAAAAGAGATAGTTGAAACTTTTAATTTGAAAATAATGTTGTAGCCAAGGCATAACCTTCAGAAGATGTGGGGGCAGCTCCTCCCAGCCCTGCATCCCTGGCTGGAGGCAGACACAAGCATGGCACGTCCCCTGTGCCACCACCCCTCGGCAAGGCTCCCTGTCCCTCCTGCCACACAGCACCGAGCACTGCGGTTTATTTGTGCCGATCCCAGAAACCATCGGTTTGCTGCAGCCTTCCCTGGGGGAGAGCATCGGCTTCATGTCCCCATTTCTCACTGAGAGCATGTGGGGCCATTAGGGCTTTCCTGAATTCTTCCTTTCTGGAAGCCCTTTTTCTCTTAGGTGACATTAACCGAGAGCTCTTGTCACTCCACCCCACTTTAATGATTTCCTCTGGAACATTTTGTGTTCAATAAACCAGTGTGTTCCCCATCTGAGGTGAATCTCCTGCAAAGAGAAGAAAAAAAACAACCAACCCAACAACCCCGTCCTGAGCAGACTGCGCGCTTGTCGCCAGCGCCTGCCACCCTAATTACACCGTGGAAGAATGTGCACATGGCAGAGGTCCCTGAACATTTCAGGCAGGATATTGCCTGCTCCTGGACGCAGCCTCTTTCACCGCTGCAATAACATTTGCTATAATAAGCCGTGACTCCGTTTCAGGGAAGGCGTGAGCGCGGCGTAGACGTTTTGGCCCGGCTGCTCCCCTTACGTGGAGGTGGCTGGGGGAGGCGGGGGGGCTGCGGACCCATCTCCTTGCAGGCACTGACCCCACTGTGCTGGAGGGAGGGAGGGTCTACACAGGAGAACCCCTGAGATGGGATCAGGTTGGCAGGGAAAGGCTGGGGATACCCTGGGGGTGCTAAGGGGGTGTATTGCTCCTCTGTCTTCCCCTGCTGGGGTAAATTCAGGCTGGGCAGCCGGGATGGCTCCAGGCGGCTGCTGGGGCTGCAAACTGTCCCCTTGGCCTTCAGGTTCTGTGCCAGGGGCTGGGCAGACGCCCCGTCCTCCCGGTCAGGCAGCCAGCCCAGCCTCCTCCTCCAGCCTCCTCCATCCCGCTCCCGGCGCTGGGCTCCTGCCCGGCTCTGCCTACCCAGGACACGCGCCGGGAGCCGAGCACGGCCGCCGGGCAATGCTCCTGCCTCTGCAAAGCTGATCCTCTCCCTGCCAGGCCGCCCAGGAGCCTCCTGGGGGTCACCTTGGCCCCATGGCTCCAGGCCCCAGTGCAGGCAATGAACTGTCCAGGAGGGTTTTTTTGCTTGGATTGTTGGTTTGAACTGCATGAGAAGGTTTAGCCCATGTAGGGGAAAACTCACTCTGGCTGGGATGGCATCGTAGTGTCTTGTTAGCCATGAGGTACCAACAGGTTATCTCTGTGCTGGGCCAAGGGCGTGTGCTTTACTGGGACCTCGCCCATGCCCCACATCCATCTGGAGGTGCCAAGTCCATCACTTTTCCATGGGGCCTCTGACAGCAACTTAACACTTCTCCCCAGCCCAAACTAGTCCCTATTCTCAGTCTGAGTTTTGTCTGGTTTCCATTTCTGGGTTTTGGTTGTCCCATGCTAGACCCTGCTGGGGTTTTCTGGCAAGAGGCTGTTACCCCTCCACCTTTTCGTTGTGGGTGGATGTTTCTGCCCTGGGTGCCTTCGGTGGTTTTTCCAGGGATAGCTGTTGGCTCTTGGCTGACCAGAGCAAAATGGGCTGCTCCCTCTCCAGCCTTTAGGGAACAAGGCACTGATTCAGGAGGAAATTTAGTGTGTGCTCCTGTCCCATCACACCTTCCCACTTGGGTAACGTTCCCGAAGAGCAAGGAGCCATTTTTGGTAGGTGTCTCTGGGACCACAGTGTCACCCCATGATCTCCCATCCAGAGTCTTTCTCCTTGATCTAACACAAACCCCGCAGATAGATGAGTCCACCTCCTGGTTTGTGACAAGGTGGCTGTGTGCCAGCCAGGGAAACAGCATGTGATTGATTTACCCCAAAAATAAGATGAGCAAAAACTGAAGGGAGCTCGGTACAGAGCCGTGAAAAGGCTCCTGTGGACCCCCGCAAGCCTTGGACTGGGCTCTGCTTTTGGGAACCATAAATAGAAGCCAAGTCACTCAAATACCCAGGACCTGTAAGAGCCATTCATAGCTGCAAATTAACAGCTACCGTCAGGCCCATCTGTGCACGCCCCAACCCGGGGTCGGATTCCTGCTCCCTCTGTTTAACCTGATGACCATAATTACACACTCGTTTATACACCCGGCGGCACCTGAATGCTTTACAAGACAAACACCTAATCCCGCGTGGAAATTATAGCCACATAATATCTCTTTTCATTATTTGCTGAGGTGTTGAGTCTGATTACAGCACACACTGTTTGCTTTGTACCAGGGTAAAGCCCCTGTAATTTCTCTGCAAGTCAACATCATTCCAGAGAGGAGGCTGAAAATCTACAGGCTACTGTGCAAACGAGCTAGCAAATATTAATCCACAGTAAATGATCTGGGAGGTGGAGGCAGGGAAGGGGTGAGCGAGGTTATTTATACCGCCCCAGAGATTAATAATGCCAAATTAAAAAAAGAAAAAAAGAGGAGGATGAAGGTTGTGAAACATTCTTGCTGCCACTGTCCTTGCTCCCTGGAGTAGGGCTTCTGGGGGAGCAGCGTGTTTTCCTGTGGAGGGAAAATATCCTGGTTCAGAAGATGGGTCCTCCTTGTCTCCCATGAGCTCTAGAGGGCTGACAGAGATGGGTTGAGTTTTTCAAATTGTCCTGACATGTGGCACCTCCTGACCTGCAACGGGCTTCCCATGAACCCTGGAGAAAGTCACTTAATAGTCGTGTGACTCAGTTTCCCCATCCTTAAATACAGAGTATCCATGCTTTCTAATTCCCAAGAGCAGTGTCCTACATGGATGAAAGACATGGATGCTCAGTGCCACGGCCATGGGCGCCACTAGTTGTATTTAAACTAAGGACGTGTGAAAGGCCTTTGCCCGGTGCTGTTTTCCCAAGTGAAGGAGGGGGCTGGCAGCACCCAGCGCTAGGGGGGATCCACTCTGCCCTGGGCTGGGCACAGACACTTTACTCTTTATCAAGGGAGCATCAGCAGCTGTGGGTGAGACCCCTTCATGGTGCCTCTGCAGATCCCACCAGGAGGGCTGGAAACCTTGCGGATCTCCTGTGATCCGCCCCAAATCCACTTTCCCATCTGCTGCACAGTGAGGATGCCACCTTCTGCAGTGCCCAGGATCCAGCTTGTCTGTGGCCCTTGGGCTGTCTCCCAGATGGGAGATTCCCCCATTTCCCACTTTTGCAGGCCCCCAGAAATGGAGATCTGGAGTCGGAGCCCTCTGCGTCCCCCTGCATCTCCCTGCAAGCTCTGCCCCGAGCAGGGCGGCAGCGGCAGCACCTCCCCATGGCTCCAACGCTGCGCCCTTGGTCTCTCCCCAGGAAAAATATCACCTTGGGCTGAGATGCAACAGGAGTGACGTTGTCTGGAAAGAAAGAAGGATTTGCTTTAACCTGCGGCGCGTGGGTTTGCAACCAAAATATACAGGCGGGCTTCAGGCTAGACTGTACCCTGGACCCTCGCCAGGAGATGGGCCAAATCCTGGTCTGCACCTCAGCCATGCAAACTCCTGCCCAGTGGTTTCAGGGCAGTTCACTCCGGGTTTCCACCAAAGGAGCAGTGGGGGAGCCAAGGTCAGCTCTCTGCCCTCTGCCCCACTGCTCCAGCCAGCATGGAGCAGGAGGGAGCTCATAGCAGAACACCGGCAGCATCCATGTCTCCCACTGCTCAGCTCTGGTGGTGGCACGAGCAGGGGGTGATGTTATTGAAATCCATGTCAAATGGGTGTTAATGAAGGAAAACCAGGCCTGCGTATTGCATTGCCCTTAAATCTTTGGGAAAATGTGTTTGGGCACTGGAGGGAGGAGGGTAATTATTATTCCCAGAGGCAGATGGGGAAACAGGGGTGCAGGAGAGCACGGGGACCCCTGGGGTCAATCCCGGCCAGTGCCAAGGTTGAGCCACCCATTGCAGAGGGGACTGAGCACCACAGGACCTGCACCACCCTCAGCACAGGCTCCCCGTGCTCCAGCTCTCTCCAAAACCCTCCAGAGGGATTTTAATTAAATTTAAAAAAGCAAATGTGAGGAATGCAACTAGAACCAGACAGGACGGTGGGCACCGGGCTGAGCCACGCCGGATTCACCATCCCACTCCCGCAGCCACTGTGGACACATGAGTGGGCACACACATGTGCACACGTGGCCACACGCGTGCTCCTGGTGCCTGCACGGAGGGATGGGGTCTGTGCCGGGCTGAGATTCGGCCTCCCGGAGATGGAGAGGCAGAGAGCTGTTTCTCCAGCGCTTAAGTTTTTCTTTCAGACTCCAAGCTGCCTTGCCAAGTGTTATAAAAATATATCAGTGTGAGCCAAAACATTTAGCACTCCACTTATTACTTTAAGGTTATAGGTTAAACAAATTCCTTCTCAGAATTTACTGTGTTCATTTTAGCTTCACAACACAGCCCTGCTAGCGGTAGATATATTTCACACTGTAATACCTCCCTTATGTATTGGAGGGGGGGAAAGGAGAAGAGGAAAGTAGCTTTCTAAATTTTTATGTGAACAAAAGCTACTATATAAACTAGCTGAAAACAAGTCCTTTGCAAGAGATAGTTTGTAAAACTTATTTTCCAGTAACCAATAAACCAAGAATGAAAGGTAAAGTTTGTTTTTACCTTGCCTAATAATTTTATTTTTTTCTGAGTTTGCTTTTTTGTACAATAAAGCCTAAAAAGAAAATAAAGAACCGAGGTCACACCTTAGGCAAGCAGGTGCAATTGTTCCAGTGAAAGTGCACCTCTGTGAGCCAGGCTTAAACCCCTCTTAGGTGGTGCATGAATTCAGATAACGGGGATCTGCTGGAGTTATTTTACATGCAGTTCTAAGCTGGGGAAAAAAAAAGATGGTTTGGAGAGTGAAGATTTCTGGTTTGCAGCCCTTGCTTTGCCACGAGGCTCCCTCCAGTCCAGTGCAATAGAAACTCTGCCTGTTCTCATCTGCTCAGTGATCTACACCCTCCATCTTCGCAGTCTACATGTGTATCCCCGGTGCTGGTAGCTCATGTCACCCCCACACTGCCCCGGGCAAGTCGACTGCGGTCTCTATAGCAGGGCAGACGCTTTTATCTGGTGCTGGAGGGGCTAATTCATCTCCAGAGAAAACCTTCCAAGATGGGAGGATGCAAAGCTGAGTGGAGGGCGATGCTGAGGGCCGTGACTCCATGAGGCACCACAGTTTGACCGCACGATGCCATCCGTGGGGTGCCGCAGGGAAATGCTGGAAGCAGCTCCAGGATGTGGGGAGGGAGCCGGGCTGGAGCTGCGGGGCAGGTTTCCTCAACTGCTTCATGAGGCACAGATCATGGAGCGTGATGGGAGACAACGCGACTCTTCGGGAGGGACTGGGGGTGTGTATGGGACTGCATTGGTGATAAATCTGCTTTTTTTGGATGTTCAGAAGTGAAGAGGAAGGTTGGATATGCAGCTCAGTCTGGGGCAAAGTGCCACTGATGTCCTTATCCTGGGGGTGAGGGTGCTCCCCTGTGAAGGACACCTCTCCCCTTGCAAATCCATTCCCCTTCAGAAACCACCCTGCAGAGAAAGGCCTTGATACCGAGCAGAGCTTTTTTCTTTTGGACATCAGCAAAACTGGTGACAATGGACATAGTGAAGCAACTATCTGTGTTGCAAAATACTGAAGCCCAAAATGCCCTGGAAGCTGGCGGTACCCTTCACATTCACACAGGTACCAGTTTGCAAAGTATAAAGTACGTGCAAAATCTCAGTTTATAGAGGCAAAAAAAAAAGGTATTCCAGAGCTGCTCTGGGCTGTCCTACAGCCCTGGTCAGAAATAGGGAGGGGGCTCATCCCGCCCTTATACCCACTTGTAAATTACTTGCAAGATGAAGGGGTTCCAAGCTGCTGGCCTTGTTTCTATGGAACAGACCTTAACAAAAGGGAAAAAAAAAAGTATTAGGTCCGGTTCATGTTTGGGGTTTGGATTTCACCTAGGAGGGGAGGGGAGCATGAAATCAGACATTGAGGTGTCATGTATGCGAGCTAATAAAACTGGGCCAGCAGATTGAAGATGGAGGAGCTGAGGGACTGTTTAGAGGTATCCGTCACATAAATGAGGAGGTGGAGGAAGTCTGGATGATAGTAACCCCATATTAAAAAATTCTGCCCTGTCAACAAGCGAAGAACTACATGGTGGAAATACGCCTGTGCTTGTTGAACTGTGAAACCAGATGTCTTAGAGCAATAACTATTGCACAGGAGGCGGGGAGGGCCGAGAGGAACACGTTTGCGTACGATTAAGAAAAAAAAAATACATGCTGCTACAGCCGTGGTTTCAATTAAAATGGCTCAAACCAAATATTGTTCCTATTAATGGGATGTCCAGCTGTGACACCACCATGTAGTATCCTTACACATTCAGCGCAGGCAACATCTGCAACATAATCCCAGCATCCATACAACGGAGCCAAGGAGCTGAGAGGCAGCTTACATTTTTCCTGGTGGCTCAGCCTAGATGAAAAGGCCCTCGTAGGAAAAAGGGGAAAATACAGGCATGGGAGAGGCAGAAGGCGATGCAAACTGTGCCTAATTTGTGTCTTTGGGTAAATGAGGATTTTGGCATGTAAAATTGGGAGTATGGCATAAGATCAAGCTTTGGACATAGCAGAAACAAGTCTTAGTTACTGCAATAGGAAGAAACCACTGTGCTGTTTTTCCGAGGATTAAGACAGCTGGAAGAAGCACCACTTTGATTCCTTGCAGCATTTAATCTGTGTTTAAAAAAACCCACCCAAACCTAAGCTCCAGTTCTGGGATGGGAGCTAATAAAACCGAGGTTTGCAGAACAGGAGCTGTTGCGACCACTTTAAAAGAGCATTGCCTTGCAGTGTGTAAACTCATCTGCGCTCTGGAAATATATTATTTGCCCTTGAACAAGATCTTGTGTTGCTGTGCCATGCGAGGTGATGCTGACACCGAGCTTTCTTTCCTCAGAGGAGCCATGTCTGGGGAGGTGGGAAGGAACCGTCGCCATCGCACGTCCCAGCCCGTGCATGTTCTGGGCTTGCAGGGCTTTCTGCAAACATCTCGCCCTCTTCACAGCACCGGGCGAGGGCTGCGGGGCTTCAGCTCCTTCTCTGCAGCAGGAGCAGGTGGTGGGCAGATGTAAGACAACCAGGACTGGTATGGCACAAAGAGACCCAAGGAAAAACGACCACAAGTGAGGACAGCCCGTCCAGCAACAGGGCAAAGCACTTTTCAGGAGGTGCCAATTCCACAAAAATTGACCTGCTTGAGTGGACTTGTGAATTGGTATCTCTTGTATGATTTGTGTTTTGGAAATGAGACTCTTGTGCGGTTTTGAATGACTGGGGCCAAAACATGCTTTGGTGAAAATATCTTAAATAAGAATTACAAGTAAATGTTGGAATTACATTAAACAGGATTGACATGCTGACTTGGCGATCTGATTCTTTCTGAAACCCCTCTCATGAAGTCCCGTTCTTTAGAGATTACTATGAAGTGCAAGTCGTGCCTTAGCGGCAAAATAGGAGTTAAAATCACAAGTCCAGCAACACTTGGAAGACATGTGGAAGAAAGCCCCTAGTTCCTGCTTGGGAAGGTAAAGAGATACGAAGGGAGGAAGATATTAAATCAGAGAGAAGGCAGGGCAGAGGAAAATGTGTGCCCTTAGACACTGGTATGAAACATGTAAGAAAATGTGATCTGTTGTGGGAGAAGAAGGTGAGGCTGAAAAGTGTGGACTTCCTAGTGGTGATTAAACGTGAAGAAGTAACTTGGAAGGAAATTGTGTGTATGGAAAATCACTGATTCTGTGGAGAAATAAACGAAGAGGAGGAAGGTGTTCAGGTATGTGGGAAGGCGCAAGCCCTGTCCTCTTTGCATTCTGGTTCTTCTCTCTGAGGCAGAGGGAAGCATCAGAGATGATGGAGCAACAGCAACAGAACAGAATGATGCTTGAAAATTGCCCTTTAACCGACAGCTCCTTGGATTTTTAGCCCACAAATGTGAAACACTTGCAAATATTAGTAAAACACAGTAAATCACAGACTTGGTGATTCACTGAGTCAGAAAGGTGAATTTTGCAGTCCCAGACTCCTGATGCTGCCAAGTGGAAACTTGGCAAAGTTGTTGAGTTGCAACTGTGGATTTTGCAGGGTGGTGCTGCGGCGTCTGCAGAGACCTGTGGATCCTGCAGCATTTCTAGACCCTTCACAGTGCTCCCCATTGCCTTTGCAAAAGCTGTCCCAGACCTTTTCTACAGCCTTTCCAGAGCTGCTCTGGAGGCAAACCAAACCTTCCCTGGAGCTTTCCAGAGCACCACAGAGCCTTTCTAGAGGCAACCAAGAGTTCTCCAGGGCTTCCCTGGAGACCCACAGAGCCACCCCCATAGCACAAGCACAAAGTCTCCTCAAGCAGTCCTGGCTCTTCTTCCTGGAGATGACAGGAGCTTTCTGAAACCACCTCAGAGCCTCTCTAGAGCTGGGTCAGATCTTCCCCTAGAGGTATCTGAGAGAGTCTCTGAACATATTCTAGCATCATTGCAGACATCCCCACTTCCAATGAGACACTTTAAAGCTTTCCCAGAGCCATTACAGACTTCCCTGGAGCCTCTCCAGAGCCTCTTGGAAGGTGCAAGTCTCCAAAATCCAAAGTCGCAGCTTGGCAATTTCCTAAAGTCACAAGTTGACAATTTTGGAAGTCACAAAATAAAGGAAACAGCTGTAAGTGACATGCAGTGGGACTGTGTTCCATTAGAAAACTTACAGGGCATTCTAACTCATGTTAAATTAGGTGTAAAACTGATCTTCATGATTTCCCCATTGCTGTGTGTGTCATCAGCAGAGAGCAGAGTACCTCTGGGCTGCCATTACATGTGTTTGTGCACTGGATACCGTACAGGACCTGAACAGATGCTTCTTTATCAAAATAACATGCACTGAGGGTGGATTCGAGCCTAAAATATAGAAAACTTGATGGTGCTGATAATGCAGAGCATACAGATGTTAGCAGTGAGAGTCTGGCCTGTTTTACCCGATGGTCAGCACGTCGGTAATGGTCTGGATTTGCTGGGATGTCTATTCTCAAAGTTGACACATGGATCAATTCCTCTGGTGTGGGAAAGACACAGCAATGGGGTCCAAATCCTCTTTTAAACCTAACTAGATCTCTCCTGTAGTCTTAATAGCAGTGGAAAGGCTTGTTCCAGCCCTTGGTCCCACTTTTAAATCCCTCTGAACTTGATTGTATCCTCAGCTAAAAGCCATTCCTTGAGCCCCTGCTTTGTAATGGGGCCCCTCATCTCTTCACTAGGAAGGGGCAGACAGGATTTATTTGAAATAAAGAATTTCAAGAGGAGGGTATTTTACCAAGCTCATGGACATCATCATCACATCTCTAACTTTCTGGTTATGTTGGGGCTTCAAGCTGCACTAAAGTGCAAGCTCCACCTCCAGGTTTCTCTCAGCTTTCTGGCACTTAAGAAAAAGATTCAAAATTTGCAGTGTGTGCTCTTCCTGCAGTTTTTCTTATGGAGGTCTTGCACAATTCTTTTCAGGACCATGATGAGGACCACGATCCACTTTTCTGGGTGAACTTGGTAGGATTTTGAGAAACAAAACCTCATAGTCACAAGCCTTAGACATGAATGTCTCTGTGGGATTAGCTCTACTCTTGCTCTCTACGATTAATATTCTTCCTACACTTCAGCACAGTGTTGCAGGTCAGCTGGTGGGGCTCCCAAAAGGATATGTGAGTTAGCCAGCCAGCAAGGCTGTTTGCAGATGTCTCAATTTGTCCCTCACCTTTCTGTAGCCTGTAAGTCTGTTGATTTTGTTTCCACTCGTGGTGTTACTTACCCTGCCTTTGGGCTCCCACAGAGGCACACCTATGCTTACTGGGAATTTCTCTACGGAGCCACCCACTCACCAGCACCAAAAGGAAAGGCTTTTCTTCACCAGGTGGTTTCTTCTGCTGGCATGCCAGCTGCGGGTTCATAACTTTTCTCTTCACACAGGTAGAGCAGACCTCAACTCCAAGCAAATTCATCCAGTTCAAGTTCCTCTTTCAGTGGCAAAGCACAAAAATCTCCAACTTTTTCCATCTAGCACCTGAGCCCTTGTCTCCCCCAGTGTCCCTCAGCGTCCTCAAAACACCCCTGCTTTGTCTCACACCAACACCGCTTTCCCATGCTTGGCGGAGGGGTGTTTGTGCATGCATGGCTTGTATGGCTTTTATTTTTTCGCCGGGACAAGGAGCAGTGTAATGTCTGTCTGCTTTTCCTGCTTGTCTAGTTCTTAGAAACCACATGTTCTTCCTTCACTGACAACTCCGTATTTATTAATCTGCAAAACAAGACTGCGCACTTTTTGCAGCAGCAGTGGCGAGTTGGCCAGAGTCCAAGGAGACCCTTAGTCACTTCATTTACGCAGGCTGCAATAAGAGGAGGGCGAACCCGTTGGGGAGTAATTCGAACATTCAGACGCCTGCACCAAACTCTCATTTCTACCTCATTAACTTTACAGTTTGACAACTTCACAAGCCAGGGACTTCTGTCATGATTGCTGCTGCACAGCCAAGTGGCAGACACCTTCTTTCAGTGTGCAGGCTTACCTCGTGTACGGTTGCAACAGATTTTCCTGCCCGTGCAGGGAGTAACTCCCAGCTCTTGGCTGGTTGGGTCTTCCTGTGGGTCACAGCCACGTTTGCCTGGTAATTGCCCTCATGCTCTTGTCAGAGCCTCTGCTGCTCCAGATGTCTGCCTGGCAATGGTCTTACACACCACGAACGAGTCTGTTCCTACTTTTGTCTAGACAAAGAAAAAAATCAGACTTACTTCTAAGTTAGTTAAAATGAATTAACCAAGTCTGACTTTACCTGTTTTGTCTCTGAAGATGAAGCTTTAGCTCAGCTTTAGTTGACAGGAGCGTAGAATACAGGCCAGGGTCAATCATGTGAGCTGGTTTGACAATGCTGCATCAATACTGAGTCAGCAGGCAGAGTCTGGATCAGGCTTCACTAATTTATGCTAACTATAGGGCTTGGGGGGTAACTTCAGGGTTCCCCTTCCGTTGGGCAAGCTTTTGGGCAGGGTGTGGAAGACCACAGCCTATCCCTGCTCTGGGATTTTGTCTTCATTCTCCCTTTGCCCCTGAACGTGTTGCTCATCCCGGTGGTACTCACTGTCTGCAGAATCCTGCTGAGCTCACTGAGCCCACTCGGGTGCGATGCACACACAAGTGCCCCGCGTTGGATCCTCAGGACCTGGGCTCCCCACTTTTGCAGTGCAAGGCTGCACCTATGCATTAGTGTCAAGAGCCCCAAATCAATGTTTCTTGAGATCTATCTCCTGTCCGCATAAACAGGCATTTAGTAAAAATATCTTACACGGACACATTTGGGCTTTGTAAAAGCAGAAGAGAACCCAGTGCCCTCTTCCTAATGTTGAGTGGATCTCAGCACAGAGAGTTTGAATTAAAAACTCTGCTTTTTCTTCCCTGCCATAAAGAACATGACTCAAAGGCACCCAGGGAGAGGCGGAGGGTTGAAAATACAACTTTTATAGCTCTTTTTTCTGTTTATAAGGATGTTTTGACCTCTCAGAGTTTCCAAAAGCTTATTGCACAACTGCCAGCGGGGCTTGCTGATGTCTTGTGCTATGACAGGTGATCTGAGTTGTGCTGCAGAGGAGGGCTCCAGGAGGGAGCGGGAACAGCAGTGTGACTCCAGCACCCTGAGCTGCAGAGCCTTAGGAAAAATCCAGAGGCAATAGTTGGGAAAGGTTATAAATCCTCATGCTTCAGTGCCCTGCAAAGCTCTAATTAACAGGGATAAGGACAAACCTTCCCTTTTGGGCATGTTGGCCCACGGCTGCCTGTTCGCACTTTCCTCTCAAGCAGTTGGCCTGAGTCACTTCTGAAGATGAGGGGGACCCAACTCGATTAAATTCCTCCCTCGAAGCCCAGCATGGGGATTCCTGTGGCTCCGAGGTAAGCTGTTTTATCGAGTAGACAGCTCATGCATCCATCACTGCCTGGGGTTTCAGATCCAGCCCTGGCTGGTGGAGATAGAAAACGATCAGCTTTAGATGATAGCTCAGAGGCCTTCCAAGGCAACGTGGCTTTGTCCTCTGTGAGATACACATCACCAAGGCAGTGATCCAATGATGCAGTCATTGCACATTGACCTAGTTTGAGCTTTTAGACCCTTTCAGTAGCTCAGATTGATCTCACACCAAAAAAAAAAGAAAAAAACATGTATAAAACTCAGGAGTCTAACTGGAAAAATGCCTTCTCATATGGTGTTCCTTGGCCCACTCAACAATGGAAGCATAAAACTGCCTTTCCAGAAACATTCCCAGGTTCCTCTTCAACCCAAAGACCATATCACAGAGAAATTACATTGGGAACATGGACAGGAAATTTGTTTGGCTGCAGAGGGGCTGCTTGATGGGACAAGAGATGTTCATCTGAGGGAACATGGAGAAGGCAAGGAAGGGACTAAAGAAGAAGGTGAGAAAGAGAATGCCGCAGGGTATTGCACAGTAAAGCCTTTGTTTGGTGTTACGTGTGAAGCACCATAGATGTGGAGATATTTCTTCCTGGTAGCAAGAACAAACGACAGGATAAAGTCCCTCCTTAACCTGAGAGCAGTGAGATTAGATATGACCATGTCCGTGTAGTGCAGAATCTTCTCTTGCACCAGACACCACTGAGAGGTGCAAAGCACCCTGCAGGTGTGGAATTAATCGCTGCCTTTCCTAAAACACATTTGCAATGTGTAGGTGTCTTCTCCTTTCATAGTGGATAACGCAGCAGGAGCTTTGTCCTGCAGGTCAAGCCAAAGAGGTGATCTCCTGACCTTCATGAGGGTCAGCACAGACCAGAGAGTCAGCGGTGGGAGTCTCAGACCAGGAACAGTTAAAAGGGACAGCACAGTTCCACTCTGAAAGGTTAAGAGGCAGAAGATAAAATATGTGGCATAACCCCCTCCAGTTATAAAGTACTTCTATTTTCCCTTTTCTCTAATAGAAGATCAAAGACACGTTTGATGAAATTAAAACTTTGGGCCAGCTCTTTTGATGGCATAAATTGACTTCACTCCAACTTAGTGCAGGTGAGAATCTGACTTTATCTATTTAAATAAAAGTGGTGAAGTACAATAGGTTATAAACTTGTGGAACTTACTGATGCAAGATTATTGTTACAAGCAAAAAGCTCAACAGATGCCAAAATGGTTAGAATTATATATGTGAATTAGAATAGAAAAGGTCATGGCTGTATCAAAAACTTGAATATCAAGATAGATTAGTTCACCAGAAAATGAACAAAGAGATGGTGTGCTTGGAAAAATCTGATGAATCCCCCCAACACTTTGAAACCAGGCCTGTGTTCAGCCACAGTTTACTTCACGGCATTGGCTGGGTAAAGGGTTGAGCACAAAATACCCACAAGGTAAATTTAATGGAAATTCTTGATCTTCCCTGAGCATGAGCAGATCGGTCGCCTGATGAAAGCTCGTTACTCCCTTGTAACGGGCCCTTTACTTGGGGCTGAGCTGGGGGTTGAAGCCAGCAGTCCTGACTTTCACCCTCTGCTGACTCTTGGTATCTCCACCCCAAAGGGTTGATCTCAACCGCAAAGGATAAGTCATGCAGTTGAGTTCACCTTGTGCAGAGGTATAGCAGGCACGGTTCATTGCAGATGTTTGGATAGCAGAGATACTTTTTTCTGGTAAATTAATAGTTACACGTGAGGAGCAGCCCGTCTCTGCTAACAGCAGCTCAAAGTTGTGCCCTTCTTGTTTGGGATGAAGGTTGTGCAGCAGATCCCTGCCCTCTGGGTGCCCCACATAGATAAGAAGCTTGGGAATTCCCAAATCTTCAGAAGCCATCGTCTAGCAGGGTTAAACTGACCTGGAGTCAGGATTTGGGATGGGATCAGGATTTGAGCTGCCAGGGAAGGCTATAAAGCCAGACCCAACTCCCCTGCCATCACTATGCAAAAGCAGCTCTAGCTCTGTTAGCTTGGAGCACAGGGCTTTGCTGGGGCCGGCAGCTGGGATGGCCACTGGTGCCACGTGGCGTGGCCCATCTGAGGAAGGGACATGGAAACAAGCCCCCATTTCCATCACGTGGTGCCATCGCCCTGCCTGGGGCCCTGCCTCTCTCCCACATTAAATCATCACACAGGCTGTATTCAGTCATGCAGCAAATTAAACCTGGAAAAAGATGTTTCCAGTTGTTCCAAATTAATTGGGTTGCCCAGGCTGAATCCTGCGTGGCTCTGTTGCTCCCAGCGCCAGCAGCATGGCGGTGGCACAGTGGTGGCATCGCCTGGGTCCTGGGGACATTGCCACTCCCCAGCCCTTCTGCTGGATCCCAAAGCAACTCACCTCACCACTCTGGCAGCCCTTGTGGGAGCAGCAAACACTTGGACACTTGTTCCAAAGCATAAAAAATAGATTTTTTTTTTATTAGCAGCAGAGGGTGAAGAAGTTTCTTACAAAGCACGGCCACATCAGCATGTTTTGATCATCACCGTCTTTAAAGCTTTTCGGTGCAGTGAAGCAGGTCCTGGAATAAGGAGTATATTTAAAGCAAGAGCATTTTATCTTTGAAAACATGCCCCTTAACAGCTATTTCAACTGTATTTATCCGTTGTTGTCTGTCTTCAGTGGCCCAGGCAGGTGGTGTTAGCTGGCAGACTGCAGCTAGGATCACTTTTCAATGGGAAGGAGCCTTCCTGCAGATGCAGCTTGTAAAGAAAAACAGAAGGATGACCACACACTTGTTGGGACAGTCATGATACAATGCTGGCTGAGCTTAGGTGACCCCTCACACGTGCCTGAGAGAGGCTTGGAAGAAATTACCCCTCAGGTCTCGGTGGGGGGATGAAGATCAGGGTCTCCCTGGTGTGCCCAGAGCCGTTCCCCGTGCCCCGGGCCAGCCGCGGCTGCGCCTGCTGGAAGGAGCTCAGGGCTCATTTCTCCAAATAACTTCTCACTCAACACCTACCTCCTCTCAGTACCACCGTTTCACCCACTTCAGACGGTGGGTAATTTTAAGTGAATTCTCAATTCATGCACAGACAGCACGTCTGTTCTGTTATTTATTTCGCGCGATCCACCAAGAGTTAAAGGAGAAGAAAACATTTGGCTTTTAGCGGTTTACAAAGCCTCATTACAGCTGAAATAAAGTAACCACTAAATCTTGTGTGGTTACAGAGGTCACTGCCGTTCTGGCACGGTGGCGCCAATTCCAAGGCAGGAATTTCATTTTCCTCCCAGGAAAAGCGCGCACAAAGTTGAAGGGATGACAAGGGGCTGCCTCTCCGCGCGGCAGTGGGGAGCAACAAGGGCTCTTTCATGCGGGGGGTGGTGGCAGGGGGGGGCTCCGGCGTGTGCGGCCCCCCGGGAGGCAGCGGCCGGCGGCAGCGGTGCTGGCATGTTGCTCCCCTCCGGAGCGGGGACAACGTGCCCTGGTCGATGCTCGACGCTTTGGCCTCACTGCTTCTGCTGGGGAATTCAGAGAGGCTCGCAAGCTGCTTTGAAACTTTCCTGGCTATCCTGTGAAATAAGTAGGTATTACTTGACTGTGCGCAGGGATGGAGGTGAGCCAGGAAAAGATCGAACCTCAGAATGGCATTTTTAAAATGTCAGATGCTGGGGGTGCATTTGGATGTGCCAGTACTGGAAACGCATCTCTAACCCCCATACCTGGAGGAATCGAGGCTGGGGGGTCTGTCGGTTCCCTGACCAAGGTGTGAGAGCATCCGCGATGCAAATGAAGGAGCCGACACCTGAGGCCGGGTACCGGTGGACAACTAGAGTCCTGGCCCAGGAGCTGCTGCAGCCAGTGATTTGCGGTCTGGACAGAGGCCGAAGTTTGCAGGAAAATTTCTTCCCAGCTGGTATTAATATCCCTATACTGGATCTCCTGTAGCAGTGAGCTGAAATATTGCCTTTCTACAGCAGAGTGAAGATGGGAGAGGACAGGGCAGGGCAGAGAATAGCCAGGCAGTGCCAACCAGGGGAGTTTATTACCGGCAGCACTTTGCTTTCTGGCTGCGGGCAATTCCTATCAAGGCTGAAGGTTGGGAGAGTGGAGACTGCCAACCCAACCTGCACGGCTCCTATGAGCTTCTGATCCACACAGAGATGCTCAGGAAAAAGAAGGGAACAAATGAAACCCTGAGAAAGGCTCATGCAGATGTTCATTCAGATTTAAAACGGCCTTAATTCAATTCCTTACATCACATGCCAAGTGAATAAAGCCGAGCTGAATCAATGGCATTTGGATTTTGAATGAAGAGGTCTGCTTGGAGTTTTAGGGTGGCTGAACTGATCTGCTCTAGATTCACACCTTTAATTAACTGGAATTAATTTTCCCAAGTGTCACTGCATGCAGACAGAGTCTTGGTTGATTTAGAAAGAAAATTCCAGACCTGGCTTCTTTCTATTCACTTCTGTTCAGCATGCCACCAGCATAGCAAATTCAATAAAGCTGATTTATTTAATAAGTGTACTATAACAAATTAAATTAAACACATTTAATACAAACAGATGATGCACCTCATTTAAATGTTAGCTTCTTAATTAAAACCCGGCAATTGTGTTTTGCCCTTTTATTGGCTTCCTAGTGAAGCATGGTTGTAAAGTCACTTAACACACACACTCAATTACTGGTCTCAGGTTATACAACTTGACTCGCTCTCCTCCATATGGGCTTTACAAGAAGGCAGGTCTGTTCCCAGCGCAATCAGCACGCCGAGCACCGCGTCTGCAAGGCAACCGCCCGCCTTTTACCAGGGGAGCGGGGCTGCGGCAGCGGAGCGAAGCACAGCCTGGATTTACAGTGGCTGCTGAGCAGGCGGGTGGCAGAGGTCAGAGGATTTATAGCTGCTGCTGAGCCCCGGGGCGCTGGGTTGTGGCGTTCCTCAGTAGCAGCAGCGCTGGTTGCTGCTCCCAAGAGAGCAAATTCAACGTTTATCAGGGCATCGGTAACAGGAGCAGCACGGACACACAAGCTGCTGGGGTTTGACAGCAGCCCATGTAGCTCATGAAGGTTTTGGGGGAGCCCCGAGGCTCATTTAGAGAGGGGTTGGGATTTTTGTGTCGACTCATGATTTCTCTGGGGTGCGCAGGCTTGTGCAGGGGTCCAGGAGCGCTGGCTCTGTGCTGTGCTGGGTTTACAGTTCCGGGGGGCAGCTCGGGCCCAGCTTTGTCCTGGGGGGGCAACGCCAGGCCAGGGCTTTAGTCTGCAAAGGACCTGATGTGAGCAGCCCTTGGACATGGGGCTCGAGTGGTGCTTGTGCTCCTTCCCAAGCCCGTATGGGTGCTTTGCAGCCGTGAAACTTCCCTGTGCAATAGCCGGTGCAGTTTCATTCCCAGCAAACCTGTCGTTCCTGCACTTGCTTCCTGAATTATGCATCAGTCACGGGAAGGCAAATGAAAGGAGATTGTTAGAGGAAAACTTCGCATGAGGAGTGGGGCTATTCCTTCATGCCGTTGACATACTGTTGACACAGCCTTTGATTTACAGCTGTGGAAGCTGCAGCAAGACCCGTGCAATCTGTGTTAGCATCCTGCTGGAGGGAGAAGAAAGGCCGAGCTCTCGGGCTGCTGGGAGGCAGAAGATGACAGTGCTGGTCGCAGGCGGAGCACTGTCCGCCCCCGAGATGCTTTGTTTTGAAAACAACCATCCAGCTCTAATTGCCAATCTTATTTTTTATTATTCTTAAGACATAATGCTCTGTTCTCATTGCTGTTTGCACTGGCAGCGCTCCACGTAACGCAAGGTTCAAGAGAGGAATACAATTTCTTGCCCTTCCGTATCTCATTTGTTTGGGCATCGTTTCTGACTAATCCCCAGTTAATTACTTTAAGATGATGGCTTCCACGAATGAAAGAGCACCTTTGTGCTTGCTGTATTTTAGCGCTTACATATCATCGTTCAGGAACACAACTCTGTTAGCAGATGAAATATAACAAGAAGTTTTGGCCTTTGCTTCCCTTGGGAGATCCTTTACCACCAAGCGAGCTACTGGCTCCTGTGGCGCGAGTGGGTCTTTCTCTTCTTTGTGGGTTTTGTTGTGTTCTTTTTGTATTTTTTTTTTTCACAAATAGTTTCCAAAAAAACCTTGGTGGGGATTAAAAGGACTTACGAAACCTTGACATTCTTCATTAGGAAGGAACATAGTTTTTTGGCCAGTCCTACGCAAAATACGTCAGCTCTGCAACATGAACTTCTGTTTAAGCCGAAGGGGTAACGCTATTAAGAAATAGCAACAGTATGTTATTATTTTCTATAAGACCCAGGCACTTAGGAAAGGCACAATATCTCGCAATACTGTTCCACGTGTTTCTGCCTTACCACTTTTGGTAAGCAAATCCTAAAGTAACTTCCTGACCAACACCTACCGATGTGCTAATTACTGAAAACTGGAAGAGGAACAATTTACCGAGAGTAAAAGGGATACAATGCTGCGTATGTAATGGAAATGAAATGATGGAAGTCAAGTTTATTTTTCAAAAGCTTTCATTTTCGATTAGCTTACGTGAATTAGCACAATGTTATAGGAAAATTATGATTTCCAGCCTGCAAGCGTGTTTTTCTTGATACTTGGGACACTGCAGCTATTCACGATGAACATCTGTCTCTGTTACAGTTACCTGCAGGACACTCAGATGTTGCATTGGAATGCAATTTCTTGGCATGGCAATCTCTCTTGTTCAGTATCTTCCTCTTAATTCTGACTTCTTTGTAACAGCTAATGATAAGTATCTCCATCAAAGCCATTGGAGAAAGAAGACTGCAGAAGTAAAAGCAAAATTACTACCACAGCATTTATTCTGAGAGGAAACTGAAGTTGTGTGCTGTTCATAAACATCAGATAAATACTGTGCTGCTGTCGCAGAGATATTCAGATCGAATGTCTGGTGATTGTCTAATATCCATAATGCTATTCTGTGGCTTGCAAAAACACATTTTGAAGCATGCAAGATCCTCTAATGAAGTTTTAGCAGGTGCATTAAAGATGATTAAGAAAGAAGACAAGCAAATACTTCCCCAAATGCCAAATGACCTCTGCTGCATAATGCATCTGAGCATTGCAGTGACATCGTGTCAAGCTGAATATGGCAGAAATTTATCTTCTCTTGGATCTTTTTAATGATGCCAATGTTCACATTGTTAGTAGCTTCTATAACTGGATTGTACCCCTTGGTACAGAGCATGGGCCATCATAAATGATCTAATCATAGGAAAGCAAACTCCTTGATTTATTATACTGTCAGTTTATTTTAATCCCTGACATAGAAAATTCAAACCTTTTTACTGACTGAATGTTTTTAGCCCTGTAATGCTCTCACTGATGTCATGCAGTTGATATTTGTGGTTCATTCCACTTCTGAAGGAAAAGCCATGTGAGTTTTACTGATGGACTCTGACTACCCTCTGCATGCAATTTACTGAATATTTGGGAGGAAATTTGCCCTGTGCATTCTCTCCATTGAGAAGCTGCTCACACTGCATTTGAAGTTTCTTTCTAAACCTCTGCACTGTTCTATTTCCATTGAGGGTAATTAGCTCTGAAACACATCAACACAGGCAATATCCTGGGCCAGACTGGGTGCTGGATGGACACAGCTACACAGACAGACACAAACATCACCTGTTTCTCTTTCAGTACCTTAATGCTCTACTCTTCACTACTTTTTCCGCTTCTGAATTTAGAGCGCTTATGTATCCAAGCACTCCCATCTGAGGGCGTGCAGACTCCCGACAGTGTGCCTGGGCAAGCGATGCCCTCCTGAGCCCCAATAAGAGACCCTTTGGAGCTCAGGAAACACCCCAAAATATCCCCTGCTGCCCCTGTTCCAGCCAGCCCGTCCTTGTAAGAGCCAGACCAAAGCTTCTTGTAAGTGCAGTACCCTGCCATAGCACTGCCGACCAGTTAGCATGGCTTCATTTTACCTGTCTTTTGTCATTACAGGGACTGAAGCTATGCTTATTCCCCTCATCCATGGCCTGTGTGTAATGAAAAAATCTTCTGATGGTCTGTGTGAAGGAGAAAAGACATTTGCATATATAGTCTTGTTACCATATTCTATTCTATTCTATTCTATTCTATTCTATTCTATTCTATTCTATTCTATTCTATTCTATTCTATTCTATTCTATTCTATTCTATTCTATTCATTGAATGTTCACTCTTATGCAGGGTACCTGGTGATAGGGTAGTTTTGCAGATGTGTCACACAGGCATGTGAGCTCTCATGTCTTTGATGTGGAATGTTTTCAGACTCTTCTGCCACGGAAGTCAAACCAGAGAATGAGCTCTACATTTCAAACCTCTCAGCTACGCAACATGTGGATGATATATCTGAATTTATAGAGAGAGAAAAAAGACACACATAGGCTAAAACAAAGAATGCACATAGGCAAAACCAATTAGACATGAAAAATAGGAATAAATATCATCATAGATATAGGACAACTCCTCAGTTTGCACAAACCAGGGATAATATAATTATTCTAGAGCTTAGTAGGATTTCTGCTTTATATCTTTGTGGTACTTTATGAATCTCAGTTATTTAAAATCTGCAGCATCCCTGCTAAGAACAAACCCAACTTCTAGGTGGGGTAAGTCGTAAACCAGGAGGCCTGACTAAAGAAACATGAGACGCGTGTGACCAGACAACCATCCTTCCTCCCCTTGGGAGCCCCGTTGGCAAAGGTTGGACAGAAGGAGTAATTAATACTGGAAATGAAAGGCAAATGAACTATTTCTGAGTAAGTGAAGGAAAAGGGAGAAGGTGACCTGAAGGTGCTGACTTGCTCCTTTGCCTCAGGACATCAGCGTTCCTCCATGGGTATCACCGTTTAATAAGGAGAAAATGGGCATGTGAAGACTCAGTGAGGAGAGAGCCGTAAGGATGAAATGCTAATTGCAGAAATGAGCAAAATGTTACTATTTTCTTATGCAACTCCCTTTCCCTCTCACATCTTCCCTGGACGAGAGCAGCCATGAGGTACCGTTAACGATGAGGTGGGATTTCTCTATTATTCCTTTTAGACCACAGGGCTGGGAGAGCACATGGAGTAATTAATTTTGACTTACAGAAGCTGTATTAAATTGGATAGAAATGGGTGAAAATAGGATTAGGAATGGAGTTTAGCCAAGAGCAAACAGAATTAAAACTCTTTAAGAACAGGTCAACACAGCTGATATCATTGATGCAATGAAAGTAGACAGCTTGGGACATTTTTGAGTGGTAGCGTAATGTCAGAAGTTGTAACCTGCCTAGTACCCGACTAGATCAGGAGAATTAAAAAAAAAAAAAAGTGATTTTTTTTTTTTTTTGTTAATGTTGCTGAATTTCTGGCTGCTTTATCTGGTCTGAGCTTTCTGGCTTCCAAGGATTAATTTTGAAACAATTGTGCAGAACAAGCAAGAGTCTCCATAAACCCCAACTGATCTAAATGTGCACAGTGCTTTCAACACACGCACCAAAATCTAATTAGTATGGGATTATGTTTGTCACAAATCATCAGAAATGGAAGGATCCTTAACGTGAAAACCAACTCCTCTCCCTGAAAAGCCTTCTCACAAACCCGAAGACAAACCAGACTCAGGACATTTATTCCCATCAGCCAGGGGCCACGTCTCTGGTGGTGTAAATTTGCATGACTCTGCTGATGACAGTCTCCATCCACTGTCAGGGGCATAGAAATGCTTGGACTGGAGGGCCTGTCTTAATCCAGTTCTGCTGCAAGGGAATTAGGACCCACTGCTCCGGCTGGGTTCAATCTGGAAATTTTTTTGACCTTTCTGACACAGTTGGTAAAAGTTTCAAGTGCATTTTCCATCTCTCTGCTCTATCCCAGTGTCAATCCTGTAGTCTAAATTGGACCAGGTCCTGCTTTACCCATTGAGTCAGTCCTTGGCTAACCCAAAGTTGCCCACACCTGAATTTGCTGAGGAATATCTCTAAAAGATGAATGCCCAGCCTTTGTATAAGGCTTTTCAGCTTCACCTACCAAGTACTTTGGTGAACATTAACTAACGAGCATAGAGCTTTACATTTTCCCTCTCTCCCTGGCTTTATTAAACAGTGCATCCACGGAAGGTCACAGCCGGAGGGTTTGTCAGTGTGCACACTGGCTGCCGAAGGTCCCCTTTCATGTGGGAATCTAATTTCTGCAGCTACCGGGAGCTGCACATAAACATGAATTTCAGTTGTTTTCTCTGGGGTTTCCATGGTTGCTGGCATCGGTTTGTGTTCTTGTTCTAAAGTAGATGCTCCACAAGTGTGTTTTCTTTGGTCTGAGGTAGCACGTAATATTGCTAGGAAACCTCAGAAGTTGGCCAGAGGAGTGGAGCGATGCTCCGGCGTGGGGCCACCAGCGTGGGTGGGCACGGCCCCTGCCCCGCAGCCCTGGGAAGGGGCATCGCCGGCTGCCGGGGCTGCCTCGGCCCCCCCTTCTCGATGGGCAGTGGCAATAGCTAACAGGGGATAGTGGTGCTCAGACAAATGCCAGATCACAAGTGCAAAGTCAAGGCAGCAGGTTTTGGAAAAACACTTTAAAAATCCCTCTGAAAACCAGCTCCCTAAACCTGAGACTGCTGCACTGAGCCGGGGCTGCCCAATGAGTTCCCAGCCTCCTATTTCGGTGCCTTTTTAATGCCAGAATCTTCCTTTCCCCCGTTCCTGTATAATTCTGCAGGTGTTACATCACATCCCTGGCTGGGAAGATCAAAGCCCTGGCAAGCTCAGCCCAACACAGATTTGTTTCAGCTCTAACCTACCTGAGCAGCCATGCGTGCGGTGTGCCGGGGGCACAGCCCGCGGGGACCACGGGGCTCTGCAGGGACCCGCACGATTATAACACAGCCCCCAAAAGCCCCCGAGGTCCTGGAGGGCTGCTGTGTTGGAAGAAGGCACTTGGCTGGGGAGTGCTGGGGTCTGGCTCAGCTCGCTTTCACCTCATGTTGCCCACTGATTTACGTCAGGAAGGGTTTCTGCCAGGTCTTGAGGCAGAGTGCTGAGGTCTGACTGCATTTTGGGGCAGGATTGTCCCAAAATTGCACAAACAGCAGACTGGGAAAGGACCCGGAGTTAGAGCCCTGCTCTGACACTGACTTCTCACATGGCCTCTGCCAAGTCACTCAGCCTGGTGGTATGTACATGGCAGGGATGTCATACACAGAAATGATGTCACACACAGAAATGATGTCACACACAGAAATGATGTCACACACATCAGGGATGTCACACACAGCAGGGATGTCGTACTGGATCCTGCCTACCATGGGACACGCTGCCGAGGCAGATGGACCCAAAGCCTCCCTATGCCCAAAGTAATTTTCAGCCCTCAGATTAAAACCTAGCCTCAAGTCTTGCAGTGCAGAGCTGGTAGTTTCCAGAATTCACTGATTTTGCTCAGTACCCTCGTGCCAAGGGGTTGGTGGGAGTGAACCACCCGGAGCATGAAGTTGAGGACACAGGGCTTGTCCTCGGTTCCCAGCATCTTGGAAACAAACCCAGGTCCTCCCCCAGCATGGCACAGAGGAGGGTGCCAGTACTCGGCCCTTTCTTTTGCTGCAGTGCAAGAGGATGGGGCTAATGGGATTTTTTTTAAAATATCTTGACAGCGTCTCGTTACTGTAAGTCAATTTAGATCTCAATCAGCCCACTTTTCCTTCCTCTGTGCAGTATTTTGCCTCCTCCCCCTTCCTCCTCAGAAGGTAACAGTATCTCCTGCTTAGGCATGCATTCCTTTATAATAAGGTATTATGCCTCTATTTATATGCATCTTAGGTGCAGTCTGAGGCAGCTGCTGCTCTCCAGGGCCCTGGGTGAGGAGCAGAAAATTGAATTCAGCCTGGAATGTGCGGGTGCAGTTGGACATCTGCACCCGGCCAGGGGCAGCCCTTCCCCTGCACGTTTTTAACAGCAAAGTGACGCTCCCTTGGCGCGGGGCTGGGCTGGCACTGTGGTCTGTTTGGGGTCCTACCAGCCACAGGGGAACCCCGTGTGTAGCGTTTCCCAGAGGGGAGAAGGTGTTTGCAGAGACCTGTCTTACCTGAGCAACTCACCGCAGTGGAGCTGAGGCTCCCAAATCACTCCCCTGTGCAATGAGTTTGGGATTTTGGATGCTCCCAACTGGCTGTGCATGGTTTGCATGGCTGGGAGTCCCGCCTCTGCCCCCCCGCCTGATATCCCTCCTTGCTCCGCTATCTAATACTGCCGTGACAAATGTGACACAAGGACCCAGCTGGACTGAACTGAAATAGTGCATTTTAGCAGCCCTTTTTGGATTAAGCTATTACAGACCAGACTGCCTAACTGCACCAACTTTCCATAATGATTTTCAAAGCGATGAACCCTTTTCCTGCAGGGGGGAGCTTGGTCCATCTTTAGCAGCAAGCAGCACTCGCAGGATGATACCGTAGCTTTGCCCGAATGATTTGAAGTGACTCTGCTTTGCTCTTTGGCTTCTCAGGCTAAAATCCCGACCTTGAAAAGTCGGTGTGGTTTTTGCCATTGACCTTGAGGAATGCCGTGCTTCTACCTGGTCCTTCCGCTTCTACACAGACTGTGTTTCACCTAAAACATGACTTTTTCCTTTGAGCTAGCCCTGATGAAACCTGTGGACGCGGCCTTTCCCCTCTCACATGGTGAAGTGGTGGAGGGCTCTCGTGGGGACCGCACACCCCCATGGCAGCCGGGGTCAGGGCGCGGGAGGGCAGTGCCAGGGCAGGGCTGCCGGGGCTCCTGGATGAGCTAATTACTGGCCGTGCAGGCGGTGTGGGAGCCCAGGGCTAGTCCTCCCTGGTGGGAAGAGGGCAGGGTGAGCGGGGCTCTGACATCAGCCCTTCCTCCCTGATTAGTTCTTGTTCAGTCTGAGCTAATGAGCCTGAACTCTGAACCCCCCAGGAGAGGGGGTGATCTGCCTCTCTTGGGCCTGATACTGGGAGGATCTGCCGGGGAATGGAGGCCGGGTTATCTGCCCGACTGAAAGCCTGTGTTCTCCTTCCTTGCTGTCTTTATTTGCGGTCAGGATCATAACACAGCCCAGCTGGAGGAGCTGGAGAAAGTAGCCGGGCTGACTAATTCGTCACTGGCAGACATGCTCCAGCCTCCACCAGGAACCAGCAGATAGCCCCGATTAACCCTTTCAGCACCTGGTGCTCCCCGCCTCATCATGGTTTTGAGATGTTCCGGAGGAAGGAGGCGGTAAGTCAAAGTTTGTTGATGTTCTGCCCAAGGCATATGCAATCCTGTGTGTGGGTGTCGGATCTGTGCATCCTCTGACACAGCACCGTGATGTTGCTGCAGCTCCTTGGCGAGGCAGTCCCCGCTCTGAGCTGTTGGCTAGCTAATTCATGGTAGTGGCAATTAAGGAGGAGAGAGGCAATTGTGGGTTGTGTTAAGGGTCTGTGGTTCAGGTGGGCTGTCACCCTGGTTCTGACAGAGGTGCTCTAGCTCTTTCCAAAGCAGCATGGAAAATACCTCCCTCTTCATTCTGGTCCTTCCAAATTCCCATTTCCACCACAGACTTTTCTTAAATACTGACTGGTTAGTTTACAAACAACTCAAAGTTCTGGTTTTGTGTGATAAATAAGATACAGCTTAGCAATGAGCTCCTCATCTTTCCAGGAATGGACTCTGTCTTCGATGCCCATCAGTCAATTTAAACATTCCTGATGCAGCGGAACGAGGATGCGGGCCTGCCTTTTGTCCTTGCCCTCTCCAGGAATTGCAAGCTGCAGACACCAGTAGGAGCAAGCAGGGAATTACTTAGGTGTGCTGCGGATTCTCCATCACTTGAAGACTTTAACCCCAGGAGTTTTTCACAAAGATCTGCTACGGCTCACACAGGGCTTATAAAGTTGGTGTGGAAAGGTATGTCCTGTATTACGTGTGAAGTCAGACTTGATGATCATAATGGCTCTGTCTGGCTGTAAGAGAATAACGTCCCATGTGGGTTTTCCTTCTCTTTCATGTAGGAATATTCTCAAGGAAGGCTCACAGTGGAGGTGAAATGGCAGATCAACACTGAAGCAACAAGCTGAGGCTGCAGGGAATGGCTCAGGGGGAAAATCAAAGGGAAGATGTCTTTGTTACCAACCCAGCTGCAACTTCCTGCTCTGGCTAGAAAATACCCTAGGAGGTGACTTGTCAGAGAATAGCATGCCTTTTCCTTGCCTTGCTTCCCCATAATAAGTGAATAATGAACTTGTAGGGCAAGGGAAAGGTGGAATTCCCAGAAATTATCATCCTGAGGTATGCACAATGAGAGTCTCTGTCTTCCACCCCTCAGATCCCTATAAATAGATACAGATTGTCAGTGAAGGAGAGGGCTTTCCTTCACTAAGCACAAGTTATAAACAAACATTTTTGATCAAGTGTCACTCCTGTCAATCTGGAGTCATGCCTTTGAATTCGGGGGGGGGGTGATCTGGACTCCACCCAGGGTCAATGGACCGATTCCATTGTATTCTCCATAGTTCTCCTTTTTGCTCCCCTAGACTTTAGTCCTCATGATGTCCCAGAGCTCTTTCTCCCCTTGGGGTTTTTTGATGTATGTGATGTCGATCTTGCGGCTCTTGTTGTGGTGGAGATTTTATGTTGTGGCTCATGGGGCGAGGAAGACAGGCTGCCCTGCATATTTGCTTAGACCAAACGGGGTATTTTCCTAACTGAGGAATCAAATGAACTCCACAACCATAGTGTGCATTTCATATCGAAAGTGTCATTTTATTTATGGTGAAAAATGGAAGAACAGGATCCAGCCCTTTAGGATAGGTTAGTGGGAACACAACCGATGTTTTGACAAGCAGCTCGGTGGATATAGTTAATATGTTACACAAACATATAAGTTATTTTGGAAGAACAATGGTGACATTTTAGTGTAAGCCACTGTTTTCCAGCAAAACACCGACATTCTGGAAGGGAAATGTCTTATCTTTCAAAAGCTGAATTGTTCAGGTGCGGTGACAGAAGTGAAAGCATGAAGCAGATTACTTACATCAGACTTACTTTGTTGGTGGATGTACAAGACTTTGATATTTGGTGTTTCAAAAGCACAGTATCTGTTAGGGTGGGCGTGAAAGGAGGGACTCAGGGGGAGAAGCCAATGGATGAGGAAACTGGATTCCGTGGGCTTGAGGAATCTGCCCAAGGTCAATCTTCTAATTAATGATCAGGTACCCTAATTGAGTGTACGCTTACTAAATTAGCAGGGGTGACCCTTGCGCTGAAGGGACTGCCTTGTACCGGGTGACAGGTTGGAACTCAAATTGCTCCCAACAAGGCTGAGTGGGTGACCCCCAAAATAGGATGTACTGAGGAGCAAGTGCGAGGTACTGCAGGAATAACCCATGGGCAACTGGGAAGGATGCAGAACAACTGGACAGGCAGGCAGGGGTCCTTCAGAAAACAGCTTGAAGATTATTACAGGCCACAAGTTGAGCATGAATCAACAGCCTGATGGAGAAAGTGAAGGGAAAAAGAGTTGTTTGGCCTCAGGAAGAGAAAACTGGAAAAGCAGATGAGAGCAATCTTCAAAACACTGCTGCACGAAAGAGAGGGAACGATCAGTTCTCCACATGCACGGTGGAGAAGAGAGGGCTTAAATTTCAGTAAAAGAGGTTCAGACTGAATTTTGCTGAAAGCTGCTAAGGGGGGAGGATGGTGAAGCAGTGTTACAGATCTCCTGTCAAGGTCTGTCTGCTTGAGGAGCAGACTGGCCAGAAAGGACGGGAGAGAAGCTGATCCTGCCTTTGGGCAGAAGGGACTCGGCCCTTCCTTGCTGCCAGCCTGATGCTGTGACAGGATGATCAACCTTTCCCCAGGCAGAGAACAGAGGGACCAATCTCCATCAGCCTGTTAGTACTTTTGTTTTCATGGGGCTGATGAATTGCACCCAGAGGGTTTAGCGGAAACCTCGGCTCCATTCCTCTGGGGTAGAAACAGTTTATTCTTGCAACCAGGTATTTGTTAATTACCTTCCACCCGGCTGCACAGCCTTTCACTTTGCTATGATTATGTTACCCAATGAAAAAGGATATGTGGTAACAAGTCAGAGCACAGGGAGCAGAGGAAGGCTAACATTTCAGTTTGCTTGTGTGCTAATCTTGATCCTCTTCTCCTAAATCCTCTTAACCTCTGTGGGTTTTTTTCAATCACCTGGTTTTGCATCAAACATTACTAGCATGGACAAAAATTGAGCAACAGAAGATATCTTCACATCCAGCCTAATGAGCTCCACTAACTAACCTGCTAAAATATTTATGAATAGACTAAACGCTGATAATTTGATCTAAAAGTGTCTGGTCGCTGCTCTCTTTCTTGCCCCACCTATTGTCTAGTTGTGCATTGTAATTTTAGGCTTCGTTCGATGCACTCGTCTTTTAAGACAACTGTGACCAAGTAATCAAGGCTGTCATCACAGCAGAACCTGGCTCTTGAGTCAAAAATCTCCCCACTGGTCTTTTTTCATTTCCTGGCTCAGCATCAGGGGAAGAGATTATGTGATCTGATAGGTAAAATTATCCCATCAGAGGTGAACGTCCTAATAAAAGGCTTTTGCAGGCCTGGTTGTATGATATCCCTGAGAAGGCTACATTCATTTGGAGCCCTTTATTGAAGGGAATGCTCAGTCCCTATGGAAACCCAATGGGACAAAAGGCGATTCTAGCTGCTAAGACACCCACAACTACACACATACACACAGAGAGACTTACACACAGGTCAAGGATGCAAAACTGTTGCATTTCCCTGATTGGAGGGAGGGGGAAAAAAGGAACAATAACAAAACATCCCAATGTTGGATGTTTGGCTCAAAACTGAGAGCTGTGTTTTCCCAGCTGGTTAAAATTGTGGGTGATGAGCACTGCTTTGGCCTGTCTGTCCAAAAAAAAGAGAAAATGATCTACAAGTTTTAATTGGTGTTTTTGGGGCAATGTGATCAGGTTCAATGAATGTGCCGAAAGAAAAATGGAAATGATTCTGGGTGACCTTCTCCGAGACCTCTGCTGTTTCTCGGACTGTTTGGTCAGCTGCTTTCTTTTTTCAGTGGGTTTTGAAAGGAGTTTTTTAAAAAGTGAAAGCAAACTTTCTGAGATTTACTTTGAGTGATGCGAAATAGTTAGTGAGTGTGAGGAAGGTGGCCTGTTGGGGATTGTCCTCTCTCTGCAGGGTCATGCCCGTGAGCTGGTGGGACACGATGCACAGAGCATCTCCCAGGTGCTGGCTGAGCTCCCTGCCTGGGAGAGCTGAGCCTGGGAGGTTCAGAGATTGGAAGAAGAAATGAGCATGTTTCCTTCCATCAACCTGGGGGATTTTGGGGGTGGAGGAAGGCAAAGGGGAGAAGTAGCTTGGTGTTTGCACTTTTAGGAGTGGCTCAGAGGGATGCAGATGCTGGTCAGAGGGAACCAAAGGTGGGTGCCAAGCGCAGACTTGCCAGCAGCGAGCAGAAGAAGCGGGGAAAGGTGTGGTGGATTGCTTGCTGCGGTGATGCACTGGGTGAGCTGGGCTCTTTATCAGCCCTGTCTTGGTGGTGTTTGCACACCAAGTCCCTGCAACTAGCTTTGTCACCCCAAACCTCCCCACTTCAAACCAGGGAGCACCCTCTGCAAGGGCTGGGATTTGTTCCTGCTTCTTGGGGAGGCCAGGGGAGATAGAGAGGAGCACATTGCACATCTGAAAAGTGTGTTTTCAATTAAAAGAAGAAAAAGCTCCAAAACACACAGTGGGTTAAACATTATGGTAAAAAGCGTTCAAGCTGCTCTTCCATTGCAAAGTAACCAACGGTTTATGTGTGTGATTGCAGGCAGGTGGTTCCTGTTCGTATTAAAAATGAGTAATCCAAGTCCTCAGAGGGTTTCTTCAGAGACAATCTGGACAGACCTGGAAGTCCAATGTGCCTTTTAAACCATAAGTGTTTCCCCTCCATATCCCAGAATTCTCCTTCCCAAGCATTTTTAAGGAGCTCTTGGCCAGTGGAACACTGTGGTCAGGAAGGGGAAAACCTGTTACCATAAATTAAGAGATCCCCTGCTCCCCGCAGCCTTCAGGGAAATCTAAACCAAAGCTCCTTGCGGGTGGTGGGTGGGTGGAGGCTCTGCCCTGATGGGGTGACGTCCCCACCCCACCCCCAGCCTTCCCAGGGTCCACCAGCATGGCTCACACCTGCAAGCTCTGTTAGCGGAGCTGGCATGGGTTTTGCTGATGCCTGGTTGAAAGACCCCAGCATGGGCTGTTCATTGCCCATCGCGCCGGAGCAGAGAGTCTCCCGATGCTGTTACCTGCTACTGGCGTCTAAGGAGGTTTAGACCACAGACACATAACGAATTGCTGCTCTGCTCCAGGTGAGAGCCACCTCCGCATGTCTGCAGGTCTGTGTGAGTTTCTTGGTTATCATCGTGACTTTTTTCCTCCCAGCACCAACTTTCTGCCTCGCTGGATCCTTGCAAGGTCCCTGTGCTGTCCTACTGCTCCTGCCACCGGGTCAGGCTGTTTGCCTGCTGTCTGCATGCAGTGTCCTACCCGGGGGAAGGCACAAGCCCCGTTGGCGACTGCAGGATGAGCTACCCCGCTTGCTGGTCCCAGAAACTACAGGCAGCACTGCTGACTAGCCCAGACCTGGCAGCCTTGGGTGCGGGGAGGATGGTATCATCTTGGCACACCCAAACAGGCAGGTCCCTCCTGTACTTGTGGATTTTGGGGCCCTGCTCCAAAGCACCAGTGCGGTTGCCCTCATTGCTGTTGGGCTCAGGTGCTCCTGCTCGCCTTATGTCCCACTTCCAGGCCTTGTCCTGGCATTTAAGGGTTGGGTCCCCTGCCCGTTTTGCTGACCCTCATGCAGCAAATCACCTTAACAAATGGTTTCCCTTAATGCCTAGATGCAGTCAGACTGCTGCCGTGCGGTGGGATTACAAGTCTGCCCAGGCTTGCAGGAGGTTCTTGCTCAGGGTGACATGTGCGAGCGGTGTGTCTGGACAAGGGCTGTTCCTCAGGTGCCCTCTGTTGTCGCTGCTTGGCTCTAGAATCACCTGATCTCCTTTGAAGGCACCGTGGCTTCAGCTCCCCTGTGCTTTTGGGTAGAGTTGTTTTGAGATTCTCATCACCAAAGCTCCAGACCCTCTCCCTATTGCACAAAGGAGAAAAAAACTTAATAATATTTTAGAAGAAGGCTTGAGGGCTGCATTGCAGTTTAACTTGATCACCCGGGGGAATAAAAGAATACCACATGCGGAGATCTTTTACTTAACATTGCGATGTTTAATCTTGCCCAGTCAGCAGTTTTTGAACATATTCCAGGAAAGCTTTTAAGCCTGATAAAGCCGGGGCTTTTGCATTTTCAAGTGATACTTTAGCTACAAATGACATGCTCTACTTGTCATTTGGCTTTAAAGGAAGGTAATTAAAATCTTCCTAAGAGTACAGTTACACCAGGGAAAGAACTAACATAAACTAAAATAAAAAGAGAGAGACAAGCCCACAAAAATGCAATTTAGCAGATGAAAAATGTAAAGGAAAACTGTTAAAAGATAAAAGTACCAAATGCACAATAGCTGTTTGCTGAAGGAGGACTAATGACATGGGAGGTACTAAGACTTACACAGCAAAAGCATGGGCAAGGCGAGGGAATTTCCAGCATATATTATTTGCAGTTTTTAGGGCCACTGGGAGCCACAAGACAGACTTGCAACTGTCTATTGCAGTCCTGGCTGCAAGAGACATACTCTGTTACGCAAGGTGTGAAGAGAACCTGAAAGACAAATCCAGCTGTGAGCCCTTGCCTGAAGCTGGGTGGGTGCAAGTGAAGCATTTCAAGTGGAGTTTTGGGGACAATCACCCACTATCCCCTCGCCAGCCCCCCAGGCACACACCTCAGCACTCAGCATGGTTCACCCCAAAAGGACCACAGCGGGAACTTCTCCCCTTCTCCTTCCAGAGAACCTCGTACAGTCGTGTCATTGCTGGTTTTGATCTGTGGAGAGGAAAAGGAGTATGACTGAGGTGCATCATTCCCAAAGACCCTTCACTTCCAAACAGCTGGAACAGTTCAGAGACGTTCCAGCATAAAAATGGGGAAATGAAATTTTCTCCTAGGATAACATCAAGCCTGCATCATTCAACAGCCTCTGGCATACTCAGCCTTCGAGAGAGGCCTGCTGATGAGTTCAGCAAAAACAGACACTATCCATCTCTCCAGGATCAAATGTAAAATAAGAATCCTTTCTTGTTTGGGTCATGATCTGATACCAGACCGGCTGGAGCAGCTGGTGGTTTGAAACCTGGAACTTCCCTCGTGATGGCAGATTCCCCTGAGGCCCACATATTTATTAGTATCGTTTGCCACTATAAAATGAATAATATCTCTGCATGATCGCTGCATGTAGTAGTTTGCCTTTGTTAGTGATTATTACTCCCTGATGCCTCTGTCTCTGAGACAAAGTCTTCCTCCCTCCTCCAGACAGACACAAATACGAGCAGGGAAGAGAAGCAAGCTTCGTTCTCAGATGGAAGAGCAGAAGGAAGATGATTGCAAGTCCAACCTCAACCCACTTCTTGTCCTTTTTTGCAAGTCAAAATGAGCCCCGTAAGAGAGAAAAGCTGCCTGACAGGAGTCCCTGGAAGGACTTTGCTTCTCACCACAAACAACATGATGTGAACAGTTTGGTGTCCATGGAGGGAGTGGAGCCATTAGGAGGGGAAAAGCAGCTTGTGCTGCTTGGGATGGAGCAAAGTGGTTTCACAGTCAACCCAAAACATCTGTGTACATGTCCACAGAGGTGCTGACATCCACATGAGGGCCTGGCTCCTGTGGGAATATACATCAGCCCTTCTCTATGCTTTGGGGCAAGGCAGAATACCCCGGAGGATCTTCTGTTGCTCACAGGAGGATATAGTCAGGATGGTGTCTGATTTCCAGACTGTTTTGCCATCCGTTGCCTCAGGAATGTAGTCTGGACTCTGCTGTTGTCTTGATGGGCAGACCCAAGCCAGTTTACAAACTGTGATATACTCATTTTTTATGGTGAAGAGACCTGTATCTGTACCCAGAGTGAGCCCTTTTCTGTTCTAATCAGACATAGTAGGTGCAGTACCTGCAGGATTCCCTATTCAGTCTGAACCCCAAATGATGCCTCTGCCTGGATCCCTTACCCAAAAGGCACATTTCATTTATCTCACATGTCTGGTTAGGGCTCACAGCACTGCAAGGGAAGCAGCTGAAATAAAACGTCTTCTTTGTTCTCCGGTTCCCATAACATACTTCCCTTCCTGACTGATACTGCACAGGGCTTGTACCTGGTCCATGATGCATGTGCAGGTCCCATCTGTGGTCACTGGGACTAAAATTAACAGAATCATCAAGGCTGGAAAAGACCTTGAAGCTCCTCCAGTCCAACCATTAAGCTCAACACTGACCATTCTCAGCTCCACTAGATCCCTCAGTGCTGGGTCAACCCGACTCTTCAACCCCTCCAGGGATGGGGCTGCAATTGTTTCTCCAGGCTTGGAAAACACATGGCCCTGCTGAGCACTGGCCGCAGCTGGTATCATCCCTTTGCCATGCAAATGCCTGGTCAGTCCTTTGTTTTCAAGAATGGGTGCGTTGGTGGGCTGGAAATTGGTGGTGGAGGGATGCTCCAGACCAAAGCCACCCCCACACAGAGGGACCGCCAGCTCAACACGTGGCAGCCATGGCGCGGCATGGGATGGACCTCCTCCTCAGCGTGGAGACGGCCTCTTGGAGAAGCACATCACCATCACAGGCACGTCAAGCTGGTTTTCCCCTTGCTCTGCTGAATACCGACCTCCAGCTCCAGACAGAGTTGTCTCTGGGGTTTCATCTAACATAGATTCCTCCCTGACCTCGAAATATTTGGAGCACTTGAAAGCTTTCCTATCCCGACAGACTCATTTTAGCACCTTGAAGCCTTTGCTGGCGAGTCCCAGCAACAGGTGTAACACGAAGAAAACCCAAACCCAGAAGCCAACATACCATGCTGCTCCCTCAGAGAATGAAGGAATGGAAAGAAAGTTGCGAGATGAAAGATGCTGCAATGACTTTTTGCTGACATGTACAAATGTGATCCTGACTATTAACTTTAATGACCTGCCATTATGTGAGGGAAAAAGAGGGAGGGATCTAATTTTTTGTAATTACTTTAATTGCCACACTGTGGTCTTGTTTCGTGCTGCTGGTTTTGCAGTCAGGTGGGAAAAAAAAAACCCCAGTCCTCCCCCCCCCCCCCC
>NW_020799118.1:13594807-13621817 GCF_003259725.1 Athene cunicularia | reverse complement strand
GCCCCCCCCCCCCCCCCCCCCGAACCCAGATTTGGGTTCTCTCCTATCCCAGTTGTTTAGAATAAAATCTTTTAAGGAACCTAGAAAATGCTTCTGCAGTTTTAAACATTAAATGAGAGCTCCATTTTTAATATAGATAGAACTGCAGCTATAGATAAGTCTTTGTAATTTAAATATAATTGAGCCCATAAACAAAACATGGGTTTGCAAAGCATGAGCCAGTGGAACTGGGAAAGGCCATAAGTAGAGGGCTGGAGCACGTTTCCTTGTGTGTGAGGAAGACTTGATTGTGTAAGGGCTGCTTACTCCGGGAAAGGGCTCTATTAAAATTAATGAGACTAATTTCCTTCACTGAATGGCTTGCAAGAGTCAGGGAGGCAGGATTGGGCCCTTGTTGCTGCAGGATTTTCAGTCCCCATATTGCATATTCAATAGTATCTATCATCAGTTAACTGCCTCATAAATTTGAATGATTATTCCATAAAGAGAAGAATATTACACTGAACATATTAATATTAAGAGGTCATACCTTTCATCCATTATTCAAAATGCTCTACAGGATGGGGAAACATTTATGCTCTTGGTATTAGGGGCTGAGAAAGTGAGGAAGAGGAAGATGAAATCCAAGAGCAAGGCCAAAGGGAGGATCTAGGGGAGAGGGCAACGATGCACCTGCAGGGCTCCGCCGTCTCCAGGTGTGTATTCCTGTTTGAGCCCAAACCCAAACTCGCCCTCCGGACTGGGCTGAAGGAGGAGTTTTTGGTTCTGCTCCAGCCTCCCTACTGGACTGGCTGCATCTGGAGAAGAACTTGTTTTCTTTTCCTGAAGCTCTTTCTTTTTTTTTACAGAAAATACAAATTCCATCACAGTGAAACATGTAATGAATTTCTGATAATTTTGCCCAATAATTAGCTTTGGAAAAAGCAAAGAGATAACTTTGAGAAAGCACTCAAAGGTCTTGTTTTGACATTTTTTGAAATGTACCGTTTCAATTCTTGTTTCAAGCTTTCACTTAACTGTATAAGTGGTATAAGACATTTTCAAGAAATCAATGAGAGGGATGGTTTCAATTTGATTGAAATGTAACATTTTATGTGACCCATTCTACTTTTCTTTCACTTTGTGATTTGCCAAAAGTTTTTTAAAAAATGCCTTGTTTTGATCCAACCTCAAATGATTTTTTCCTTAGTTTTTCAAAATTGCCAGTAAGCCCCCAAACCCTCTTTTTCTTACAAAGTCCTGCAGCTCCCGTCAGTGCTTTCTTGCTTCACTTCCCCTACATATAAAATAAGGTTAATAATTTCTGGTGTAACAGAGGGGTTGAGATAATGAACTTCAGGGCTTTCGGGCCACTTGGAGATCCTCAGCTGTAAGCAGCTCCTGTGTTAGCAGAGCCTTAGTACTTCTGGCCACCTCTGGGAGAGGTGGAAGCAGGGACAGGGAAGAGTCCAGGGGCTGAACCTGGTGCAGGGACACGTCGTGCATTTCTGGTGGCTTCACCCCACCCTCAGCCAGCTGCCTGCAGAACCTCGGCGAGGTTTATCCTGGCAATAGGCACGGGCTTTCACACCTGTACACAAGGCTGCGCATTGCTGAGTTGAGTTTGGGCTGAGCGCCCGGGCTGTGAGCTATTTTGAAGTCTCAGCAAGCTTAGCTTTTGATTTGAGGCTGAGCTTTTATTGCCGCGAGATGAGGGACGCCTTGTATGTGAGCAGAGCGCTCGGCGGGTGTTAATCTTCAGTCTTTTACATGTGCCCTGTGGGGTACAAAGCGTAGAGAATTGCAAAGTCAAGACCTATTGTTGCATGCACCTTTCCTGCCACTTGTGCAACCTCCGAAGCGTTTTTCTAACGAGTATTTGTATTCGTCCTTTGCTATTTTACTTGAGTTCTTGAACCTAATAAATTAAATCAAAGGGAAAATGGACAGTATCTTTGGGACTCCATAGAAACAGCACAGCTCCTCTGGGACAAAGATCACATAGTTTGGGGGATTATGCTGGAAAGACTTTAAAAGAAACTCTGTTAGAAGTAGGAGGTACCAGAGATGACCAACTTCTCCCCCCTGCCCCCCAGCTTCCCTACTCCATTTTGTAAATCCAAGTGATTTTACAATTTCCAATGAGCTTTGGAGGAGAAAACAAGCTTTGGCCTCAATCAAATCCAAGTGAGCGGGTGTATCGGTCTATACCATTTCCATGTGCTCCTGGGAGGGGAGGCTGGATCACTGCCCTTGCCTGCAAGGCAAATCCGATGGCCTCTTTCAGGTCTTGGTGCCAAATCATGCCAGGTTACGGAGTTGGTGCAGATCAGTAATTCAAAGTGATGTCCAGATAGACCCACGCGGCATTGAAACCTTGGGGAAGTGTTACAGGTCATGTTGTCTGAGAGTAGATCAGACAAACTGAATGAAAACGAATCATAAATGCATGTGAACAGTCCAAATATAGCAAAACCAGGCAGAATATACCAAAACCTAGCACCAAGAAGAAGCTGTGTGCTGGACACCTTTCTAGCTAGCCTGTAACAGGAGCACTTCCTCATGAAGGAGGCCCTTTATCACTTCTTGTCTGTATTCATTGCAGGTCGGGCTGAACTTGGGGTGATGATGGGGGGAGCTTCACTTCAGAGATGTGCGTTCCCCTCTCTGTTTAGAGAGATGACATCAGAAGGGCTGCACGGAGGAAGAAACGGCAGGGGAAAGACCTGGATCTCCTGACACTGAGATTCCTAAATGTGTCTGTGAACACCAGCCCCCTTTCTGGTAACCAACAGACTCAACCAAGCAGAACAAAAATGACATGGGTTGTTAAAGCTGAGCATTCCTGCTCAGGGTTCAAACAGATTGATAGGGAAATTTTCTGCAAATTTTCTGTTCTGTAGAAACTTAGAAGGCTTCCCTCTCCAGGGCTCTTGATCTGGTACCTTTAATCACTGTTAGACTCACAGGGGAAAAGAAGAAGCAAACATTCCTTACCATTTTTATTGTTTTTCACTTAGTCAACAGTTAATATTTTTGGAATCCTTGGTGTACTGCTTGCTATAATTGAGTAACCCCTACAAAAGAGGAGCTGTGTCTTGCTTTTAGTCCAAACTGCTGGCCAACTCCAAGCGAAACCCAGCTAGAAAAAGAATAAAAAGAGCTAAAAAAAAGTGCTGTGTGTGTAATTTATCTGAATGCCATTGCACGCTTGGGAAGGGCAGCAGGGAAACCAACATTCCTGTCTCCAGTGAGCATTCCACAGAAATTCATTGAGGAAAGAAAAAAAAAACCCAGCCAACATGCAAAACACTTCAAACAGCTTCCAAATGCCGAGATTTGCTCTAGAGAGAGGCAGCGTTTTCTTACCTTCTCCTCCAACCATTTCTCCATCTCATTACTTGAAGGTGTTAAGCAGCTTAGTTGTTCCTAACCCAGATTCCTTTGCAAAGGTCTCTGTGTGCTACAGAAGTTGGGTTATGTTGAAATGGGATCTCTACCAGGAGGAGGGGGATGTCTGGCCTCCACGGTTAGGACCAGATATGGAGGTAGACATCGACGACAAAACAGGCTGGAGTGCAAAGCTGTCTCCCATCCGAAGGGTGAGCGCAGGTTTGGCAGCCCACACCACAAGGCGGGCTGGGGTCAAGGACCAGGCTGGGCTGGAGCCCCGTGCCTCTGCAGGAGCAACACCTCCTGCATGTCCCGCATCTGCTGTTGTGAAAGCTGGTGCGAAGTCAGCCCTACTTCTTTTACTAAAGGTGGCAAGACACTGTGAGAGTTCCAGTATCTCAAAATGTTGATTGAACAGAAAGCCACTGCAATCGGTCTGCATTAATGACTGTCACCTGTCTCAGCAGGATGGGTAGCCCGGGCGTTGTTGCACGAGTCTTTCTTCTTTTACCATCAGTAGCATCACTGAACCATCACGGCAACAGGTCACTACAACTACCTTGTACTCCTGATGTCTCACCAGGGCTTGCATCAGGAAATCTCTCCAATCCCTTATAAAATAAACCTACCGGTCAGCAGGTGACTCACTAACAGAGACTTCAAAGGAAATTTAATTCCTGAGAGCTCTTTTTCCTTAATAAAGGTACTTTCCTTTTCTATTTATTAATTAATTACCAACCAGAGCTATTGTTATACCCTGTCTAATGACTTTCTTTCTATTCTCATTCTTGTTTGCTCTGGTATGAAAAACTAATTTAAAGAGAAGACTTCAATGAGATCGTATTACAGTGTCACAAAGGAAGGAAAGCAGGTTGGAAAAGTGTCCCTGGTACAGCGGGGTGAAAGCACAGCCCCAGCTGGAGCAAGGACAGTGAATTCAATAGGGAGTGCATGGAGCCTGTGCGTGGATCAACAGAAACCTAGCTTAGCCAAAAGGATATTATTTGACCAGTTTTCAAGTTTACTTAGCTTGGGCAATGAAACTTGCTTGGCCAGTTTGAGCCATTTTCACTTCCTTGTTCTTGTTTTCAGAGGATGTGGGAAATTTGCAGAAAAAATGCAGAAAAGATTCTGCAAGGGAAATCTCAAATCCAGTAATATAATTATTTTTCTGAGAAATAGGAAAATAACTCTAAATTTAGATTTCTATGTATCTGAGAGCAGAAAGAAATTGAAAAAATCACTGAAAGATCCATCAAATTTGAGGGATTATTATCACCACTGCAAAATCCCACCCTGTTTCACACTCTAGAGATGTTGCCTGGCAAAGGGCAACCCAACAACCTCTTGGTCTCCATACTAAAAAGATATACAGCTAATAAGCCAGAGGGGAATCTGCCGACAGTTTTTTTTTAGTATTTCAAACTGTGTATATTAGGACTAGCTTCTTTCTTTCTTTTTCTTCTTCTTCTTCTTCTTTTTTTTTTTTTTTTTTTTTTTTTTTTTTTTTTTTTTTTTTTTTTTTTTTTTTTTTTTTTAAAGAAATGTGTAGGAAGCTGTTTCCACATGCCAAATGATGAGTCTTTCTGCCAGCCTTCCTCCTCACCAGACAACTGTTTGGACACGGTGCCATGCTCCAGCGATTTATATGATTCAGTCCCCCGATGAGGGTTTGGTAAAACTGTATCTGGCTTCTTCCAAGACAAACACATTTTTTAAGGCTGAATTCTATGGCACATATCCTGGATACCAGGTATAAGTCTCTATTCAGAGAAAAATCAGCACCTTCATTGTCCTTGTTTCCAGTCTGCGTATCATATATGCATTTGTGTGTTTTTAGAAGGAAAATCTCAGCTTAGAGAACAGCTGTTTCAGCGGCACCAAAATCTTCTCTTAATCAGCAGAATTAGGTGTTTCTAATTTGTGCAGACTTCACTAAAGATCTACATTTTTCAGGAAGTTTCTGCCTCTGAAAATTGGATTCTGTTAAGGTGTTTTAGTGGCCAAAACTGGCGATACTCCAATTCACCGGCTGCTTTTGAACTTCTTGGCTAAGCAAAGCAGCAGCTGCTTGGTGGACAGTGAAAGTCAAGATTTTGCTTTTGTACAGGTTTTGAGGCTGGCCCAGTCCCTGCCTCCTCAGGTAATACTGAACCTGGATCAAGGACGATATTTTAGCTGGTCTTTTAAAGGTGGCTGCCACACATACAGGGAGAGGGATGTATCATGTGATAAATAACTGTGGGCACTACAGGGGGGCACAGAGGGTGTTGGCCAGTCCAGGACTACTTTTAGTAAGAAACTTGGGCAAAGAATGCTGCTGTATTCCTTTCAAAAGTACTTGAAAATGAAAATAGGTATAGCAGGGACATCAGAAGGGACGTCAACAAAACTTCTGGGGATGCCCCTTTAGCTATGAGGTGATGAGCAGACACTGGCTGGCTCCTGGAGTCCAGTTTGGAGCAAGATGAGATCCTGGAAGAGAAATGGCAGAGAAACACCACCGTCTTTCTGCATGGGTAATAGGATCTCAGATAGGGTCTGCAGGAAAAGACAGCGTGGGCATTCACCGCGACAGGCAGCGGTAACCCATAGGCTCAGCATCAGATGAGGAAACCACCTCCTCTGTCCTTGCCAGAGCCTGCTCTGCCTTTCCTGCTTCCCTGACATAACCGAGGGCCGTTACCGAATCAATGGGAAATCGAAAATCCACAGCTGGCCGGGCCACCTGCGCCTGCAGCCCCCATCACCCGTCGTCCCCTCCCTGGGGACGGCATCCAGTTGTGGAGCGGAGCAGCGAGTGCTGGCATGGGTCCGAGCCGTGGGGTCAGCCGGGGAGGCAAGGGGCCACCCGGCCCCTACACTGCGCCTGTTGTGGAGGGGGATTACTGCGGGAATTAGTGCCGGTGGATAGAGACGAACTCTCGGGCAACAACTGTGGGTGTCTTTTCGCCCAGCCCTTCCCAGGGAATCTGCCAGCCCGGCCTGTCTCGAATGCAACCCCTGTGTGTCGGATCAGCACAGCTGTATGCGCGCCACTGCTAATCCGTCTGCACAACACGCCGTGCGCCAGCTGCCCGGCCGAGGGGCCGGGGGGCCGGGACGGTGCCAGGGCCCACCACAGGACGGCCTGGACCCCCTGTATCCTTTGACCTGCCAGTGGAACTCAGCCATCAATGGAGGTTTCTGGTCCCCCCCCCGTGTGATGCAGCTGAGCTCTGGTCCAGGCGGTGTGCAAGCCTCCAGCTCTCCTTGCTCAGCCTCCTCCTCACCTTTGGACACCCCTGGCACATTGCATTGCAAAGAACAGTTGCAATCTCAAGTTGATAAATCCTCTGCTCTCCTGACAGAAGGTAGTGATGCTTCATCCCCTCACTGTCAGCCTGCTGCATCCCTTCAGTCCACAGCAGCATGCACAGCCCTGGTCTCCTGCACATAGGTACCAGTACTGAAATCACTGATGCTTTTCCCAAAGTGCTTTGAAATCTTCTGAGAAAACAGTGCAGGACATATTTTCCCTTCCCCCCTCACATTTCTGGGGTAATTAGTCCCTGTGAGTTAATTTCCCAGCCGTCGGGACTGGCAGATGGATTGCAGACCCACATCGCCCGCACCGGATGAGGATCCTGTCACAGCGCCGTGCTCTCGGCTCCAGAACACGCAGCATGTTTGCCTCTGATTAGGATTGCTCTTGCTTTCCAGCTTTCTGTCACCACACTATTGTTTTATAACTTGATACCTAATTTATTTTAATGACAACAAATAATTTGGCAAGTGCTCTCCATCCTTGTTCTGGCAAAATTATCCTCTAAGATTGATAAACCTGTTAAGTTGGTGTGGGGGTGTTTTGTACTGTTGTTTTGGGGTTGGGGATTTTTTTTGTAGAAACCTAAAGACATCGAGGAAATCTTTGAAAAATTACCATTGACAACTCCGTCTTTCCTTCAGACCTGTCAGTCAAAGGAGAAACCACCATGCCAAAAATGTGTAATGACAAAGGGAGGCAAAAATTTGGGCTGGGAGCCCAATGCATCCCTTTTCCCCTCCCTTGTAGCGGGGGTGATAATATCATCCTTCTGCTCTCTGCTCACCAAGGAGCTGGGCTGCTCCCTGTCCTCAGCACCCTGACCAGGGGGAGGCAAATCTCTTCCCCCCAAGCAGGACCAGCTATAATCCCCATCCTTAAGAGGCTGGTGCATCCCTTAGAGGGATTTCCAGAGGTCTTCCCAGCTCAAGCAAAGTTACACAAAGCTGCAGAGGTTCAGCAGATGAAACCAAGTGGATTAAGTTGAAAGTCGGTGACAAATTCAGCAGCTGCTTTTGCAAGTATGACTAGAAGTGACTCCCTGAAGCTCAGTCGGTGCCTCAGCAACAGGTTTGGCCTCAAGGCCCTGAAACCCCTCTCCAGCAAATCTCTTTGTCGTCCTCTCTCTGCACACAGGGTCGAACTCTGACTAAAGGCAGAGCTGCAGGGAGGAGGCCGTTATCCTGCCTGAACTAGGGACACCCCAGCAGCCTTGCTCCCACTGACTCATCCCAGGATGTGGAAGAAACTACAGGATTAAATTCAGCTCCCTGCAAACGACTGGCATGAAAATATATTGCAGGCAGGACTAGCCTCTGGGGTCTGCATGGGTCAGACAAGACCATAGCCCTGGGGTAGGCAGGAATAGTGTTTATAAGAGGTCTTCTTCCTATGTGAGGCACGGCTCTGACCTTATCCTGCCTGACCTCTGGGCCGTACCGGTTTGTTCAGCCTGCAGATAGACTGATGGTCTGCAGAAATCCCCTCTCCTGGAAAAACACACTCCTCCTTTCTTCTGGGGTCCTGGGGAAGCTCTAGTCTTATTTCGTATTCTGATAAGCAAAAACAAAGAGCCAAAATGGAGCAAAACCAGATGCATTAATTAAACAAACACGAGCTCTTGGGTCCCTGCACGTCCCCAGCGCAAAGTTGGCTTTGATTTATCAAGACACATTTGGCTCATGAAGAATGAGGCCAAATGTCTCAACATCTACAGCTCTCTTCTCACAGGAGCCCATAACACTTGACTTTTCTGTGCTGGCTCGTGGGCAGGCAGAGAGCTGCCCTGACATGCTGCTGGCCCGCGGGAAGCCTGCTGCCCACGAAACAAGCCCTCCTTGTCCTCACTGGTATGCGAGCCCACGGCCAGCGACCCGAGTGGGACACACAGATGGCACCACCACCCAGCAGAAACCAGCTTCTTTGCAAAGAATAATGCCTCTGTAGTGTTTCTTTTCTGTAGCTCTAAAAATAAAGCGACAAACAAATGGGAAGGGACACGTGAACCAAGGACCGCAGCGTGGGGAGCAGGAGCTGGAAGGGTGAAGAGGAGGCAGTGCCTGGAGATCTGGCTCTGGGATTCATAGTCTGTTGCTTAAAATTTGAAAATGTATCCCTGGGGGACACTTGAAGGGGATGAGTACTAAGGAAAGGATGAATTGCAGGCCAATGATAATAGTCATTACTAAGTCAATCTCCTGCTGAGGCCAAAAGGAGTTCACTCCTCTGCATTATTAAGTCTTCCAGTACATAAGAGATTGCTGCAATGGGAACAGCTCTCCTCTCCATGCCCACTGGGGAGAGGTCCAGAAATGATGGGTTACGCTGCAGCAGAGGAGTTTCAAGTTAGAAAAATCATTCTGACTGGAAGGCGTTAAACACTGGCAGAAACTGCCTGGGGCTGAAGCGGAGTTGTCATGCTGGAAGCTCCCTGAGACCAGGTTTGACCCACAGCTGCCAGGCACTGTTGAGAGCTGCTGCTCCAGCCCGGGGCAGGAGGACAGATGGGATGACCTCCACGAGTCCCTCCCTGCCTTGTTTTCCATCATTCAATGACAACAGCAAACAGTTTGTTGTGTGATGCTGGCTGCAGGGCTTCTTCATCCAGCAGATGCATCTGGCTTGGTTGTTACTAGTATTGCACTGCCATCAGCCCCTTCTGGCACGCGGTGTCCTTCCTCAGAGTTAACCCTTGTTCAAACCATGTGTCACAGCAGAGCAGACGTGCTCTGCTACAGTCCAGAAACCGCTCAGGCCCTGCAGCACCTTCGTCTAGAGCTTTATACTGTGCTTGCTCGTCAGCCAACAATGCAGTGTTCAGGGGCTGCCATCTCAGTCTGGGGTTTATTGTGCAAGTGCTAAAATGTGCAGTAGAGCATTTGGCTAAGACCAAAATATCACAACCTGGAAAGCCACTTTCTCCGCTGGCAGTGCCCAGGGTAGGGGTGTTTTCTTGCTATGACTGATAGGGGTAAATCCATGGGATAAATGAGTCTGTAGCTGCTTCTGGCTCAGATTGCCCCTGCCACTGCTGGCTGAAGAAACCTAGAGACTTCCTGGGCAGTAAAAAGATTGACTGCCACCTCCACATCTTGCTGCGTGAAATGGGTAGTTGTTTCTGCTCAAAGCTGGGCTTCCTGAAGTGTTGGTTTTTTTCCTAACACAGCTGGTATTGAATCTATTGTTAAGGCGATAGTTCATATTTAAATACATACTGATAATTGAGAAGGCTCAGATCGTTGCATACACTTTGCATTTGAATTTCAGTAATTTCTGAGCTTAGCTACTCTGTCAAGCATGCTGTATTTGTGAGTTATTCACAGGCAGAGCTAATAATTGCAGTTTCATATGGAAGGAAAGGCATCAGAATTCAATACCGAGTATTTGATTGAAGGAGAATACCAGTAAGACAGAGGTCATAAAAATACCATACACAAACCCAGCTGTTTATCCATTTCCTCCATTGCTCATCATTGCGATGTCTGCTGGCTGAATTATTTCCTTTCTGTTTAAAGGAAGAGAAACAACCAGGCAACCATAAAGGAATTAAGCCCTAAAGTGGATGCAAAAGGTTCCCAACAGAAAGAACTTTTTTTCTTGCAAGCACAGCCCTGAGTTGAGTTATGCTGGGGGACGGTGTGGAGAAGCTGGCATTTGAGAGAGTGTAAAAATACAGGCTATGTCTAATTGCAACTATTTTCCTGCTCAGGCTTACAGCAAATTGATATGTTTTCAAGTAAAAGGTTCTGTTACCCTGATAAGGTAAGTCATAATTAGGTGGGGTCTTCTTCAATTAGCTCCAAACTTAACTTGACCTCCAGGTGGTTAATTAGGAGCTGTCAGCCCAGTCAGGTTCTTGTAAAGTTGGTTTCAGCGATACCAGAGATGGCTGCAAACCTCGAGCCCAGTCTGCTTGGTGCAGAGGCAGTTTGGGGATGTGCTGCTGTTTCCTGCAAGTGTTGTCCATGTCAGAGCTGTGATTCCCACGCCGCAGGCTGCAGTGGCTGCGGGGATGCTGTGGATGCAGCCCCGAGGCCCCGGCTGGGACGTGGGCATGGTTCTGGGCTTGGAGCGAGGGAAAAGAGCGCAGTCCCAGTCAGATGGGTATGTAACCTTCCCTTCTGTCTCTATCCCAGTGGTCTTTTTTACTTCTGCCTAACCTGGAGGGCCCAGAGGAAGGACTGAACGTGCCGTCCATCCCTTCTTCCTCCTCATCCTGCTTTGTGGCCAGGAATTTCCACACTGCTCCTTAGGCAAGGGGTGATTTGGAGTCCCCTGAACAATTGTCAGGAAGGAAGACAATAATGATTTTAAATGAAAATAGTTACAAGTGGGGAGTCACCGTGCCGAGACATAATTCATTTCAGACTGCCTGTCTTGCAGCTATTTGCCAATTCCTTCAGCATGTAATCTTCCCATTTCCTACAGGCGAACTCTTTTTGCACACTTATAATTAGATGCATTTTTTTCTTCTCTCTCTCACTAACCTCAGGCTCCAGGCTTGCAGCTTCTGAAAGTAGCTTATGTCCCATTAATTTTTTTTTTTTAATTACCCTGTTCTGCAGGGGAGGGGGGGGGCTGGAGAAGGCGATTATGCAGAGAGTTGGAGGGAAATGTTTTGGCCACAGTGTCCTGGAGCAGTTTGGGAAGGAGATGGGAGCCAAGAGAGCAGTTGCAAAGGGTCGGGGGCTGATCGGGCTGAGATGTGCCCAGTGGCACCAGGGAGGAGTGGGTGGCTGGAGGGTGGGAGAGAACTTTGCCATGGGAACGGAGGCATCTCGGGGAGGCTTTCCACTGCACAGCTGACTGCTTGACTTCACTGAGCAAAAACCTCGAGCAGAGGCGGTTTCCCCTTTATTGCTTTGGGGATTTGACATGATTACATACATTAACTTGTGGCTTTTCTCTTGTAATTGCTGGTTACTTCCTATAAATGTGTATGCGTGGATATACACTCTCACATGCATATATATACACACACACATACATGGATGTGTCTGTATATAGGTACAGAATTACTGGACTCATCACACCGTAAAGCAGGTCCCATCGAACACCAGCCATGGGGACTCTGAAAACATGCCCTGGGTGGTCTGGGGAATGGAGGAATAATTATCTGCCTATTTCTTATCTATTTGCTTCAGCATATGAGCCTCACATTAGCAGGCCCTTGGCTAATGGATAAAGTCAGGCGGTTGTCCCATGGGTGCCTGGGCGGAGAGAAGGGATGAAGGCTCAAACAATCCTCGTTTCCTGAGTAGAGGCAGCAGGAACTGGTGCCCGAGCTTCCCCTGGTTTGTATATGAGGTGGTGTGGGATGCAGGCCAGGTTACAAAGAATCGGGATTTTCAAGATTTGAAGGTAATTGCCTCTGGTTTGTATCCAGTGAGCATTTCTTCTGTTTCATAAAATGCATATTGTAGGAGGTGCGAGCAAAATTGCGAGTTCTTCTGGTTTGGAGGAAGAGGACCATGTTTATATGATGCTTGTTGTATATCTAACCTGAAAGGGGGAATTGAAACATGTATGTAAGTCTGGGCTGGGGTCAGAAGATACCGGCTTGGTTTGGTGGAGGTAATGGGGATGATACACATGGCCCCAGTTTAGGTGTGAAGGAAAGAGGACAGTTAGGCTCTGGTTTGTTTTCCCTACTCAAAGTTATCCAAATCAGAAGGGTGTTTTGTATGAAGACAGTCTGAAAAAAAGATCTGAAAATATGATTATTTTCTGATTTAATAAAATCTTATTGTCTGATGTATCCTGAAGATGGAGGGGAGACATGAAAGGAGAAGTACTAGCTGCTTGTTTAAATTTGTTTGCACTGTTTTTATACTATATTATTCCTATTCTTCAGGGTTTCTACAGCTCATCCACAGGGGCAAGGAAGGTTTTATTTCTGACCCTTTTAGCATGATTTAGCTTCTGGTTTTGAGATTTTTTTTCCTTTCTTTTATTTCCTTTGAAGCAGTGGAAATTGGCCACAGCTAAAAACAGGATGTTGAGCAAAGCACTTATGCTCCTAGTGGTATTAAAATCTCTTGGATGCCTGGTGGATAGATCATTCCTCCATGCTCTGGGTTAAACAAACTGTCTGATTTGGGGTGCAGAAATGCCTTCTCTCGGGTCACAAGGGTGAGGACTTTGGAGCATGCAGAGGATCACTGCGTATTTCCCCCAGCAAATTCCGTACTATTGCAGGAAACCTGACATTAGTGATGCTCTTGCACATTACAATGGTGGGTTTGTGTGTTATAAAGTGCTGGGAGGTTTCTGTGATAGCAATGAATGGGGGACATGGGGAGCAGCACCCTGTGAACCTCCCTGGACTAAATGCCTCTTCTGAAAAGTCAAGGAACTGGTGTGGATGTTGAGTGTGGTCTATTGGAGTCCTGTGCTCCCAATGCCGTTCTTCTGAAGTGACCCTGTTGCCTTTAGCACGACAAAGAAGGGTTTCCTGAATGTCCCTTTCCTGATGTTCCCTAAATCCTGGACCAGACATTCCTTCTGCCCAACCGGTGCTCTGCCCAGCTCGCCTTTCTGCACCAAGCTTCATTTCCCAGCAAACCTCAGGGACATTACGCAGCAGACCACTGTAAAACCTAAATTTGGGCTGTTTAGGTCCATAGGGTGATTTAACTCCTGCTAACTAAGGGTATTGTACCTGGCATTGGTGCAGAGATAACTCATCAGACAAAATATTAACCTGACTGCAGCCAGAGCCTTTGCCATTCGACTTGTGATAAAGAAATATATCAGCTCATTACGGCTGGGCTTGGAGCCTTTCAAATAATGTGCAGGGTTTTCCCCCCTCCTACTCTAAAGAAAAAGTAGTAAAAAGGACAATTCAGGCTAGAGTTGAATGAAAACCCACAGATCTCCCGATTTAATCTGTGTCACAGGATCTCTTGTTCCCTGTGCAGCAACAGACCCTTTGGGGACTGGCTGAGGCTTGTACCATGGCACAGCTTGTCTCCGGCGAGGTTTTGACAGGCTCCAAGGATTAGCCAGCCAAGTTTGCTTTGGGGAGCTATTGCCACAGAGTGGAGCGCAGCAGCTCCTTCTGCTCGTTGTCTTTTTGCAAGAAAAACAGCGCTGGGCAATTGTGGCCCCCATGCCATGGTATGGCTCGGAAGTGCTTCACAGCTGGAAGGAGCCATCGTCTGATGACCCTGAAATGAAACCCCTTGCACTCGAGGCAATGTGTTTCTGGAGGGAGTTCTGCACATGATTACAGTCACAGAGAAAATGCCTGGCTGCCACTAAGGAGAGCCCAGTGCTAACGGCTGCTCTGTGTCCTCCTGGAGCTACGAAAAATTATTGTATGAAATGCTGGGATACAGCAGGTAGTGAGGTAGAGTGTTACAAATCTGCCAAAACTTGTGGATGTTCAAAAACCATTAAAACATATTAAAGTGAATGCAGATTTCACAGCGGTTTCTGCTAAATGACTTACAAGATGCAAGCTTTCAATTGGGTGGTCTTTTCCTCTGGTATCTCATCTCGTCCTGTCACTCTGCTTCACCCCGTTGAGCTGCAACAGAAACCCAGGACTTTTCAGACTGTTTCTCTAATACAGAGTGTGGGGGCTGGTTTGGTATCTTTTTTTTTTTTTTTTTGATTTATCTTATTGATACCAGTCTTGGAACAGGGACAATCCCGTCTTCCAGCAATCTCAGCTCAAAATCACAGCCTGTTTCCCAAGCAGTTTTTCTACCCTGGGAACTAAGGCTAATCACAGCCTTTGCAACCCACCCGCTTCTCACCACGGTCCTGCCCGATAATCTCTGCTCAGCGGCACAGGACCCCGCACAGGCAGCAGGACTGGCTGTTTCCTTCTGCCAAAACCGGTACTGCCACCTGATAGCCCAACAATTTAACAATACTTAAAGAAAACATGAGCAAAGGTATCTTAATGTCATTCCACAGAACGAACTGTGCTTAAAGACTGCATCACATTTCAGTTGCTGCATCTCTAGCAGGATGGAAAGCCTTGCAGTACTTAAAGGAGGCTTATAAGAGAGATGGGAACAGACTTTTAAGGAGGGCATGTAGTGGTACAAGGGGCAATGGTTTTAAACCAAAAGAAGGCAGATTTAGACTAAATACAAGGAAGAAACCTTTTATGATAAAGGTGGTAAAACACTGGAACAGGCTGCCCAGAGGGGTGGTAGATGCCCCATCCCTGGAAACATTCAAGTTCAGGTTGGACAGGGCTCTGAGAACCTGGTCTAGTTGAAGATGTCCCTGCTCATTGCGGGGGGGTTGGACCAGATGACCTTTAAAGGTCCCTTTCCAACACAAACTATTCTATGAATTTGGAAGGGGTCAGCAATGGGCAACAAAAAGGACTGAAGATGTGAAAAGGCTCAAAATGAGATTGTGTAGTTTGGAGAGGAGAAAAATAAAAGGTGTTTTGAAATGGGTGTACAAAGCATGGAAAGAAGAACCTTCTTCTGTGGTCTTGCAGACTTCCTATATTCGATGGGGAGCTGAAGAAAGTGAGGCGCCCTGGTGCCAGAGAGCAAAATGCAGCCTGGCGGGCGCTTCCCCCACAGCCCAGCACATGCTTAAACTCCTGAACCGCGAGCAATTTTCATGGTGTGGTGTAATCTATCCACCCCAGCCTTGCTAGGATGACAAGGAGAGACAGAATAATTTTCTCCAGTTCAAGAAAACAGCAAAGTGCTGCTTACAGTAACACATTAGCACTTAAATCCCTTCATTCCTACAGAATGAAATGGATACTGATAATTATTAATGGACAATAAACTTGCAGACTGGAAAGGCAAATCTGACCATGGACAGACTAGTATTTACAAATGTGTCAGCCCAGTGGAAAAATTCTGCTGAAATCATATTACTGGTATTTTATTTTTTTTTTTGAGTAAATGTTCTTGAATATTGTTTTAAGGAACTGTTCTAGGGAAAAGTCTGATCTGCTTATGCCAGGGAAGTTAAATTGTTCCGGGTATCAAAGGGTCAACAGAAGTTGGTTTTGATTGTTGTTTCTTTATGACACTTGAAATGTACTGATTGAAACAGTGTTATAGGAAGATGTGAATTCACTGAAATAGCAATTTTCAAGTAAAAACAGTGATTTTTCTGGTTTTTTTTTTTTTCACATTTATTGGTAATAAATAAAACTTCTGAATTGGGATTTTTATAATTTAAATATAAGTAGGTTTTCCTATTATAATTCTAAACACATCCATTAAGAAGTTTCTGTAACATTTGTTTAGTTGTTCCGACTTTGACTTTTTAAAAATTATTTTGGGATTAAAAAGCCTCTTTGAAATACTGGAATTTCCAGTAATTCTATTCTAGAGCCACTTTGTCTGATAACTGCACATGTAACAAGCCTATGATGGGGCACAGTTATCATATTCTGCTCATGGGCTTGTCCCTTTAGGTTTGTGTGGGGTCTGGTTTGGAGTTTGGTCCCCCCTGGGGATTCCTGTGCAGCGCAAAACCACTCAGCCCAGTTACTCCAGTGGCAGGGGGAAGAGTGCTCCCAGCCGTGACGGACAGGTGGCCTTTGGGTAGGACTCTTTAGGGGTTGTTCAAGCAAATTAGAGGCCACCAGCCAATGGCTTGGTCAATGTTTTCATGATTGCATGACTTTGTTCCAAGGTTTCTGATCTCTACCACTGCAGATATTTCAAGGTCAGGTAATTGCTTGAGTTCTATTTAATTGCTGAACTGCTTGCTTTGCAGCTGACACATTTCAGGCCACCACGGTGCAGCAGGGAGGTGCTCTCACCAGCTGTCAGACAGGGAATTGAGAAGGACGTTTACCGTGGCACAGGCTTGCTGCCTTCCTAGAAAGGGAAAAGAGTTTTTTGGATGGATGCCAGTGAGGTACTCTCCTGCAGTTCTCCACTCAAGGATGGCTGATGACCAAACCTGACCTGTTCTGCACTTAGCTGACAGATAGTTATGGACAGCAAAAAAGGCAGATGGCTGAGAAGGGAAAACCTTTTACAGCATGGGATTAGTGTCCTCTGGCCAGCTGGCTATTTGTGCATACTTTATTCAGACAACTCTGAAACGTAGAATAATTTATGTGTTCAATGGACCAGAACCGACTCTGGGAGCCTTAAGGGCCTTCCATCATCCTAAGAATGAAATAGCTGCTGCAGACATTAGAACTGACTATTTGTCCAGAAACCTCTGCTGCCTTTTCACACTGCATCTGAAAATCTTGGATAAATTTACCACCACTCAGGTCCTACCTCCCTCCCCACTCCTGATACATCTACCAAAGCCCTCTGCACAATTCCGTTTATCTGGACTTGGACCAGTTAAAAAAACCCAACCTTGCAGTGTTATTCCTAGGAGAGCTGTTCTTGTGTTTCTCTTGCTTGCTTCCAAAAGACAAACCAGGTATGAATTTTCCTAAGAAAACCTACTCTTGGGAGATACCCAGAGGACTTCTTTAAGATCTGGATGTCTGAAAGGGGAGCCAGAGGGGTGGATAGACACTTGAGTGCTCTGGCAAATCAACCTCCACCAAAACAGCCAGCCAACCTGGTGAAAGTTGTCATGTCTGTAGTGTATTCTTTTTTAAAAAATGTGATTTTTCTTGCATTGCAGCAGTACCTCAGAGGAATCTCCCAAGCCCCAGGGAACTCTTACACTAATCATTTAAAATTCAGCTCCAACATAAGGCTAGACGTGAAGAGCTCAGCCCACGTAGGAGCCAGAGCAACCTCCTGGGGTGTGTGTTACAAGAGCCTTCCATCTTTGCCAATCCACAGAGGTCACGAGTTGTCACAGCCAGCAGCTGCAGAGCCTGTGCTCTTTGGTTCAAGCTGTTACAGCTTTTAACTGCAGAGTGGATTTACCAGGGACGAGAAAAATGAGCTTTAGCTCTCCCATTAACTATATCCTCTTGCTCCCTTGGCAGCTTGAACAGTCAGCTGCTGCCCACCGGCTCCACTGGTGAGAAGCCACAGTGCCAGGACTATGATTTTTCTGTAATTCTGGAGCACTTACGAGCCCCACCACACTAGACCCTCCATCAGAAGGGGCTGTCTGCATGCTGATATCACACTAAGAGCAATAGCTTTCTGCAGGGCTGAACTCTTCCCACCAGCCTCAGCATCGCACAGTCATGGCGGGGAAGCAGGTTCCCCGTGGGCAGAGTTTAGCTCATGACGGTGGTACCTGCATCCTGCTGATCCCACCCTGCCCTCTGAGGATCAGATATGTCAGGTACTTTGGATCCTTGCGTTCCTCCTGACTGCTTGCAAAGGAGCTATGTTATGATGAGAAGATGTCTGCGGATCTTCTGCAGGGAAAAGCTGGGTCCTGCTGGGAACCATCCTCCTGGCCAGGGTGCTGGTTGTTTTGACCCCAAATAGTGCCCAAATCACAGCCTTACCTCTTCATACCCTAGAGTTTCTGAAAATGGACAAGAAATAGCACATGTAAAACGTGGGTGCATAGTCCTGGCTACAGGGCTCTGAGCCTCTGCTGACCAGGGGCAAGGGCTGCAGGAAGACCCTTTTTATATGAATCATCAGTAACTCGACTGGGACCAGTCCAGTTCCCATCACTGCTGACGGCAAAGATTTGTTGGCTTCAGTAGGCTGCAATTGTGCACACTGTGATGCACACAACTCTTTCTGATACCATGTGGATTGAATTTCAGCTCTTCTCTCTGCTTCAACCTCCACCCCACAAACATTCAAGAAAGATAAAACAAAAATATCAAGAACAGTTTAAGTCAGCCCCTTTGGCTATGCAGTGATAACATCTTAGCAAGCAGTTGATGCCCCTATACTTCTGTCATTCCTTCATTAACTCAAGTTATCAATCAGCTTCCTTCAGGATAGCAGTCTGGAAGAGAGATGCAAGCTGGTGCAGAGGGAAAAGCAGGATAAGAGTGGTGATGCAGGACTCGTAGGTCCTTTCCCCAAGGCCAGTGCTAAATGCCTCTGATCTTTGCACGTGAACATATTCCCCTGCCAGGCAGTTGTTATCAAGGTAAAGAGGTGAGATGAAAACACAATTCTGTTTGTCCCTGGTACGTTCTCCTTCTGTGTCTTCCTCATATGGCTATAACCAGACCAGCCCCCAGATAACTGGCCTGGAAACAGCATCTTCCAAGCAGGTGGGTTATCTGCACCAGGTCTGTCCACCTGCAGTCTGCTCTGCAACGGCCACTTTTGGTGATGGATGAATCCTGCCTCCCCAGCTGGCAGCTCTCTTCCATGTCCTGGCTGTGGCTCAGCTCTTGCATTTGCCTCCAGTTCAGTTTCCCTGCAGTGCTGGAGAGGATGTTGTTTCAGGGATGTCCCCACTTTGGGGATTTATCTCCTTGCTTTGCAGAACCAGATGGTCTCTGATCTTTGGCTTATCCGCTTGACTCCCTGACCCCATCAGCCTCCTCTGCTACAGTCTTTCTGGGTATCACTTGAGTCCCTTCTAGCCCATGAAGTTTTTTGGACTGCTGCTTTCCTTGGCTCTTTCTTGTGTTCTATCAGCCCTCCTTGGCTCTTTCTTTGCAGTGATTCCCACCACACTTCCCACTGCCCTGTTCCTTTGGACACACTTGGGGCAGATGATGCATCTCCAGCCCTTCTGACGTCAGGATGAAGCAGAGGTAGATCCTTCCAGCTGGCATCTCAAGTGTTAATCCAGCCCAGAAAACGGAGATAATTTTTTTTTTTTTTTGAGAATCTTTTGGCCTTTTTTTTTTTCCTTGTTTTGGTTTTTTTTGAGCTGTTAACTGACATCTGAATGGGAGATATGAATATAGAAATTATTCTTTGCTGAAAGCTGCAGAAAAGCCACAACCCTCAGATCAAACAAGTTTTTGTGCCACAGCAAAATTAAATCCTTGTGATTTCCATATTCTTCAGTCAACAGGCTGGCGCCCAAATCGTTGCCATAGCTACTTAAGTACAGGCTGTCAGGAGCAGGGGAGGGAGTGGGAGACACGCTGTCCGAGGGTTAAGTAGCTGTTTAATTATTCAACCCAATATCTGGCAAGCACTCCAGATTGACAAAGGGGGGTCTCCTCTGATCTCCGGCTGGATAGATCACTTTAACCCGTTCTCCTCCCTCCCCGGGCACTGCCTGCCACATTCCCTGATGAAAGGAAGGGAAAAGTGGATTTACTTTGCTTTGCTTTGCTTTTCCTCGTCCCCTGTTACTTATTTTCCTCTGTCAAACTTGCTGGAGGCTCTGTGTGAGTCAAGCAGTGTGCTACCTCAGCGATTTGTGAAATGGGATAACACAGCCCTTTTGACACCTGTGCCCATCCCTGGGCTGTGCCTCGGTTTCCCCAGTTCCCACAGCCGCAGTGGGTGGTGATGCTGCGTGGCAGGAGATGTTTGCTGCAGAGACCCCGGCACTAGGACGTGTTGGCTCTTCCCAGTCTGCCCCGTTTGGAACGTGCTGTGGTGTGGAGACATTGGGCATCAATCCTCCCGAGGCACTTGGGGAGCTTGGCACAAGGGCTGCTGGAGAAGTGCAAAGTACAGTTGCACAACGCTGGCTGAGCAGGAGAGGATGATGTTAGCTGCCTCGAGAACCTCCCCATGATGTTTTTTCTCAACGTTGCATGTACAGCATATTGGGAACATAGGCTGTTTTTTTTCTAATGGAGCATAACAATGAAAATACTTGGAAAAAAACCAACTATGCTGGTCAAGGCTCCCTCATTAAGGAGAGTTGTGTTTTCAGATGCCGCCTTCTCTCTTCAGCTCTCCCTTACTATTTAACTCTGGAGAAACCCGGGCTCTCTCTCATACAAACTCGAGGGCTTTTTCTATCTGGAAATCATATTAAAAGCATTGCCTGGCCAAGCTCCTTTGCCAAGCTGATTATTGTATTGTCCTGTGATATGAAAACATTGGGGGTAAGGTAAGGTAACAGTGCAAAATCCACCACTTAGTCATTGCTGGACATGAAAAACTGCTTTGGTTATCAAAGAAATATGTTGAAAGTGGACGTTGATAGTCCCTGGGGGTCCAACTACCTGGCTGGTGCCAACAAAAAGAGACAGATTAATGAGGTCCATGGCCAGTTGCTTCTGTACTCTTTTCTTAACCTTTATTTTCCAGAGACTTCCAGACAGATAAAGGACAGCGGCTGGTTAATCATTTATCCATCTGCATATCCAGCCTCTCTTTTCATATTCTTCTTTGGCCTCAGAGGAAAAATTAACATATTTATTTTCTGGTTTCTCCCCCACAGTCCTACGGAAGCAATTTTGGTCGCAATAGGAAGTCATGTCCCATCCAATTCAGATTAAACAAAAAAAAAAGAAAAAAAAAGAGAAGCACGCTAGAGTGATTGGAAAGGTCTGCTGGGGAGAGGGTGCTCCAGCCGGCCCTGGCCTGCCTTGAAATGTTTTCTGCTTCAGCGTATTTTTAGCTACTGTCACAGAGTGATTTCCTTGCTGATCTGCTTGAGGTTCATGTTGCATTGCTGAAAAGCTCACTTGCTCCAGAGCAGACCTCCAAGCTAGAGAGCTTCTGACCACAGATTTTCATCTGGATGGTTTTCTATTGTCATGGGCCAAATAGTGAAGCCTTTTCTCAGCCTTTTTGCAGACCAAAGTCCCATCAGATCAGTTGCCTGACTCATCTCTAAGCACTTTCTCCAAAGGCCCTTGCTCTGTCAGAGCTCACTGCCGTCCCTGCTCTGACTTCCCAGTGGTGGGCTCTCTCAGCTTTGCCTGCAGCCTCCAGCTTTCACCCTTTGGTCACTTCTGTCACAGCCACGTGCTGTGCAGGACTCACGTGGGGAGGACAGATGCACAGTCAGCTCTTTGGGTAAGAGCAGCTGCTTGGGCCACAGTTAACTATCTGCATCTCTCCTGCTTTCCTACGTGAGCCTGTGCCTCAGTTTCCCCATCTTCACACTGCAGTGGCTTTTTATTTCCTTTCTTTTGTTTGTTCTTGAAATGATATTTTGTAAATAAAATTGGTCACAAAGCTGTGTGGCATTGCAACATTCCCTGTATAATGTATCCTTCCTCTCTGTTTTCCTGAAAACCCATGTCCCAGAATGATCATGAAACATTCCAAGAAGAAATGCCAAGAATTTCCTAGTAAATGTCTTGGCTCTTAATGTCTTGGGTTTTTGTTTTTCTATAAGTAATGAAAATGAAGCATCATTTAAAGTCTTTATGGAGTCTACTGAGCTGGGTTGGATTTCACTGCCTTCTGGTTTCTTGGGAAGGCTGACCAAGCTCTCTCTAATTTCACTCCACAAGCCACCTTGGCTTTCTCGGTTGGGAAGAGAAAGATATTGGATATTCATGCAGTAAGTTCTCATTCACCTGATGGTCTCGGTGGACATCAGAAATACAGTGTCCAGGGGAAGGGGCAGCGGACTCATCTCCTGGACCATACTGGGATATTTGTGCAGTAACGGTGCCCTGCTCTGATCAGAGTGTGGTTAAATGGCAGGGATGGTACAGCAGGGTACAGATAACACGCATCACCTCCAAGAGTCTTCTCATACCAATTTGTGCACTCTGTCACTTGCTTTTTTGTCAGTGGCTTCTCTTTGGTTGAAACCCAGAAGTTAGTAACAGATCAGTATTTTTCAGGGTGATGTATTTGACTTCATATGAGCTATGGCAGCTCAGCATTTATCTGCTTCATTTGGCTTTGTTTGAGGTTTAAATAAAATTACATTTTCACTCTGGATGTTGGTGGCAGGAAGGGTGTTGGGGTTGTGGTGAATGTTCACAGCTGGCAGGTCCGTTTTCTTCCTGTGCATCAGCGAAGGCTGAGCTGCAGTGCTGGCACTAGGCACTCACTTGATCCTGTGTTTTCCATTGCCAAAAATGACTCTTGCTCTTGGGTCCTTTGCTTTACTGCAGCCTGTACTCAGAGCCACGACAAGCCTCAGTTGCAGAGGTTGGGCAAAACGACTAACTGTCAGGAACAGGTCCGTTATGGTGTTTTCCTGAGCACCAGATTTGCTGATCGCATCAGGCCCTGCCCTTGCTCCCGTTCCAGCCCCAATGCACACATAGTTTTCTCCATCAGAAACCTGACGGGCACTTTGGCAGCATTTAAAGACTTCCCAAGGTGAAAGGGAGTTTACTGGCAGCATAACAACAGCCTGGAAGATAATGAACAGCACCACAACAGCTTCTTCTGCTGCGCTCTGTCAGCTGATGGGACCTCTGAGAAGGACAAGATCTCACCTCTGCTTCACTGTCATTTTGTCACTTGTCAGCTCCCTCCCTAGAAGGGCAGGTTTTTTTCCTATGGCACATCAGGCTGTGAAAGTGCTTCAGCCAACACTGTTCAAAATTTTTGGTTGGAAAAAACAGCATCACTTAAATCAAGGAGGGGGGGCTAAAAGCTCTTCTGGTTTCATAGGGGAAGCCAGGCTCGCAGGCCTGTGAGCAGGACAGCATGTGGCTGTGTTGAGATTAATTTGCTTAATTGTTGCACGCTGTTAGCAACAGTTGCCATGTTTACCGGTTGAGTCAGTAATGCTTGTTAAAACTCTAATTCAAAGGGACCTCAAGTAATAAAAAACAGCCTTGGAACGGTCTTTCACATTAGCTACTGTTGCTTTGCTACAGCAAACACAACACTGCCTTCTCCACCAAGCTGTCTCCTGTTTGGGGCAATAGCCACACTTTATGGATGAGACCTGTGGAATTTTTGAAAAATGTGGCCCTTTTGTTTTGTTTTTTTTTTTTTTTCCCCCTCTAACTGCTATTTCTGGACATAGGGTATAGAGGCAAGAGGAAATTGTGCCCCTGCTCATTGCCACGGCAATGTAGTGCTGGGGCTAGCATCTCCCACCCTGCCTGGGGGAAGGGCCAGAGGCACCCCCAGGTTACCTCTGCAAAATCAGTGGGAGGATTCCTCCATCTCCAGAGTGCATTGTGCCTTAATATCTTCTCGGCTCTACCTTGCTCTCTGGAAGGATTTCACTGTCATTTGTGAATGTGTGCACTTTCTTGTCCATATGTTCAAAATGCAAATAGAGAACCTAAGTGCTCTGTGGCATCTATAAATTTATCCCCATCCCACCCCTCTTCCTATGGATGGGGTCAGTGAAGAGGGACCCGTGCTGCTGCTCTGCCAGGACCCACCAGCAAGGAATGCTGATGGCAGCTGAGGACAGGGGTGTGGGTGCTTTTCCTCTTCCCGGTGTGATTTGGTGAGCTCTTCCCCTTTTGCCACCTCGGTGCGTAGGTGGGAACAAGACAGAAGTTGTTAAGTAAGGAACTAGTGACCAACCCAGTTTGAGTCTAATCACCCGATGGCTAATGGCTGTAAAATTCAAGGGAGGAATGACTTTATCTGTGTATAATGAGACCTCCAGTACACAGTGTTTGTGATCCTGGTATTTCTGCACAAACACCTATTTTGAACTTGTTGGCACATGTCCCCTTAATTGCCTGTTACCACTGCGTCTGTATTACTGGCATGCCATCTTGCTCTTCCCTTGGCATCACCTTGCTCTGTCTCACAGAGTTAAGTCCGAGTTAGACAGAAACTTGCTCTGATCTGGTATGGAAAGATGTACGGGCTATTATGGCATTATCTGTGAATCCAAGGCAGGCACAGGCACAAAAAGTTATTCAAACCACTGTGTCTATAGGGCTGTGGGGCTCTGACTCCCTAAATAGCTGTAGGAGATGGTTAGGGGCTGCAACCACCGTGCTGCTTTCTACACGTGCTAGTTTAGTTGTCACACCTGCATCTTTAACCTCCTTCAACCACAGAGGAAGCCTTAGACACCACAGCAAGTGCTTAAATCCATTATTCACAGCAGAATAACCAGGGGGTTTTATAGCATAGAGGCAGGTATCCATCAAACAGGAATGACAACAGTAGGGAGGGTAAAGCAGGAGAGAAGAACTTGAAAGGAGATATTTCCCTGAAAGAAATGTCCCTGATGAGCAATGGCTCAGAGCAAAGGCAAAGCCCCTGGCAGCCACAGCATCCCTCCAATGCAGCACAGGGCAGTGCCCAGGTGTGCCCATTCTTTTGTCCGAATGACACTTGTTTCTGTGGGGCCAGCTGGGATCTGAGGGATGGTTTTCAGCTGGGAAAACCACTTCTTGTACTGGATTGTCAGGGAGTCAGGAACTACATTAATAACACCCCACAGACCTCATAAAAGCAGAGGGATGCTGCCAAAGGAAAAAGACTGAGCTTTACAGTTGCAAGAAGAGTGGAGGAGGAATCAAAGCTTATGATGCAATTTTGTGTGAATAAGGTCAGAACATTTTGTTTTGGCTGCGTGAGTGGGACTTTCACAATGGGATACAATGTTGAAATATTTTGACTATTTTTTTGGTAAAGGAGGTAAATCCCAGAATCTAACTGCTCTGTGATTCCCAGCTGTGCCAGGGTCTGAGTGAAATGATAGAGTCCCATGAGGTGTGGGTGCAGTCAAACCATCATTCCCAGTTCCACCTGGGGAGAAACATTGATCCTGAATCTGCTCTGCTCTCACAGAAGATCGTGTGCTCTGCCGTTGATGGCCCCTCCATCGTCCTTTTATTAGAAATGACTGAGGTGGATGTTAATGTACAGCCTTCTACTGCATTTGAAAGTCCTGCTCTGCTTTCAGGAAGGAATAAACTCCCACAGCCCCTCTGAAGAAGGTGAAGGTGTACCTGAAATGCAGGACAGACAAATCCCAAACACATTGCTGCTCAGTGCTGAAGGGAAGAGCTTCACTCCCTCTTGTACTATGGCAGGGGACTAAAGGAAGAAGTGAATCCACCTCTTTACTCAGCAGTATGACTTAATTCCAGTAGGGAAAAATGAGCTCATGAGGACTGCCAGTTTCCCTGTCACCTTCCCTCTCACTCCTCATGGATGTGGGAATGGGTAGGGGAGGGTTAGACTCATGCTGAAACCGTTGGCCAGCTGAGCTGGGGAGGAGAAGCAAGAAATCTGCAACCGACCTTGTCCAGCAGCCGCCAGCTTTCTCCTTGGAGGGAGGGTGAGCACAGAAAGAGCTGCAAACCCAGCCCTTCTCTCCATGCCCAGCTTGGCCCAGCTCCACCCTACCCTTCATCCAGGAGGAGAGAAGTGACAGTCTGACACCTCGTTATTACTCATCCTGGTGGCTATTTCTCACGTAGTGATTTAACATCCCACTCTCTGCTAAGTGCTCTGTTAAACGTGCTCTAATTCCTGCAGTGCCTCTTGCAGCTTGAGTCTGGAGTGGTGGGATGACAGGGAGGTTGAGACTTCACAGGAGGAAGTTTGGGTCAGAGCCTCAGCCAGTGCGAGTCCTCCTGACTGTGTGGATTTCAACATCCCATTTCAGGACCAAAGTTGGCAAGGGGTTTTTGAAGTGCAGATGTCTCGGAAAAGCAATGATACACAGAATTCTGTTTAAATGATAGTAATAAAAGGAAAACAACTTTAGGAAATATATGTAAACCATCCCTAATCATAACCAGGAAATCAACTTTGCTAGCGAGGGGCTAGGCATGTGTCTAATGTGGGGCTCGGGGTAGGAACAGAAGAAACATAGACGGGATCAATTTTTACCATGTTATGCTGAGCCTCACACTGACAGACACAAGCCAGCTGCCAGTGTCAACACTTAAGGCACAGCCTGACCGAACTGCTCTGCACTTTGGGGCCAAGATCCACTGGTGGGACACCTGCAGCTCCAGGGAGCTCCAGTGCGGAGGGGTACTAGTGGCACGGTCCACGTAGGCAGATCCTGGACATGACAGTGCTTGTGGATGGGGCCACTGGGAAAACTGCTGGAGGAACATACTGGTTCCTCTCCTCTTGGTGGCATCTCATTCAGTGACAATGCTGAATTACAGCTTTTGGCCCTGTGTACGTCCCATCTTCCAGCTCCCCAGGCTGACAGCACCACCGGTGTGCTTCTGCACCCTCTCATGCAAGAGCGACACCATTTAATGTAGGAAGTTCTTCCTCCTTATAGGCCTTGCTGATCTTCAGAAAGAGCAGAAGGCAAGAAGAACCCATGCAAGGTGGCCCCTTCGGTAAATCAAACCTCCAGAAAGTACCCAGAGGACTGTGTTTCCTAGACACCGCTGTGACAGTTTAGAGAGCTCCCAGTAAAGTACCCAAAACATGAAACCTAAAGCATTCAAGCAGATACCATGATTCAAAAAAATGACCTGGTCAAAAAGTCTTCAAAATACCGTGCAGTGTCAGAGCAACAGCAACAAGCTTGTTCTGAAAACAGGGATCTAGTTCAAATATATTCTATTCGGCTATATGCACTCATGCATATATAAATGTTGAGATCAGCACCGGATGGTGTTTTTTATTTAGTTTCACGCTTTGTTAACTTCTCTAAATTACGTGGAACGCTTTTTTTTTTTTTTTTTTTTTTTTA
>NW_020799118.1:13530112-13594757 GCF_003259725.1 Athene cunicularia | reverse complement strand
CAAAAAAAAAAAAAAAAAAAAAAAAGAAAAAAGAAAGAAGAGTCAAGTCTTTGGAACAAGCTGGCACCACAAGGAAGCGGTCATCAGCTACACCATGCATCCTTCTTGCATGAAACATCAGAGGCAAGTTGGAGGCTGGAAAGATGGAGGAGTTAAGGCACGTGGTTGTAGGCAGCAGAGGAAGAGACTGACAAAGATAGAAAGAGGTCTTGAGTATTTCAAAAACCCTGAAGGAAATGTCAGAGATATTTTGATGATAATCATCCCTGCCTTCTGGTTTGGGTACTTGGAGGATTTATACTGCTTTGGAAAAACACAAAAGCAAAATCTGCAGTGCTTTTTTTGGGGGTAGTTCGCTAAATCTTAATAGATACAAACCAAAGCTTTGGACTCTGTCAGAGGCTTACCTTTAACAGCAAAACCATAGCTAACCAAAACCTTGAATGGCTCAGGACATGTGGTTTGTTCTGCTTTTGTGTCTTTATCCAGTGTTCAAGGTTGCTTTTTAATACGACAATTGAAGATGGTTTTTATTCAATTATTGCATTAGTGGGAGTCTGAAGCAGGCTCATGATCGCCAGGGTTATTGCTGTATGAGTTAATGTTCACACCCCTTTTGGGTGTCCCAGAGGAGCGCTGCAGGCTTACGGCCAAATTTTATTTTGACTTGGATCCCAGTGTGCAAGCCAACTGTTTCTGCATTTCATTTCTGTCATATCCTGTACATTAAAACACCATTAATTCAAACCTTTTGTTTCTAAGAACAACTGTGCTGTAAAACAGCAATAAAAAGCTGCCAAAGTTCTCTTAAACCAGTGTAATACCATGTTCATTCACGCAAACTGGGATGTAAAAATTTTTTTTTAAAATGTATTTTTGTTAAAAACACAAAACAAATAATAGTTCTTTCCTCCTCAGCTTTGCAATGGGATGTGGGGGGATGAGTCCAAGAGCAGGTTTCTCCCCACGACCGTGGGATTACACAGCACCTTCCCCCCACCATTTTAACCATTAAATAAAGAACAATCTGTTAAAAGATTTTCATGTGCTGTTGTGAAATGCATTAACCTCAGACTTGTGATGTAAGTTGCTCTGTACTACTTGCATTGGCTTTTCGCTGGTAACATGAGAGCCCACTTCAGCTTTACTCTTACCTAATTGCTGGGTGATTCAGTGAAGTCTCAGAGCAGAGAGGAGGCCTGGACCGGCCGGGCTCCCAGCATGTGCTTGCCGCATGGCGAGCACCAAGGAGACACCTTCAGAGGCACGTTCCCTGGGCTGACCACAGCTAGGAGCCAGGAATCAGAAACACAGTCATGAGTCCAACAGCTTCCCCATCTCCACGTGGATCCCATTACTTTTATCTGACGCCGTGCTCGTTGCAGGGTTTAATTAGCTCGAGTCTGAGAGGCAGAAAAGGCAGCGAGGAGTGTTATCTGAAAACCCATGAGCTGAGCAGGGATTTTGTACCAGACTCACTCCAAGCATCCCCTTTTTTCCTAAAAACACCCCAGGACCTGGCAACACGCAGCGTGTGCTGCTCCCCCCGGGCATGGGGCCACGTGTGCAGCTGGAGCCAGGAGAAGAGCAAAGCCTGCCCAGACCTTGCGCTCCCGGGTGGGCATGGCCACCTCCCCATCCCAAACAGTAGCTGAGAAAAGCAGTGCGTGGAGCCAGCTCTTGTCACAAGGTGGTGTTGCCAGCTCGGCATGTGGCATTCCTCCTCCTCCAAAACAGCAGCCCCAGCCACCCTGCCCTGTGCTCGCACCCTCCTCCTGGTTTTCTCCTGCTTTTATATTTGTGGTCAAACTAGCAGGGAGTTTCAAACAACACGATACGCCTTCCTGCTCCACCCAAGTGGGATCTGCTTCCTTGGCTCCCCGAGGCTCTGGATGAGCTGAATTCATAACCGCTTTCCTCTCTTCATAGTGCATTTGGGATTATGATGATGATTATTACAGCCAAGTGTCAGGACACAGGCACCCTTAGGCACGCGGTGGCGTTCTGCTCCCACGTGCAGGGACCGAGTGCTGGGTTGGGCTCCTAAACCAGAGCAGCTGAGCAATGTGCTGTCTCACAGGAGTCCCCCATCCCTTGAGCAATATCCCATCACAGGTAAAACAGTCCTGGAGCTTTCCAGGTGCAGTGACGGCTGCCATCAGCTTCAGTACATGGGCAAGTGTTTCTTGCACGTCCACTATTTCTCCAGAGCTGAGGCCTTATGGCAGTCTGAATTGCATGTTTGTGAAACAAGGAGTTAGAAACTGGAAGGAGGAATTAGGAAGCAATGTCCTGTGACGGTGCTGGGAGGGTGTCTCTGTCACCAGACACCCAGGAGCCATGGAAGCCACCAAAAGAGCACCGAGCCTCTCTCCAGGCTGGTTTTAGAGGTGTCTTTAATTAAGTTTAGACCCTTTAACAAAAAAGTAGACATCAAAACATCAAGACTGCATGACTCAGGTCATGCCCCTGGATCAACCTGCCTTTACCAAAGAGGAGCTGGAACAGCCTTGAAAACAGGTTGGGGTCCTTCATCACACACTCTCCATCTTTCCTTTTGGAGCTGATCAGGGAATATTTTCAGTGGAACTTAAAACACTGTAAATCCAAGCCCCATGTTTCTCAAAGTCAGCTCAGAAAGAAAGAAAGGAAAAAAAAAAATAAATCCAATACCACCAGGAGAGAGGGAAAGATCTTTTCCCAGGCCACAAATTCTAAAGATACCAGACGAATTTATGAACTGGTGGTTAAACCAATGCTCATGGAGTCCAAGATACACCATGAAACAAGCTTAAATGTATAAATGAGCTATGTTTTGGGTAGGATATTTTGCCCCCATTTGCTGTAGCATTGTCTCTAAAATTTCCCAAATCACATCCTGATCGTTCTCTCTCTGCTCCCTGGCTTAAAAGCCTTGTTTTGGCTCTTGCTGCAAGGAATAATATAACGGAGAAGGGGAGGGAAAAAGAATCTCCGTCAGCTGCTAAACATATAAACCTGCAGATTTATTTAGTAGTAATAATCCCTGAAGGAGAAACATATTCAATACTTCATCATCTGAGAAACTGCCCACATCTGTTCGGAGACAGCAACAGGCGGTCGGGAGCATGTGCCAGCAGCAGCTCGGAGGCAACCTGTTGCTGCTGCCCTCCCTCCCGCAGCCCCCATCCCACATTCGAATGCTCCCAACTCGGTTGTACCCTCAGAGATGTTTCTAGATATTTCCATTCTCCATGGAAATGCCCTCTGCTTCGGCGCAAACTCTCCTTGGCCACTGAAGTGCTGGTGGGGTAATATCCTGGGACAGCCCGGAATGGCGAGGAGCTCTCGAAGAAACCCTTGGACTGCTGAGAATCCTCCCTGGGGACCTGCCGGCCAACGCCATGTGTTTTGGGCTCATTGCAAAGTTGGTTGCAGCTCGCTAGGCTGTTGGCCATCTTTATTAAAAAAGTCATCCATCACCGCTTGCACTTGGCCGGCGACGTGGGAGTGTCGGGGAGGCAGGAGCACTTGGCTCCTCTAGTTTGGGGGGGAAGAGACAATTTCTTGGGCATGAGCCACTGCTGAATTTCAAGGCAGGGATGTGAACACAGCCGGATGATCGTCTGCTGCACGTGAAGAGGATGGGCTGCATGACAGGGCTGCTGGGAGCAGGATGGGGGCTAGGAGCCAGGGTGGTTCCTCCAGGGGCAACATTAATGAGAGCCCAGGAGGAATTAAGGAGTGACCAGAGAGTTAGGCACCTGCGTGGGTTTCAGACCAGGAAGTTCATCTCATCTCCATCTCCGGGAGCTGCAGAAGGGGCCATGGGTCCAGAAGACAACATCACGCACTGCCCCATGTCTTGCCCTCCTGGACTCTGCCTTTCCCAGTCCCTGCCCCACATCCACGAGCTGCTGCTTCAACTCTGCTGCTTGTGAGACCAAAGAGAAACAAGTGCTGCTTGTTGGCTCCTGAGCATCTGGGTCCAGAGCCACGAAAGCAGCTGGTTTGTGCTTTGGTTTCCAAAACCTTGGTTGCCACATGCCCTTTATGCTCTTGCGATGTTATCAACAACCAGGGCCATGGCCAAATGATGCACGTTATCCTGCAGAGCCGAGTTAGACTATTTCCAATGCGTCAGTCATGATGATTTTGTTCCCTCTAAACTTTTAATTTCTTCATTAACACAAGCACAGAAATAGTTTGAAATTGCTCAAAGCCCAATTGCATTCAAGCTGAGTTTCTTTTGGCTTGCAAACTAATTTTGTTTTCATTGGAAAAATGGATCCTGTTTATTTAATTTTCCTCACACAAAACAAAATATGTGGGTGGAGGAAATGGGGCAGATTGGAAAATACTTTGACTGATAAAAACCAATCATTTCAACATTATAAGCTTTTATATCTGCAACAGAAGCCATAAGAAAGTAATTACTAAATAGTCACTGCAGATATCTGCAACCCCAAGCATAGGTGGAAATGTTGATAAATTACTGATATTCTGTTCTAACTGCTGGAAAATTTTACATATTATACCAACTGCATCTTACCAAGAATATAAACATTATACCAACTACATTTTAATAGATACCAGGAGATATTAAACAGGGAAACTACAGGTTGATTAAATTAATGCGTTGATATACACTACACAGTTGACAGGAAAATATGCTTCACCCAACTGCAGAAGTCTTCACCAGAATTAAACCCAAATATGTATTTCCTGGAAACTACACATCAGAAAAAAAGGAATTTTCACCTTCAGATTTTTTTAAAAAAATATATTTCTTGCCCCATTTAAAAGTATTCAGTAAAAAAAAAATAATCAAGGGACATTTTATATTTAAAAAATCATTCTGAGTTTCCAATGGAAGTGAAAAGAGAAACGTTAGGCTTAGGCATATGCATTATTTTCTTTTATAAAAAATTTGGCCAGAAGAATTCCATTCTGCTCTTTTTATACAGACTCACGTAGCCATAGATGTTGCAAATTGGACAATAATACTTTCAGGAGAGTATTGCTGTTTAAAATGTTGCCCTTTATACGCAGAGCCAATGCTGGCATGTGCTGTGGGTGCTGCAGAACTTGCAGGAGCATTTGATCCAGTGTATGAGGGAGGTCATATGGGAAACTTGGAGCTCAGAGTCCCCAGGGTGCTGCTGGTTGTAGCGGAACCACTCCAAGGGTCACCACATCATGTCCACTCTGATGTCCTGCCACAGGGCATGAAATGGTGGCCTTAGATCTGATCCCTTGCTCCCTGATGTGTTCAACAGGCTACATCTTGGGGTGGTCCCTGCTCCAAGCCTGGGGCTCCAGCACGGCATCTGGGGGCATCTCCCAACTGGCAGAGCCTTGCGTGGGGTGGGATCAGCTGGGTGATGCCAGCATGAGTCCCCTGGTAAGGGCCTTGTCAGGGGAGGCTTTGGGAGCTTCAGCTTGGGAAGAGATCCTGACTCCTCACCTCTGAGCTGGGATGAGTTCATTCTTCCTAACGACTTACCCACATCTCAGGTTCAGGGAATTCTTGTGTGAGTCATAGTCTGCTGAAGCGTTTTTTCTCTCTCCCCAGATACTAATATTTTGAACAAGTCTCACTCTTTATTATCATGGAGATATAAGGGAAATATCCCACAAGGACAGGGGTAGGTCTGAACTGCATGTCAGAAAGTTTGCTGTTAAGATTACATGTGATGTGTGACCAGACTGTTTGGATCTGTGGTCGGGCCCCAGAAGATGTGTGTGGTGACTGACCACATCCTCTCCGGAAGAGGAATGTTTGAGTTCATTGTGTTGGTGAAGTGCCGTGGTTTGATCATGGGGCGGCTTCACTGGAGGTGGGAGAGGGGAAAGGGGCTACCGGGGCTGAGCTCCACCCTGCACACCCGGCCGCGAAGAGCAGCTCATTTGTCCAGGACGCACTGGACTCGCCGTATGGTGGATGCATCATATTTCTGTATGCGATTTCCTGCATGGAAAAATGAGAGCCAAGAGCAACTGCTCCCACATCCCCTGGGGTGGTCCTCGCTGGGGCCGAGGCTACAGATGTGCTCGTGCCTCCCCATCACCGTCCTTCCCAGACGGCAGAGCACCATGTTTTGAAGGCTGCTGAGCCATGTAAGCGCTTTCTTTGGGCATGAATCATGAGCAGTTTCTGATGTTTTTTAAATCATTAGTTCATCAGATATTTCTCTGGTGGCTCTTCGCTCAGCTGCCAAGGCAGATGTTGGTAGCTGCAGGGAGTGCTCACACCATCCAAGTCAGGTTATGTCAGGAATGTGACAGGCTTTAGTCTCATCTCTCTTTCTCTCTGTTGGCCGGATGGGTCCTCTCAAGCACCAAGTTGTATCAAATTAGTCATCGAAATAGTCTGAAGATAGCAAGTGGCACTGCATCTCCTGGCAGGACACTCATGGTGTGGTTCGTGGAAGATTTCTGGAGGGCTTTGCCAACACTTGGTTTGGTGACCGGACATTGTTGTGGCAGTTCCTTGGAAAATAGCAAGCTCTGGCAGCAATGCTGAAGCCTTTAGCTGTGGTGCATATGTGGTAACGGCCTTTTGTTCATTTTCCGCAGCCTTCTCCAGCCGCCTGAGCTGAACATGCATTGCGGACGATGCAAGCTCATTGCCATCACACTTGTTCCTATCCCACGATCTGAAAAAATCTGCTCTGAGCTTTCACCACATTTCACAAACTAATTATAGTTTGATAGAGGGACACTTTTAGAGTTGTTGCTTCTGCTTTATCCATCAGGTCTTCACACTGTGTATTCTTGGGGCAGTGTTGGCTTATGCTGCGTAAGGTATGTTAGCATAGGAATTAGAGCACTGCTGTTGTTAATGGTAGTGGTAATAACTGAGTTTGCTCCAGCAGCAGCAGCAGCTGCTCAGCTGCACTAGTAAGGTAAGCAGAGTCAGGCAGATGCCAGAGTAACGCGGCTGCCCTTATTTCTGTCCTCAGATTATCTGGGTTACAGTAAAACTGAGCACTGCTGCACGCCACCAACACCGTGCCAGGCAGACACGCACTCAGACCTAGCTTTGAAGGTACTACCAAATATCCTCCCTGTCTAATTGCAACACAGCGTTTCCATTACTGCACACACTGCATTGTTTTGCATTCAGCCCTGTAAAATCCTCCCAAGTTTCTATGGATTTATGAGGTTGCTCGTGTTTTGTTGCTGGCTTGCTCTTTCTCCCCACTGGTGCAGAGGAAGCCACCTAAAACTTGAACTGAAACATTGATACATGTGGAAGGTTAACTCCCATGATCACATATTGCCGTGTGTGGAGGTGAGGGTGTCTGATCTTAACAATAAATTGTATGTTTGTAAGAAGAAATTGTGATACCTTGACTGTATTTTAATATTGCCAATAAAACTGCTTGACTAGAGGGCCACTGGTAGAGCAACGATGACTCTTCATGAAGACTTATGCAGTTTAAAATCTGAAATCTCTTAAGATTTGAGGTTTTTATCTGAAGATAACTGCCAAAGCCAGTCAGCAAATCTCTTACTGGTGGTTAGGCTTTGCATGGACTTAAACTATCTGGTGTGAGTGACCTAATTTCTCTCCTTCTTTCCCCACTTTCTCTTCTTGTTCTGGGTAGAAAGCTGTTGTTCTGGTGCTGCACAAACGCACAGTGCAAGGCAGGGTTTCTGAGTGATAAAAACCTCTCTGCTCCTTTCACCCATCTGGGACCAGGTGAGAGCTTTTCCCTTTGCATTGGCCGGAGGCGGACAGTTACCCCTTTTTGCCTCATTCTTCTTCCTCTTGTGGTAAACAAAAGTGCTCCTTCTCCCATTCCTCTTCCTTTCTCCTGCTCGGGAGTTTTCACTTCACCTCAGCCTTGCAGGGGTACCGCACAACCTGAAGTTGCAGGGGTGCAGTTTTATGGAAACAGTAAATGTCTGAAAACCTGAGACGGTGCTGGGGAGCCAGTCGGTGAGTGAAGGAGCCAGACCCCTTCCTGGTTGTGCCACTGACTTGCTGAAAGCAATTTGGGTGAAATGACTTTGCTTTGTTTTAAATGCCCACAGTTTGTCCTTTTGTTTGAGATTAAGATCTCTCCATCCAGGCAGGGCTCCTGCTGTTGGGCGAGCAGAGTCTCATGCATCTCAGATTCAACAGTGCAAACACTGGGCTACACTGGAAATCCCCCCAAAAAGGAAAAGTGCAGGTCACTTTAACCTGGAATTCTCTACAATAAGCACCAGTAAAAATATATTCTCGTTACATGGCTTCAGCTCTGGAGGTGATGGCACACAGTGCTGTGCTACTTCCCTTGGGAAGCACAGCCCACAGCACCCAAAGTCTGGCATTTAAATAGGATTTCAGCTCTTTGGAATAACCCAGAAATAATGAATAACCCAGTGCCTCAGTCTCCGGTGTGTCCAGCACATGACCATGATCCTCCCAGCTGCATCACAAACATTGCAGGATGAATTCCACCCTGCACACAGAGCACTTCCCAACCTCCAGACAGCAAAGACGCATTGAAATGCAAAGTGAAAACAGTCCAGAAATGATTTTGGTGGTTGAGTTCCCTCAGTGGAGAAACCTACTGAGGAATGGATGTAGCCAGGCACCGTTCAGGTCGCTGGGGGTTACAGGATTTCCAGGCTCTCCCCAGTTTGCCATCAGGGGAAGGAAAGCCGGGGCTGTAACTGTGGCCTGGCTTTCAAAGGGCGATTGTACAGGGCTGAGGTCTGCAGCGCGGCGGAGTGGAAATGGGTTGTCCATGGAACAGCCTCCCTACGGTTCCCCTGCGAGAGCCACACGGCTCCGTTGACTTTTCACACCTAATTAAAGGGGAAAATTCACCAGGCTCATGGTTGACTTTCACGGGATCGTGGTACCAATCAGCAAACAGCGTGTCTGTGTTCAGGCTGTCGTTACTTTCGGGGCCCAGGGTCAGATGGAAAAAACTGCTTGACGAAACTGTCTGTCTCGAGAAATATCCTCCCTGAAGAATTTCATTGTCCAAGTTAATGGTCCAATAAAATCCCCAAGTCTGGGCCTTTGGCTTTCCAGCGGGTTGTTACAGTGCGTTACGATCCTGCTCGGATGGATGTGAAAGTGCAGGGCCTCGGACGCAGTCTGGCACCGCGTGCGGCGAGCGTGCTTGGGGCGCGGAGGGCAGCTGTGCCCCTTCGGGGACTGTCCCCTTTGCTGGGCATGGGAGTGTGGGTACAAATGTGTGCTGGGTTTGGGGTTTATGGGTCTCTGCCTGCAAAAGGATGTCTCCTGTGGACCTGTCTGCAGCATGTTGTCAACTGCAATGAGCCCAGATCAGAGCAAGTATTGGGGCGGGCATGAACATGTGGGGTACTTTGCTCTCTAGACCACTGCAGGATCTCTGCTCTCTGGATTGTTCACAGTACAGTTTTGAAAGGCTCAACTAAACAATAAAGGCACCACTGCAGATTCTGACTCATTCTACTTTCCCATTCAATTTGGCCTGTGACATACACTAAACAAATGATATAGAGGGTACAAAAAAAAAAAAAAAAAAGATCATTTGTGTGAACGTGTTCTAGCAGCACAGAATGGGCAGTTTTTCATTTGGCTACTTATTACTTAGTGAAGTGGGAGAACTGCAAAATGAGAAAGAAAACACACAGTGCTCAGCCCAGGAAGCTTTGATTCTCGGTCAAAAGCCACAGTTTATGTCACAAAACCCTTGGGAACCATAGCTGACGCGTAGAGCAGAACAGATACCTTGGAAAACATGATAGAAGGGACTTGCACAGAAATGTAGAGTTGAGGAAATCCATTTTTTAAGTGGGAAGCAATTTTTTTAAAGAGTTGGATCCAATAGGAGACACATAAATTCCTGGGGGAGAGGACGGAAACTACTTTTTTTGGTGGGATCACATTACTGGTGGAAAAATTGACCTGCAGAGACTGATTTCCTTCTTTCTGTCACTGACCATCTGCCAAGACCTGATTCTTTCTGGATATTAAGAGAAGGGCTCAAAATACAAATGCTACAATCCCACCTTTAAAAACCGAGCATTCTGCGCTGCCCCATCTCCTACATGCCCCAGGTTTGTGCATCCTAAAGTATTAACCTCATCTGTGACAGAAGTGGTTCCCTTTTTGAGGACATCACCACATCCTTCAGACAATTATCTTTCAAGGTAACACACTCTTCACCTTCACACCTTCTCTGTAATCTTGTAAGGCACCAAGGCTCAAACCACTCTGTTCTCTTGACTACCCCAATAGCTTCTGCAGTCCAGGCAAATCTCAGCAGTGTTTCTTCTGTCTTGTCATAGGATACTTGCAACATCATTTCAGTGTCTCAAGCCATGCTAAAGGTCATGAGATGCCTGGAGTTCTTGCTTTGCATTTAAATAGCTCTAGCTTGGAGAATGTTGGTAGTGCAGACACCAAGTCAGGTCTTGTCTGCCTTTCTCTGTTCTTCTTTCTGCCCCTCTCAGGATGGGATTTGCTCTTTCTGGGGGGAGGTGGATGTCAGCTGAGGTTTTTTCTTGTCACAGTTTGATTAAGATGAACTTGGAGGAGAATTCTTCTCAGCAACCACTTGGAATGTGTGGAGGAGGCTGATTTCAGGTTTGTTTTTTTACAAAGTCTTAACTGGGTTTTGGTTTGGAAACCCCAAATTCAAATGAAAGATTGGTGACTGAGATAAAATAGATCTGAGATCCAAGTCAACCTGGGTTTACTTTTGCAAACCCCAAACCATCTTGGTTTGCCCTTCATAGAAATGAGGGAGGAAACCCCCCAAACTTTTATCTGACCCCTCCTCAAAATTCTTTTGATGCCCAAGATAAAATGGAACCAAGATTCACACAAAGTCCTGGGGGAAGAAGGGGACTTGAAATAAGAGGTTCTGGCCCTGTTAACTGCCCTGGATGGACGTGACCCAGCACAGCTTGGCAACCCGAATTCTTAAGTCATTGATCCTGAGAAGAGCAATAAATCACATTTGACAGTCTAAGAAAAAACAATCTGACCTTGTGCCTGGTTTTGATCCCACTGATGCAGCTGGAGACCTCAATGAGCACAAAAATGGCAGCTCTGAGCCTGTAGCCAACTGGAAAATATGTGGAAAGAGTTCTTCATACACTACTGAAATGAAAATGACTCTCCAGGACAGGAGCTATCCCTTCCAGATCAATCATTAGCTGAAGTTATTAAAAAGGTCTAAGACTAAACACAGAGGGGCAATGGGCACAGAACAGATGAAACCATGAACCAGGACAAAGACATTTCATAAAGAAAACAGTGGCTATGGCCATTATTTCATTTCTATATGCAGTGGGCTACAAAACCTCAAGATACAGGTGAAGGTGTAGACTGACACAGCCACCGTGGTGAATTCACACTGAGAAAACAGCTGAGCATCCAGCCTATGAATGAAATCTTTTCTAGCTGGGTCATCTCCCAGGCTGCAGTAAAGCCAAACTCTCAAAGTCTGTGCTTTCTGAAGGCAGGGAGAAACTGGGAAAACAGATTTATCTGTCCCCTGTCAGAAACCCACACAGTGCCCAACTGGTTCCACTGGGATGGGAAACGTAACATCTCCCAACATTAAATGTTTACTTCTTACTCCCACTACCTTGTGCATTTAACATCATCAGCCAGTTCAGATTTTAGAAGTTCTCAGAAGCTCTGGAAGCTGCACAGAGTTTAGAAATGAACCTCACCAGGCAAAAAGCTTGCAGTCCTCCAGGTCAAGCCCTTTTAAGAACTCTTTTATTGCGACTTCACCAAATCCATTAAAAAAAAAAAAAATCCTCCTGAAGATTACACCTTTGAAACGATAGCTACCTACAAAGTTTTAACACAGTAGTTCAAAGTGTTGGAAAAGACACTTTTACATTTTGCAGAGAACAGCAGGTTTTAATCTATTGTGATTTTTTTTTTTTCTCCTCAGCATGTTTCGAGTCTGTTACATGAGTGTTATCTGTCCAGTTTCCAGGTTTTTATAATCCACTGGGGCCTGTGTAAATCTCAGGATTTCCTCTGCAGACTCGGCTCATGTTCCACAGCTGTGCTTGAGCACATGTGTGAGGAAATTAGAAATGAAATCAGCTGATCCAGTGTGGATTAGGGCGAGGAGAGCGACCCAAACCTTTCAGGCTAGCTGTCCTGTCCACAGGGTCAGTGCCACCCTCCGGAGCTTGTCCACTGTTAGTGCAAGGTCCCAACGAGAGGAGCAACTTCTGCATCCCCCTCAGTCCTGCCCCACAGCGAATGCCCAGGATCTTTTTGTCATCTCTTGCTCATCTGGCTGCAGTAAATTTGCATTATTGCTTAGTCGGTTTAGTCGAGCACAAGTGCGTGTGGGAGAAGTGCCACGAGGTGTCGGCTCAGAGGAGGCCGAGTGCGGTTAAGTGAGGTCATGGCTGCAGCTGGGTGACAGTGGCAGCCCCTTTTCCACCAGCCTCTCCTTAACCTCTTTTAACTGGAGTCACTTTGTCCGGCTGCCCCCGGTGCGCTCGGTTTCTGCAGGGAACCTACCAAATCACCAGCAGCAAGTGGACCTTGCAGGATGCTCAGCAAGGGCAAGGCAATGCTCTGGCCCACATATGCCCGTGGCTTTTGGCAAAATGCAACCCAGCAAGGGTGGAGGAGTGGGCTACGTGGGCTCCGGTGCTGGCAGCACAGGCAGAGGTGGGCAGGGCTGAGTGCGGCAGGCTCGGGGGCTTTTGTTTGATGCCCCCGTGTGTTGTTTGAGGGGTGCGAGGCCGTATCAAAGCCGAGCGGCAGCGTGGGCTTGGCACTCGGGGTGCCAGGCGGGGGTTAAGCAAGCCCCGAGGGCTCTGGCAGTTTGGGGCTGGCCCTCTGCCTGGCAGCAAATCCCACTTCAGAAAGATTCGCCCCACACAGCAAACTTTTCGCCTGAGAGTCGGGTTTGCCATGAAATCCCCATACCAGGTGATTTCTACCTGCTTGAAGTCTTGCTCCAAGTACCAGGAGGGCAACCGGAGAGGGTCACTCCCTCCCCTCCACAGGAGCCAGGAGCACCCACAGCCCATCTGCGGTGGGTTTTCTCAAGGCAAACCAACTTTTATTTTTTATTATTTTTAGGCTATCTGCTGCCCCTGATGAGGCCTGTGGCATCACAAGGAGCAGAGCCCAGATCCCCAGTAGCTGGACCATTTTCCACTCCTATTAGTTATGGTTCACTCCTGTCAAAACTCTCCAGGCTTCTCAAGGACGGGAACACAGGGAAAGGGAGCAGTAACAATGTTTAATATAAATCAAGCTAATTGCAGTGTTGAGCACAGTAGAAGTGGCACTGTAAGAAAGTGTGGACAGATGCGGGTGAACCCTGTAGTGCATTCACCCAGGGCACACCGGTAAATTTAATAAGCTGCTCACCTGAATGGTGGTTCTTTCCTTTGCCAGCGCCTGGATGAGTACAAACATCCATTTATCTTAAGACTGTCTCATGTGGAATTGGCAGCTGGGGTTGCTTAAAACGTCTGTGCAAAGTTTAAACTCTTTAAAGGTTTTTCAAGGGGTAAGCATTGCATACCATGGTCTGGCAACTGTCTGCTCTGTTCCTGGAACTGGAGACAAAAGGTAATGAGGCTTGGAGAGCAAGTTCCCCGAGATGCTGCATTAACGAGATGCATGAATGTGACATGCATGTGGCTGGAAAACCCCACTCCTTTTCCTTTTAAAGTAGTTGAAGGAGCAAGAGAACGGGAATCTAGCCCAGGTTTCCTGCACATTCAAGCAGCATTTCTCCCTCTAGGCCACGGGCTTATGCGTAGGGAAGCAGAACAAAGGTAAAACACAACTGTTTTGAACTGAGATGAACTTCCAGCCAAAGTCGGGAGAAGGGACTCTGACTCTCAGGAGCTGCACGGTGCAGTGGCCACGGGTCCGGGCACCTCACACGGTGGGTACCCAGAGAGCACAGGCTTTACACGCACTTGGAGTTAACACCTGCCCTGGGGGGGGGGTCTGGTGCCAGCTTTGGAGGGGGCTGTGGACCTGGTGTTATGGTCCCCTGGCTGACTTCAGACATACAGACATGTCTCCTGGGTCTGTAAACTGGCTGACAGAAGGTCATCTGTATGCTGTCACCTGGGATCGAAGGCAAAAAGCGCCTCAAACCAGGGAACATTTGGTTTCTCACAGAGCAAACACAGCCATTTGATGCAAACCGTGTAACCGCTTTGCAGATAGTAAAATTTTGAAGGGAACAGAGCTGGACTTAATTCTGTAACCAGTGTTCTTCCTAGTGTGGAAAAGGACACCCCAAGGGTATTTTCTATAATCTTGGTAAGAAACAGCCCTGAATACCAGAAACTAGTAAAACTTGGTTTCCTATGCTGATTGCTCACTCTTCTGAGGCTTTGATGTCTAAGAAGTTGCAAATTCTGACTTAATTTCCCTCCCTGATGAATCACCTGCAGAGATGGTCACTAATTGGATTTTCTGGTGTTTGATGCTACGGGACATTTTACACGAACGCTATGTTGTGATACTGCTCTGGGAAGTCAGGCAGTACTCCACAGTAGGGAGAGCTCAACAGAAGCGGCTGTGAACTGGCTAAATAGGTGTTCAATAAACGGCTGTGACTGAGAAACTAGACAGCCACACTACCTTGTGTGGAGCTTCGCCTTCACCTGCTGCTGAAAGCCAGAGAGAGGGGCTGGAAAACTCCGGAACTTGGGGTCCTCAGGTGCTTTGCTAGAGGGTCCCATCATCCACAAGGCTCCAGGCACAGCCGTGGCTGGCAGTGGGATGCAGGTTTGGCAGACCTACCTCTGCATGAGAAAAAAGCCCTCTTGGAGCTTCAGAAGACTCCAACAACCTAGCTAAACAGGGACTAGCAGCTGCAGGCAAGATTTGAAGAGATTTAATCATTTTCCTCCACCTGTTACATCGCAGTTTGGCTCTTTGGCCCTAGTGTGCTTGTAGGCTGTGGAGTCTCTGAGTGCACCTTTGGATTTACAAGAATTTGGTGGTTCGCACACAGTCCCCAGACACCAGGGCAGGGTTCGGGGTGCGTAACCCCCTAACACAGCTATTCCTCCCACCTCGGCGCTGTGGGAGGCCCAGTCCATCTCCTCAACCACCCTACAGCCCCATCTCTGTAGCGGACACAGGGCGTCTCGTGTTTTGCCTCCCGAAGACACAGGTTCACTCTCTTTGGTGACTCAGTGGACGTTGTTTCTCGCAAACCACCCAGACTGCGTCCAGATGTCCTCCCTCAGATCCAGCTGTTTCGGGGGAGGTTGTTGCAACTACCAGCTGCTTGTCACTGCTCCCCTGCCAGCAGAGCTGCCGGGGTCAGCGCTCCCTCATCCGTCTCTGTCCAGAGGAGCCCCGCTAACGGAGACCTGCTGCTCACTCCCTTTCTGCGTTCAGCTCATTTCTGTCTGAAGGAGATCAGTCAGAAAGGAAGCAACCAACCAACCTCTGCCTTGGAAAAACTTATTCCCTCCAGCTGAGCATCAGCATCAGCTCTGCCTGCAAGACAGGACATCTAAAACAGCACTGAGCTCTCTGAGCCCATCTTTTTGGCACAAAAAATACCCCTGCGCTACTCATTATGGTGCATATTTCCTGCACATCTTGCCCTCCTCCCCTCCCTTTCTCCCCTCTTTCGCTCACACACAAATGCATTTCCATCCCAGGGGAAGCCCGGGCCAGTGGACGGAGCCCCGATCCCGGGCCGTGAGCCAGCAGCTCCTTAGCACTAATCCCATCTCTGCCATCGACGTGTTGTGTGGCCTTGGGCAAGGCATATATCACCCCTGTCTTGGTTTCGCCCCAGTTTGTAAAATGAGGATAATGATGCTGACTTTTACCTACCTCACTGAGCTGCCTTGAGGATTATTAGATAATGCTCGTGCAGTGCTTTGAAAACACTCAGGGTGTGAAAGTCCAATTATTATAAAACCAAAACATTTTCAGCCCTCCTCATGAGTGGGAACAGAGCAAATGTGTTTCCCAACAGTTCCCAACAAATCAGCAGCCACTAAAATGTTGTAAAAGAGAGCAAATGCAGTGTGTGTGAGTGTGTATGTATACATGTGTGTACAGAACAGCAGTCTGGACTCAGCTTGAATTGATTCATGTGGTTTTTGACTTAGATTATCCAAGCTTACAAGGAACAAGGCTCGTATTTCTGCTCCTGATTCCTAAGCCTGGATTTTTATTTTTTTTTTCCCCCCTTCTCTTTCTCTCTCCCGCTTTTTCTTCCTCAAATGAACTCTTCTGGATCCTTCCTCATTAGGTTATTGGAGGGGTTGGGTGTGCTGGTTTTCATCTTCTGGCCTCAAAATGGTGGCCTACCTCACTTCATTTAAAACTGAAGGCCAAGCAGAGAGGAAAATTGCCCTTTTTTTTTTTTTTCTCTGACATGCACAATGCATTCCCCCTGCAGAAAAACAGCAACACATCTGGATAGTGTTTCGCTAAGGCTGCTCAAGGAATTATCAGAACAGTGTCCTTAGCTTCATATTATTATGTGCCGCACATTAAAAATGACTGAGGGGGGGAACCCGCAAGAACTATTAAAAAAAAAAAAAAAGAAAAAAAAAAAAAAAGCAGCAACTTAAAAAAAAATCCAACCCTCTGCTATAAAGAAGAATTTCCATTTGGTCAGAATGCAAAACAGCTTTGCCAAAAGTGATACTATTTAGGAGTTAGCAGTTACAGAACCTGCTATTTATTTAATCCCGCTTTTCCCATCAGGAGGATGGGAGCAGCTCACGGGGATCTGTGGTAGTGGGGTGTCCTCAGAGAGGGGGAACCCACGTTTGGGAACAAGGGGGACCCGCGCATCAGGGCTGGGCTCTGGGTGCTGGGGAAAAGCCGAGCATGGACTTGCAGAGTTTGGATTTTTTTTTCACCTGGTTGGTGAAAGGAGCCCTGTGTGGCTGCTGTGAATGCACCCGTCTGTCTGCCTCTCCTGCAATAATTCAGTCAACTTCAGCCCCCTTTGACAGAGACGCCAAGGCTGGCAAGATACCGAGCTCTTACAGGTCTTCGGAGAATAGATCTTTGGAAGATCTTGGTGATTTCAGAGGCCATTAAACCTCTAAAATTTCTGGGAAATATGTATAAGGGCCTTTGACAGTCCCTAGTCTAGAAATGCAATTTATTGAGCTCTGCTCTCGCAATTGCCATGGAAGGGACCACAGGGCTCATTTTCTGGATGCACATGGGCAGCAGGCACAGGTACCCTTCACTTGGTGACACTGGACTTGTCCATCCCTGTGCTGGTCACTATAAGTAAAAAGGTGCTGTTTTCATAAAGAAAAAAAGTTCTTGAAGAGCCCAAGCAAGCAATAAAGTCAAAATACAGGGTTAGTAAATAAGTTGTGACAAAAAATCTGTTGTTTCCTGCCCTTCCTTTCCATGCATCTCTTGATGAGCTGCATTTGGCAGGTTAAAAAGCACCTGAAATCCTTTATTGGCTTGTTCTAAGGGGATATAAACCATTTCTGGGAACCAATAGAAAGCAGGTTACTAAAAGCCATGGTGACAGCTGCATACCAAAAGCAGACTAATAGCAGAGAGACAAAGGAATGGTAGAATAATCTGTAGTGAAATAAAGATTTTAATAGCAAAACCAAGTCTTCAGAGAGTGAATATGATCCAAAGCAAACCATACCTTTATATATAGGGATCTGGGAGAAAGAGAAAAAAATCATCTCATTTTTTCCCCCCTAAAACAAATTTCTCCTCGTGGAGCAGTTTCATATCTGCTGCTAAATTATTAAACTCCTTCTCTGGGGAAAAGAGATAAAATAAACATCCACCATTTCATTTTTTTCATAACCGAAAGAGGCTTGGGTGAGTGGAAAAGCAGGCTGGCCATGAATAACCAGGCAATCGAAATAAAATCATCAGATGTTTGGTGATGCTGAGAAGATGTGGAACCTTAAATAAATCAACAGCTTGAAACTGCTTAAAACAACAACAACAAAAAATCATCTTATATGCACTGAGGTCTTGGTGCCAAGTTTTCCCTAGGCAGTGTCTGGAGGAAGTGGGTCACAACACATTTGATGTAGGAGGTGAAGAATTTGTCTGAACAAAGCTAGAAGGGACAAAAAGAAGGAAATAAGCAGTAACTGATATGGGATTATGTCACACAGCACAGGGTATGGATCAGAGCATGTTTGGTTGTACAGGTGATCAGTGATTGCCAAGAAAGGCTGAGGGGTGTCCAACGTGAACAGAATCACCCAGACCAGCTGTGATGGAGACCCACTCCATGCAGAGGCAGGGGTGGCTGCTCTCCTTGTGCCTGGCAGCAAAACCAAGAGCTGGAGGAAAACTCTAAGGGCATGTAAGGTATAAGAGATATTGGGTGCAGTAATTTCAGAGTCCTCCTACCTTTTCAGGTCTTGCTTCCATGCCTGGAGTTTGGCAACTAATCTCAAAGGTCAGGAAGAAGATCTAGAATTGCTGCAGTAGGTGGCTATCTAGAACAAGTGATCTACACAGACAAGCTTGCTGTTCCTGGCTAGATGGGAACTGGGAGAGGTGCAGAAGGCAACAGATGCTTTGGGGCTGTTTTGTCCCCCTGCCACCCCAAGCAGCCACACCTCACCCTTGCCTTCAGCTGCAGGAACCAGTCATGCAGCCTGGGGCTGTGCTATCTAGGGTAGAAGCTCTTTTCCCACCTCTTTTTGTATCCTAAGTCATCATTGCCTTCACCTGGAGTTGGCTCTGGGTCTCCCCATGTAACACCAGAGCAGGCACATGAGTGGTTTGGGATGTCAGGTTGCAGCAGAGGGCTGTGATTAGCTCTTACTGTAACTGGGAAGATGCCTGCACCTGGCTCTGCAAAGCATCACCGTGCACCAGCCCTCAAACCGAAAAGGGTGAGTCTTTCCCTTAGTCCATCAAATCTCTGCTATATGCAGGTGTTGCAGCACTAAAAACGTCCCCTGAGCCCAAGCTCATCTGGGTTGTTCTCTGGATTTGGAAGGTTTGGAGACACCGGGCACTGCCTGGTTTTCCCAATGACTTGGAGTGTGTGAGTGTGTGGAACCATCCAAAATTATTGCTTCTGTGGTCAAAGCGTCTCAAAAAAAAAAAAAAAAAAAAAGAAAGAAAAGAAAAGAAAAAGAAAAAAGTCTTGGCAGTTTTTCTTTATCAGAAATAATCATGAAGCACTGAGATTCCCTCGGGAAGGAACCTGATTTCACCATCACAAGGTTTCCTTCCTGATGGCTTAATCAGATTTCTGCAAGTCCATATGGATCTTTGGCTCTCTGGATGCTTATCTGAAGGAAAATAAAATCCCACATCATTTGAAATTCACTTTTTCAATAGATGTGACAAAGGTTTTAATGTTCAGCTTCATTTCTATGAGTAACATGATCAACATGGTTTCCATGGGAAATTGTTAATGTGATCTTGATAGAACGTACCCCCAAAATAATGTAGTTCATTAAATGTGGCACGGATGTGGTAATTTCAGGTAATGAATTCAAACAGTCTCTGTAGAGGAAATCTCATCTCTTCTGCTGGTCCAGGGTATCCATCAAGACACAGCTTCTTAGTACTTCAGCCTGCAAGAAGAGCCCTTTGCAAACTCTCCGTGCTTACAGGTTTTATAGTTTCCATCTTTTACTATTGGGTGATGCATGGCTAGCACCAGCACCTTGCAAATTTTGAATAAAGTTGACACCAAATGTATTTTGTCATTTGTTTTTCACAGTTTAAATTCTCTTTTCATGGGTGTGTAAATGGCAGGACACAGTAAAAGGAAATATGAAGAGAAAACACATTGCACTGGAATGAATGTTTGAGCAAAATCTTTTGACTCCACAAGTATTGTACTAAAAAAGGCAGGGAAACTTGATGGAAAAGGAAATTTTACACAGGTCTTAGGCTGAGTTTAACAGATTGTGTGAAAGGTAAGTAGTACTGGGATAAAGCAGCATTTTTCGATCTGGAATCAATACTGTCAGGAAGTAGAAACACTTGCCATGAAGTGAGAAACAACACATGGTTATTTCATTATATTTACCTAATAAAGTACCTTTCTTTCATGTAGTATTGAAAAAAGGTCTCACGTGGCATTTAATAAAAGAAGGATGCTTGAAAATACCTTGGCAGTTAAAGAGGAATAGATGAGCAATATTTCCTTCAGTTTTCTCAGGGCGACACAGTCTGTATTTTAGCATGTAGGAAATTGTCGTTCCCATGTTGCCTTTATTGGGAAGATAAACAAATATTCTTGGTTTTTGCTTTATGATACTCTATTGGGGAGAAACATTCCTCCTGCATCCATGTTGCAGATTCAGAAGCAGTATGTAGTAAACGAACCCACCCAACCTGACATTCCCACCAGAGGTGCAAGCCCCTGGACACCTCAGAGCAATGAAGAGGAGGGCACAGAGAGCTGTAAATCCCCTGGTGCTCTCCCCCTGCCACGTCCCCCCACGGGTGAGAAAGCGGTAAGAAATGCTCGGAAAGTCAGGCTGGCTTCCTAGCTTTGATTGCCACATGTGTGGGATCTCACAGGAGGAGCGTGGGCAGGAAAGCAATGGAAAGAGCATTTCCACCTCCACAAGGCATTTAACAAGAAATCAGGCCCTCCTTCGAAGGCGAAGGACCCGCTGTCAAGGCTCAGGGTTGTGTAACCGGGGTGGCACCCACGGGTGCCCGCACCAAGGGCAGAGCTGTGATTGCGATGCGGGGGGGGGCTGTGGGGTTGCAGGAGGATGTCACCACCCCCAGCTCCCACACAGGGCTCTGGGTTGGGATCCTGACGACTCTGATGCTGAGCTGTGAGAGGTAATAGCATCCCGGCCAGCTAGGTTGTAAGATCTGGTTACATTACAGCCGTGCAAGCAGAAGGGTTGTCAGACTACGGCTGCTGTTGCTGTTATATTGTGCAGGTAGGGTTTCAGTGCATACCTAAAGATTTATCTCCATTAATGTGCCTTTAATAGCACACACATGTTGCTCAAGGTCTGACAAAGCCTTTCCTCCCTTCAGCAAGTGCTGGCTCATGCAGGCAGGCTATGAGCCCATACCTGTGCCAGTCATCCTCTGTATTTATCAGATTTGTCAATGGGTGGAAGCCCTGCCTGGTCCTACACACCTGGCGGGCATTTCCCAGGTGTGGGGATAGGGAATGAAGGGTGTGGGGTTGATCGATGTCATGGCCATGGGACTGACAGGGTCACCACCATCTCTCCTACACACCCGTTGGATGGTTCAGCAGGAAGAAAGGTAGGGGCTGTCCAGTGAAGTCCATCCCTAATGGTTTTCCAGGGAAGCAATGCCTACTCCTCAGTTCTTGGTGCTCAGAACTGGTTTTGACAGAAACATTTCAAACAGCAGACCTGGAGGATCTTCTTCGCCCAGCATTCACTTCCACTTCTCATCACACTCCTTTAACGTCTGATGTGAATTATTACAACCTGGAGCAGCTCGTACCTTCTCAGGGGCCTGAGTGTTTCCCAACCAGGTAAATCAGGCTCATACCCAACTTTGGGGATGCACCGCTCTGGAAATGAACAGGAGGAACAGAAAGACCTGACCCACGTCAAGAAGACACTTGTGCCTGTTTTTCATGATTTCTAACCTTAGCCTATTACTAGAAAACCCCATCAGGGTGTGCTGGGAAGGGTAAGACAACTGTTGAACAGGAAAAAACAACTTTCATTTTCTCTGCGAGCCTGCAGCTGTCAGCTGAACTGATGCATGCCCTCTCCATAACAACAGCTGGAGCAGCCAAAAATGGCATGCCAACAGCGGGCTGCTGGTAATGAACTGCACAACTCCTGGACATATCGGTTACAGCCAGCACCTCACAGATGCCACTTCCGTTAAAAAATATAAAATAGGGAGAAAAAAACCCCACAGATGGAAAAATTATTTGCCTTACATTGGAAATTCTTTTTGTTACATGAACCCTGACATGTGTTACACTATAAAAGGCGGGCGGGGGTGAAAGAAAAGGGAAACTGGAGGAAGAAAAAATTCTCCATGAACTTGCTTTTCACCTGTTGTCTCAGGACAGGGTGTCTGGGAAGGAGGTGGGATGTCTGCGCCGGTGGTGGCAAGACAGGGCCATCAGTTCCACTCCAAGGACTCTTTTCCCCAGAAATATTTACAAGAAGGATGGAGGCTTCCCATTAGCAAGTCGCTTTTTGCTTGCTGGCTTGTAAAGTAAGGAAATTGTATATTCTCTAGAAAATCTAGTTCAAGCTCAACTTGGAATGAAAGAAAATTTGATAATGGGCTCTGGTCTGTGTGCACTGCTTGTGCTAAACCAGGGAAACCATCTGCTGGCTGGAGAACTGGATGGGAGGGACATGATGGAGCTGGAAAAGATGTAACAGAAATCCTGGCTCCAGCTGAGGTACATGGAGGTTCCTGTGGGCCGATGTACCTCACAGCCGTCCTGCCCACACCCGGACCTGTGACCCCGTGCTGGTTTGAGTGTCCTGGAGGCACGCTGAGGGTTGAAGGCATGGCAGAGCCCAAAGCCCTGATGCCCATGGAGCCACGGGACAAGGGGTGGGTCCATCCTGCAGCCCGTGACAAGGATGTAGTGTGCCTCACTAAGACACCTCTTCCACCAAAGGACTTGTCAGCCCTTTTCTGTGTTGTGAAGATATCAGTATGATTTGTCAACATCGTACAGGAAATGTTCACAGCGAAGAGTTCTCAGCAGATGCTTTCCAGGTCCAACGTGCTTGCAAACACTGATTAGTTACAGTACTGCAGCTTATTAATCATTGCCATTTCTCATTGCTATAGCTCATGTCAACATTTCAGTGCTTTGTCTGGTGCTTATTTCCAGCACAATCCACTTAATCAAAGCTGCTCCCTTCCAGCACACGGCTCATCCCTGGAGTCTCCAACGGTGGCTCATCTGGCATATTCACATTTGAACTCGAGCTGCAGCCAGCGCCTTTCACAACCTCCGCAATTTCGGAGCACAAGTAGCCAAGGAGAAGCGTGGGACAAACTGCCACTGTGCAGAGATGGAGCCTGTGGTGGCAGGCAGGGGGCTGCTGGTGGCCAAGGGCTGGGGGTGAGAGGGCGGGGGGGGGCTTCTAGGAGAGACGGAGCCAGACCTTTCCCAGGCAGGAGGCAACAGGCACAGCTTGCGGCTAGATACGAAGTAGATGCAAGAGAAAAATGGTCCCAGTGAGAGGGGCTAAGTCCTAGCAGAGGGGTAGAGCAAAGCTGTGGAGCCTCCATCTTTGGAGCTATTGAACACTGATCCAGGTGAAGTCCTGGGCAGTGTCATCTCATCCTGAGTTTATACCTGTTCTGTGCAGGGGGCTGGATTAGAGACCTGTGGGGTCTCTTCAAACCTGTATTATTGTGTGCTTGTGCGACACTAGTCTTTTCTTCCATATTCCATAATATTCCAAAAATCTTCTGAAAGCTAATAAATCTTTAGCCAAGCTGTCAGGATCTGGATGACAGCTCTATAACAGGGTAGACTTTGTTTATCTCCTCTCTATCCTCGCCCCACATCATTAGCACCTCCACAGGAGCCTGACATTAATTTCCCTCAAATTTTGGAGTCCACGGATTTAAGTTTTTTCATTATAGACCCCAGTTTAGCCCTGGGTCCACTCCCTGAAGTCTGATGCTGCCCATCCATCCCATCTCCCTCAGTTCCCAGTTCCACTCCTTTATTTGAGCACGGGAAGCTGCACAGCCCCCTCACTCCAAAGTGCCTCCCATCAGCTGCCAGACGCGGGCGGATTGCAGGAACCTTCGGCTGCTTTCTGTTCAGCAGGGGTGCGAAAAGGCAGTAAGCACGAAGGAGTAGGTGCAGAGGTAACTTCTGCTTCGAACTTCAGCCTCCCCATTAGAGAGAGCTGGAAACATTTGCTAGTGGGAGAATGTTGCTGGTGACAGGTCCTAAAATAATTGTGGAGGTGACATGAGTGAGCGACACTGATAATGAACACGAGTTGGTGGAGCTGGCATAATTTTCTGCAGAGCTCTGTGGTCCCTAAGGATGCTTTTACGCCCCCGCTGGGCCTAATTTAAGAGAAAGTTTGGGAGTTCGACTTCACCCTGAATCTAGCCGGCTTGCTCGAACTTTTCCCATTACTCTGATAAAAGATAAACATTAACTCTTGACTGATTTATAGTGAGATTTAGTGTCCAGCTATTTTTCAGACCTCTGGGGAAATGTAATTCTGCGGTGACTCACTTTCAGTGTCCCAAACAAACATGTCCAGCACGGCTGGGGAAGAGATGTGTCGTGTCCTCACCCATCAGGGTGATCCCAGAGGGGGTCACCCCTTTGTGGCAGGAGGGCAGGGACCATTTTCAACAAGGTGGAAGGAACAAATGTCACTTCTCCTGGGTCATCTTGTTTATTGCTTTTTGGCAATTACGATTCAAAAGTTAGGGAGAAAATTGAGACTCAAAAACCCCTAATCATGGGCAGGGGGCTCTATGTTTATGAGAATTTTAAGATGTGTTTGCAGCACAGATGAAAACCTCACTGTATTCACCTGTGGTTGTTTTCCAGCTCTGGAGGTTCAGATTAAGCCTCTTGAAAGCTTTGGGAGGAACAGAGCTCTCTGGTTTTGGAGAAGACGTAGACCCTTTTCCTGAATAAATGGAGAAGACCTCTGGTGTGTGACTGTTCAGTTTAGAGATGACACCTGACACTGGACTGAGACGGACCATACCTTATCTAGTCTAGGAATCTCCCTTCTCTCTGGGTTGTGAGCCATTAAGGATTTGGGATGTAGGTCCAAACTCCAACCTGGACATGAGGCTGCTACACTGGAGATGTTTGGGGGGGCTCATGATTCCAAGTGGCGATCTGGTGCGTTATCACACACCGAATAGAGGAAATTTCACATTCAAGTTCTTGTATAGTAGACATAAACTGGGTCTAGCAGCAGGATGTACTTGTTCTTGATTTTAGGTTTTTCAGTTAGTTTCCAGTCCTGCAGTTGTGCCACCAGGAACAGAGGTTTCCTGTGACACAGAGTAGGAAAGAAGTTTACATTTTGCTAAAGAAATCAGTGAGCATCCCTTCGGATTTTTGCGTAACTTTTATGTCCAGACAAGCACGTATACTTCCCTTTAGTGCTAATCCAGCAAGGACACCCAGTCTCCTCCCTCCTGAACATGACATTACATTTTGCAGTAAGTTAAAGTGAACACGAAATCCATGTTTCCTCTGAGTCTAGTATCTTAACCCAGCACGGAGACTGTATGTGCGCAAAAGAGGTTTTACATGTGTCACCTTCACACTTCCCTTTGCACTGGCTGAAAGAACCGAGGCATCACCATCAAGCTCTGATAGCAGCTGGGGTGGAGGGTAGGAAGGAGGGATACCGGCGATATCCCTGGAGGAGGGATACCGGCCAAGTCGTGTTGTGGTACTGGGGTGAGAATATTTCTGCTGAGCTTTCCTCCACAGGCAGCCGGGGCAGGAGAGGACTCCCGACGGCCTCGAGGACCAAGTCGGTTCTGTCTGATGTGATGTGCTTCCTCTGCCACCCGCTCAGCTTCAAAGGGACCCTGGGAGAAAACAATGGCATTTGTCCCCCCTCCCCAAAGGGCTTCCATCACACTAATCAAATCACTGCCAAATTCAAATTTCTACTGTGATTCTGCATATTACAAGCCCTTTCCATGTATTAAGGCTTTCCAACATTATTTTTTCAGATAATTTACAGTTTTTCTCTAAACTAATTAAGTCACTAACTAATTTTCTGACCCTTTCCTTTTCATCTATGAACTAATTTTATGGAGAGAATTACAAGCTACCCCCTACTTTTCTTTTATGTGTGTTTCCTCTAAAAGCATCATAATTAGAGATCTTCAGCTTTAACGCCTCCAGATTATTGCAAATGAATGATGCCTCCATAATGAATAACCTAATAATCACTTTATCAACCTTTGTTATTTCTAGACAAACTGCAAAGAAGAGATTGCTTCATTTATGAAGCTCTCAACGTAAAGTATGAATGGTTTGGAACTAATTTCTTTAGTTTTTACACATGTAGCTCCCATGTATATCACAAACACCCAATTTAGAGATAGTGTTATCACAAAAAGTACTGCCAAAAGCAATAATGGTTGCTTCATTTTTCACCTGGTGTAGGTGTCAGTGCTTAGTAAAATTCACAGATCCTCTGGAAAAATTGCTTTACTCTTCTTTGCTTGTGATAAATGCAATTAATATAATTGATTGAGTTTTTTAATGTCAGAGATAAGGAAAAGCATTGACATGGTGCTGGCGTGGAAGTATCTCCAGGCAGGCACTGTGGCCCCCAGATTGCAGGAGGCTTTTCAGCGCTCACCACAACACTAGGAAATATTATAGATCTTTGTTCCCCTCTAGTGGCATATCCACAAAAACATCTGAGTCCGAACTGCTGCTTCCTCAGGGGTCAGACCTTTTTTCCTGCATGGGCAAGGCTCATGCTTTGCTTCTGCAGGCTCTGAGTTGTGTGACATGCCCACACGCTGCCATGGGCGGAGGAGGCATTTCCAGCTGCCAGTGCAGCCAGGATGAGCATGGGCGTTACGACACACTGTCTTGGAAGAGATTTGCCTGTCACTCACTGTAGCATGAAATCAAAGTCAGTGAAGAAGATTTATTAATGGGGAAAAGGAGCAGCTTATGAGAATCAGCATCGCCTGACTTGAAGCAGTGCTGGGAGAGTAACTCGGTACGACATGGTGACGCCCTCCCTGCATGGGAAAATGGACTTGAGGGGCTCCTGGAGATCAGTTTGCTGGAGGGAAACTATTCTGAGACTGATGTGACGTTTTATCCTGCTGAGCCCACATAATCCCTTAGTATCCTCTTCACAGGCCCTGGGTGATGGCAGCCCTCGTTCTATCTGCTTTGGGGGTCTGGGGTTGGGAACCCTCCTGCAATATCTGGCTGGGCCAGTTTTGATGGTTTTGCCCTCTACAGCAAGCCTAGCAAAAGAGAGAGATGTTGAAACCAGCAGGGATGGGAGGGAGGGAATAACATTAGGGGGAAAAGTCCTGACATCTGTAAAATGTTAAATGTTTTTCCTTTTTTAAGATTTTGTGGCAAATCTGGTTAAGCTGACTCTGTATTTCCCCAAATACCAGCTTTGGCTTTGTGTCCACCAGCAAAACTGAAGCAGATAAAAGCTCATGGCACCTCTTCTTCCCCTTGCAGCTGGGCTTGCAGGTGGCCTTCGCCCTTGCTTGTGCTCCTGCGCATGCCGGTGTCAGCATGTCCCGGTGTCACCATGTGCCAGCGTCACCAGCTGGCTTTTCCTCAGGAAAGCGTGAGCCCTGGCACATCTGCAGCTGGGGATGTGCCCTCTGCCACTACCATTCGGCTCAGCCCTTGGTCCTTGGTGATAACCAGGAGCAACTCCACGCTGGCTCTTCAGGACATTGGGATTTTTATTGAACGTTCAAACCAACAAAATTTGTTTAACCCTCCCTGCAAATGCTCCAACTCTGTCTTTAGAGCTGAAAGGAAGAAATACAAACAAAGAAAATACTTCTTTTTTTTTTTTTTTTTTTTTTTTTTTTTTTTTTTTTTTTTTTTTTTATGCCATGGTCTGGACCTACTGAATACTTCATTAAAACATTAATCAGGGATGGCGTTAACAGCGTTATTTCACTCTGAAGGGTCTTGCTAAATTACAACAGTGGCCTCTAGTGGTGTCGGCTGCCTGGGCCTCCCACGGGCTCTGCTGCTGGGAAAGGGGACCCACACTTAGAGCAAGTGCCCGGCCTTCCCAGTGAGTAGTAAAACATAATTAGAAGATGATTTAAGAACTTGAAGAACTCTTCTGGGTGTACAGACCTCTTGTGCATCTTTGCCCAATAGCTTTTCTGCTCCTTATCAAGTCCTGAGCTTTCCAAGCTAACTTTATACTGAAATTTAGGTGAATTCGAAGTTGGGAATTGTTTGGGATATTTGATGCTGTTAACAGACACTTGGCAGCTACTATTACAATGGGAGATTAAGTTAATTCAGGATTTTTTTTTTTTTAATAAATTAAGCCTTGGAACAAAGATTTATTAGAAAACTCTAGTTATGATTTCTCCTGTTAATCCATCATTTCTTATGTTCTTCCTCCCCATCTCCACCAGGTGATCAGACAGTCATCCCCATTTCATCTGGTCCCACAAGAGAAACTTTCCTTCAATTAATATGAAAGTAAAACTACACTGATGCGGCAAAGGGGGAAAAAACCCTGATATAGATAAGAGTAGATCAGAGCATTTGGGAGAAATGTTACCAAAGTCCTATCATCCCGTTTCGGAAGAAAGTCCATCACACTTTTTTTCTAGGAGCCCAGCTGAGAAGAGGAACCAAGTAATCTTCCATGGAGCAGTGTGGGCAGAGCAGGCCAGGAAAGCTGTGTGCTCATATACTTGAAAAATAAACCTTTTTCCAGGTGTTAGTATCTATTTTTAATATCTGACCAGTGAAGTGTAGGTAGCAAATGCCACATGCATGGTTTGGGCCCATCTCCAGGGGCCAGGTGAAGAGTTGTCATCTCAGCATTTTACAGAGGATGATGTAAGGTAAACCTTCACACCACGCCTCTGCCTGTCAGCTGAGCCTTACGAGAGGGAGGAACACTCTGAATGTCTGAGCTGGAGTCTTGTTCATCCAAGAGCAGGCTTTGATTTCCACCTGATAAGACAAATTCTGGCTGCCTGATTAAATTGTCTTAAAGCACTGAGAAACAAGCTTTAGGGATGGTGATCAGTGCCAGCTCTCTCAAAAGCTGTGCTAATCACTCCAGGTGATTATTTTGATTATTCCTGGTTTATTTCCCTTTTTTTGCTGCCAACTTTGCCCCCCTGCTTTGTACAATTGCCTGGCAATTCACTAGTGTGCTCTCTTTCTCAGGTTCAGCAAGAATTGAAATGATGATAAAAAATGATGCCAAAGAAGACAATGACAAGAGATGTTCTGGAGATTTGGGCAAAGCAGTAAATCATGCATATTCACTTCCAAAAATGATAGAGAAGGGCTGTGTGAGGCTAAGTGTTTCCTGGTGGGCTGGCAAGAGCTTATCAGAAATAGACATCTCACAAAAAGCATCACTTATTTCTAGTGTGAGTCCTTCAATCAAAGGAAAAAAAAAATGTGGAAAGAGACGTTGCATTGCAATCTTCCCCCATAGAAGCCCCTTCCCCCATAGAAGCCCCTTCCTGTATAGAAACAGCTATATCTGGCTTTGGGGGCTGAAAATTGGCACTTTTGCCCTGACAATGAATCTGCACAAAGAGTGACCCAGTGGCTACATTGGCTGCTGTTTCTTCCCCGCATGGTCCCATTGTCAAAGGGAATAACACTGCAAAAAGATGGGACAAAACCAACTCAACCCTCTGTGCAAGCATTCCGTGAACCATGGCAATAACCCTACCTGAACTGGTGGGGCTGTGGGAGGAACAGTGGGCTTTCATGACCAAGATCTGCTCTGGACCAGGCTAGAGGAGGAATTTCCCCTAAGAAAGACCAACAGGCCTATTTTAGGAGGTCTGGGGCTTGGGGAGGAAGAGCTGATGGCTGCAGGAGGAAGGTCACCTTCACTGTCCACAGCCAGCGATGAACAGAAGTGCAGTGAAGCTCTGCTTGCTCTCCACCACTCACTCGTAGCAGGGAAAGCTGTCCCCAGACTGTGCTTCACCATGCGTGACGCACCTCCATTTTCCTCAGGTGCACAATGATCTTCCCCTGACCTTCCGGCATGCAAGCTGTTCCCAAGAAAGAGGAGCTCTAGCTATTCCACAAAGTCACTTTTGCACTGAACATTGCAGCTGATCTAGGTAACTTGCCCAGAAAAAGCATCTTCATGAGCTCTGGAGCAACTCAGACTAAGTCTACAGGGCCTTTCCCGGTCCTCTCAGGGATTTAAAAATATCAAAAAATAAAATATAAGACCTGAGGACCTTTTAGTTTGTCAATGAAAGCAAACAGGACCTGTCCCATTTCATGCCCTTATTTCTCCCTCAGAGACAGCGAGGTCATGTAAAATTCAATCACAATATCTGACTGAAGATACAAGAGGCTGCAAGCGTCTGCAGCTCACTGGGGAATAAAACACATCTTGATGCATTTGTAGCTGTGTGTCATTTGGTCCTGCCCTCCAGTGCGTCTGTCTGGAGGCACATTAAAGGAGGGGACACGATGCAAACAGGGAGCTGTGACACCTGCAGTTATTAGCCCAGGGCACATCCTGTTCTGCTGTCTGGCACTGGGTTTCTAATTAAATAATTGCAAGCGTTGTTTCCCCATCTGAAATAGTGTTCTCTTAATAAATGCAGCTTGCAGGAATTAATTCCTATTCAAGGCTCTTGCAAGGATAAATATAGAGTCAGCCTTCATTATTGCATGGTATTTTGCTGGGAGGGGGAGAGAGAAAGAGCTGGGCTTTACATATTTTAAGCATGTTGTGTTTTTTCTACCTGTAGGGAGGTGGTAAGAACATGGTAGGTATCAGCCAGGGAGAGTGAGAGCACAAACATGCTTTGTGCCGTGTACCACTGCTGCCATGGGGTGCTACGGGGGACACAGGGAGAGCGTCAATGCCTTCCACATTCAGAGATGTGGTTTGACTTGAAGCACCAGAGAGACACAGACCCCTGAGCACACTCCAGACTTTTCCAGCTCCAGGTGTGTGCTCTCCCTGAAATGCATGAGTCTGTCTGTCTCCCTGTCCTTGGCTATACCCAGTTTCCCATCACATTCTTGCCATTTTAGGCAGATTCTTGTAGCAGAAGCTTTCCTGTTTGGTGCAAATCAATCTGAAGCACAATTGGCTGTGCCCAAAATTCAGGATAAGGCTCATATCAGATGATAACTGATGTGGACTGAATAAAACATTACAAGCAACAACAGCAAACCCTGTGCTACCCATCCGTCTGCTGTAGCCATCTGCTTGCTGTTGTTACAAACTTAGACCATGACCTCCTTGGGCAAAGCCCCTGTCTTGGTTATACCTAGGCTTTGTGTTTACCAGCTTGGACTCTACCTGCTCCAAAGTACGGAAAAAAATGAGGGAGGAGAAGGGGAGGTTTTATAGCTCTGCACAGAGCTGGAAAGCAGGAGATCAAAGTTCAGTTCCCTGTTGGATGTCAAGCAAATATAATATCATCTGTCTCCCAAATAATGGTAATTTTATTCCTGTAACTCACAGGATAAAGGATAGATTCATTAATATACATGATACATGCCAGAGATAAAGCAGACACTTGGAAGACAAGGACAAAAACTTCAGAGAAGCTGAGCAAGGTCTCCTCAACCTCATCTGCACCTACAAAGTCCCTCGTGCCGAGCTCATTAGGGTGCAGGTCTGCTTTAGGGAAGACATTTAGGGAATGTCCCTTAGTTAAGAGCTAAGAGTAGAGCAACTCCTTGCCATTTTTTCCAGTCCGAACCCTCATGCTGTACATGGCATCAATAGTGTCCTTTAGACCCACCCTCACTCCCTTTACAGGCTTGGCCTGCTGCACGACCTTCTAGGTGAAGGGGGTGTGGGAAAGAAAACCTTCCAGGAAACTCAGCTTTATAAACCTCAACCTGGCAAAAAAGTCAGGAGCGAATTCCAGAGTCTCCATGCCTGTTTTTTACAAGCAACTGCTGCAGCCAGTGGATAATTTACTACTAATTGTTTTTTAATTTCATGCTGGGAGGGAAAATACAGGCAATCCTGGATGGTGAAGCAAAGGACTGACCAAGTTAATAACAACCGCATTGATTGATTGACTGAAGCACAGAGCTGGTGTCAGCAGAGCTCATCCCATCTCGGGTGCAGCCCAATTTTTAAATACACAGTTGAACTTTTAACATCGGAGACAAAGCGGCCTTCCAGATGAACAGAATGAAACTATCTTCATCCTGCCACATGCTCCTGCGAGTTGGGGAGAGAAAGATCACAGCCGCCTACATCCTTGGCCGCTGAAGATAACAAAAATCATGATGAGTATTATCGAGCCTCCTTCTTGCTACAGCTTCGCCTTCTCCTTCCTGTAACCCCACGCTGTAGGTTGAGCCCATCTATTCTGTGCAGGACTTTGCTGCCCTCCCTAGAGGCAGTCTCCAGCATGATTAATATGGCCAAGTGGTGACTGATCCTCATGTCAGTCAGTGCAGGTATCAGGGCTCCAGTACCTCAGACCTAGTGGATGCTAATAGGAGGGTAAGCCTCACCTCATCCCGTCCTGATGCATAAAATGGGAAAACTAATAATGAGGCGCTGCATTTTGAGGATCTCAGGCTAAAGACACTGCCATAAACACTAAGCATTAGTAGTGGAGATGGATGGAGCAGGTGCTGATCTTTGAAGCTGAGTTAGTTGTAATCAGTAATTGGGGAAAATAGGACGTAAATTATAGTGTGTGACATTTTAACACCACTGAAATCGAATGCTGTCTTTAAAATGGGGTTTTAGCCACAAACCAAATGTTTAGGCTCACCATTTGGGGGTGAGAGTGTTACTGTGATGCTGCAGAAATCCTCTTTATTCAGTGTGGAGCCCAGGGAATTCCTTCTAAAGCACAAGAACAGCTGGGAAAAGGTAAACAATAACATTTTAATAGCACTCACAGTGCGTATCGCAGGCTAGACTGGCACGTGGCACACCTGGCTACAAAATGGACATGATAAAATGATCTTTCTGATGCAATATGCTGGCTGTCTTAGGTACTTAAATGGTCCTTTTTGCTATAAACACTTCACACTGTCAGTAAAGACCCTTTTTGGCAGGGTAGAAAAGAATGATCCTCCCTGATAGTCAAAGGGGAAAAGAAGCCACAGAAAGACTATAAAAAGTAGCTGCAGCTGATGTCACCAAAGAGAGACAAGAGCAACCTTGTGATGCACGTGAGCATTTGCAGATGGGACATCAGCAACAGGCAGAATACAGCTGCAGTGCAAACACCTCGGCTGCCCATCCATTTTCACCTTTTGGGGAAAGACTAACAGCCCAGGTTTGCCAGTCTCTGTGTGCTTTTGAAGAGCCCCGTCCCATTACACTGATTGCATTGAGCAGCCTGGGAATGCTGCCATTGGGACCACTCTAAAATAAAGTTGGCAAGTTTTAGCCAATATCTGGATGAAGCCTTACTCCAATGGGAAAGTCCTAATGGGTCCATCACATCTTCACTTTGTATGCACAAAAAAAATTAAAATTAATATGAATTCATCATCTTCTATTTCTATGATGAATTTGTAGAACATAAATCTTTAATTTTTTTAATCTTGTTTATCCTCACATTGCTTCTCTGAAGTCAGGTGGTGCTGCTGTGTATAGATGAAGTGAGGCACGGGAGATGAAGTTTTTCCAAGGTGACAAGCGTGTGTCCACAGATCATGTGTTACACGGGGCTGCACACCTGAGTACAGTCCCTGCACACCATCGTCTTCTTTGATAAATGAGGAAACAAGTGCAGGACGTGGGGGCTCCTACCTGCAAGCAGACCTCTGTGCCTACCTGACTGGAGAGCTGACCCCTGCAGAAGAAATTTATTTGTTCATTTGAAGGATCTTCCAAACTTTAACAGGCTTTTAGGGATGTGGTTTTCCTCTTCTGTCTGCCTGCTGAGCCCTCGCATGTAGGACTAAACCAGAAGGGGCTGAAGTAGCTTACTCAATGGAAGTGAAGGATGGGGAAACCTGGCGCAGCACATTGCTCCAGGGGAGCGACAACATCCCAGTCACATGTGGGTATAAGATTCTAATCCATGGTGTGTGCTAGCTTGCTAAAACCCCCTTGTTTTGTAAACATAACTACTTCAGCTGATGCTCATTGCAACCTCTCCACATTTCTTGCCACAGACATCTTATTCTCACCTACAGCCCTGTCTAACAAGAAAGTCAGTGCTCAGGTCCAGCAAACAGGGTGTCATTCACACATTTCTGTCTCAGAGCCAGCTCCCTGCAGGAGCAGGATCTGTGTGTCTTTCCATTTTTTACAGCACTGGCTGTTCTACTTGGGGAGATGCTATACTCTCTACATCGCAAACAACTCAGCCTTAAGCACTGAGGGCAAACACCTCCCTGAAAGAGCTGGAGGCTCAGGCAGATTCCTGTTGATTCCTTGTTACTGTACATCTGCTTTGTTCTCACTTAGAGGAGCAAAATGTCAAGACAAGTTTAAATGTCAGGCCTCACATGAAGCCTGTCAGTCCCAGGGTAAGCATCCTCCGTGCAGCCAGGATCAGCCACTACAGGACCAGACGTTGGAGAAATGTGTTGCCCTTTCCTGTGCATGCAGAATGAAAGAGCTCTATGAGCCCCAGAGACACCGTGCACCTTCCTGACCCTGAGGGATCAGAGATGTCAGCATTTACCAAACTTCACAGTAAACGACTACCCCGCTGCCTCTGGTTGTGATCTGCCAGGTTTCCAGGGTTGAAGAATGATCGGAAATGCTGGGTGAATAAAACTTGTCCTCCAGCGGAGCAGCAGCACCTGCAAGGTGGGGCTGAAAGGCAGCTCTGGCTCCGTGGGCTGACTGCAGACCCACAGCAGAAACTATCTATACGTGTGGGGGGGCTTCAGTGGGGGACAGTTTGGTCAGGCTGCTTCTAAACCCACTGCAGCTCGTGTGGGGAATCAAAGAGGCTGTTTGACTCCTTTAAATTGTGAGGGAGGGTGTCCAAGTCTAAGCATCAGTGATTTAAAAGGCTGTTTTTACCATGTCTTTCTGAATCTGAATTTCTGCTTGTAAGCAAGAATGAAGCTTGTACAACTCAGTAAAACTCTCCCTAGAGATGAAGCTTCATATTGCTCAGGAACAGTACAGGTGTGACAAACCTGGCTCTACATTCTCACTGGCTAGCGAGCTGTCTCCCCTCTCCTTATCTGAAGTGGCATCATGGAGCACAGCAAAATCAGCAGCGAAATCAGAGATTAAGTGGGTTTATCAAAGCGATAAAGGAAAGCAGAGGCTGTGTTCTGTAATGGGCAGTTAAATAGGAGCAGTGGGATGGGGAGGTCTGAGAAGGAGGGAAGACAAGGCAGAGAAGGAGGGGAGGAAGGAGAAGCAGAAGAAGCTCTACAAAGCTTCTTGCTGAATCTCTGGTTTGCTGTGGATTGGCAGGCACACGCAGAGCCCAAGGAGGGCTGCAAAATCCCTGGAGACGGTGGTGCAGGTTTTACTCAGCTCCACGCTGCAGTGGGGGGAACCTTCCTAAGGGCAGGGAGATGGGTCGGCGGATGCAGCCGTGATCACCACGGGCCCCACAGTAACTGGGCCAGGACCACAGCCATGGCATCAGATCATTTATCCAGGATGCATGGCTTCCTCAGAAGCAGTTAGAAGTGTAAACACCCACAGCAGAGCTGGGGTGCGAGGGCGTTTAATCGTTTTCCAGTTCAGTTCCTGTATCGAGTCTCAGCCATGCACAGTGTTGCTGCCTTTCCTTCACCTCCTTCCCAGCTGAATAAAAACCCCAGCATCTCTCAGGCTTGCTTGAGTAAAGGTCTCTTACTACATGTAATACAAAAAAAGAAAGTTAAATAAGGAGAAACCTGAGCAAACTAAACCCAATCCTTTCCTTTGAATGGTGACATGTGAAGTAGTAGATATCCTTGCTGCAACTGTATTATCAGGTTTCAGTGAACATCTGCTGCTGAGAAGTAGCGGGATGGAGATATTCCACACGTGGAAAGGAGAGAATTAAATAAACACAGTTGTTTGGGAATAAATGAAACCTAATCCAGGATGATGTGGGCTACGTTTATCTAACACAGTATGAATAAAAATTTAATGACAAAAATCTGTAAAGGTGGTAGCCACATTGCCCCTGTTGTATCTGTTTTCTTTATAAGACCTGGTATTTTTTACTGAAGGGGAAAAAAATGTAACACTGTTAAATGCAAGGTACAAAGACTGTTGTTTGCACTGGAGCCTAAGGGATTCTGATCGCTTGATCCCTTAATTCCTGTGGAAATCCCAGCTAATGTAGCCAGCTTACCATGCTTTCTTATCATGGAGATGGATTTCCTGAAACATCTGAAACATTTTCTGAAACAAACAGGCTCTGGCAGAGGAGCCCAGCGCCTGCAGGGAGGTTCTGTGGAGTTGTGGTGGGGCTTCCCTTGGCTTTGGAAGTGCCTCTGGCTCCTCTGTTGGGTGAGTAGCACCCAGGGTGCTGCAGCTTGGTGCTAGACATGCTCTGCACTCTCTGCGAGCTCCATGTGCTCTGCATGCTCGCTCTGTGTGCCCTGCATCCTTGGCATCTCTGCCCAGGCTTCCCACGGCCAAGCCTGGCTTCAGGTCCTGCCTTTCGGAAGGTCACAGAGCATAAAAGACTGAAGACATAACTTCTCTAGAAGGGAATGATGAATTTAAAGCACAAAATAAATGCTGATACCTCAGGACGGAAGGAAAGATGCAGCAAAACCTGGCAGAGCAAAGGACTTGCTAAGCAGTCAGTCAGGGAATGTTTTCTTGTCCTCTCTTCCTCTGGAATACAGACCCATTTTAACACGGGAATCTTGATTGTGTTTTGCTGCAAGACCAATTATATGCCTATAAATGGCTTGCCAAAGGAGCACAGTTATTAAAGGTGTATGTGCTATTATTACCAAGACTCAACAAATAATTTTAAACTGTCTCTGAACATAATCAAGCCCTGAAGTCAACAGATCTTATATTCATGCTTAAATTCTTATATTCATGCTTAAACTCAGGATATATAGTCTAATTCTAATCCAGATTTGCTTATGTTCCCATGCTGTTTTCAGCCCAACCTGTGGTTAGCTGTATTTGACCTTTCTTCTGGGCACATTCCTTCTCTTTTTGATAATTTGATCCTGCTATGCAGATTTCTTGCAGTCGAGTCATAGAAAATGTTTATTGCTTTCTCTTTGGCACATACAGAGTTTTGCAGAGACATAGAGGCTAATTATTTTGGGTTTTATTGCTTAGTCCTTAGAACTGACACACTGTTTATGGAATTGTTTCTTGGACTTCACTGGCATCGCTCTCCTTCACAGATCTGAGATTCGCTCATAAATCACAGTGATTCTTCCTGGGTTATTTATTACCTTTGAACCTATTTCCTATTGAAACTGTTCCCATGGCTCAGCTCTGGACGGCTTCCTCATGGCACTCTCCAAGCTACATTTGGTTAATCACTGATTTAAATGAAGGGTCAGTTTATAGAAACTGCTCCTTGGAATTAGATTTCAACTCGCAGTGCTTCGATTCCGATGCCAACTTGATCAGGCCCTTAAATAGCCAAGAGAGGTTCTGTGCAAGCAGAGTTCTTGTCTACTTAATCAAATTAATTTGGCCAAAAGGCTTTAATCCTGATTCCCAGCACATGGGGAAGTCAGACCAGCAGGATGGAGTGGACAGGTCCATTTCTTGCTTGACACTCCAGGTGGCATCAGATGCTACATTTATGAGTTAATCTCCATTAACAAGAGAAAGAATTACAGATCTGCCCCTTCCTTAATTAATAGCTTTTTATTCATGCCTCTTCTCCATGAATATTCTTATAATGGGATGGTCATTTGCCAGGCAGTGGGGATACCATGGAACAGTTCAATTACTCTTATTACAGTACTTAACACCAGAACAGCCCGTTGTGTGACAAACAGGTCTCCGCTGTCATCGATGAGGGGCAGAAGTGGGACCCTCTGAAGCTCTGAGAAGGAGACAGCTCAGCGCATCTGTACAACAGGCTGCGAATAGCTACCGCGCGCTGTACTTGGCGGCAGTGACGCTGATGCGTGTTACATGCCAGGAAACGACTTTTAATAAACCTGCGTGGTGCTTCCTTGAATATCACTTGACAGCTGAAGCAGAGAATGCTAATCCAAGGATTCACGCATTGCTGTGAGGTGGCCAGTATTGCAGAGCTCGGATTTGCACGCTGGATGTTGGCGAGTTGCCTCTGCTCCCCCGTGCCCATCAACAGCTGTGACTGCTTTTATCCCTTTTTGCTAAGGCTGATGTATGCTGAGATTCTAATTTAGACAGGGTGACCTGAATGAAATGCTGTTTGCATTTGACCAGGACCATATTCTGTGTGTCAGTTTAATTGCAATTTAATTACTCTGTTTAAAGAATAATTAGCCTGTTATGAATACTATAGCACTGGCAAAGGGGAAAGCTGCAAAAAAATTAAAATTCTGTTTCCTGACCAACGAAAGAGATAACTATTGACACTCTGAGGCAGCTGAGATGTCTTTAACTTGCCTGAAATCAGAGTTAGAGCCAGAGCTCTAAGGCAGCCCCATGCCTCCTTCATGGTTTTACTGCCTGTAAGGAGGAAATAAAATCTAGTTTAAGTGGAGATCAAACTTTTAGTGATGGTGATTAAGATGATTGCAATGCCTGAGTAGCTCCTTGGAATAAAGCCAGGATATTTTTTAAGGACATTAAAAAGACACTTCCTAAACCACGTTTTCCCCTTCAGAAGGGCCTCTTTATCAATAAGGTGACCGAAACTTCACACAGTAGCTCTTCAGGTGACAGAGTGAGGCATATCAATGATAAGTGGATCTGATTCTGGTAACTCTTGGACCTGTTGTTTAATCTACATCTCACCCAGCAGAAAGAAAAAGGACCCACATCAGTTCAGTCCCTTATTTTCCAGAAACTTGCAGATGCAAGAAAGAACGCAAGAAGGGTTAGAAAGTGTAACTTTTGTTAGATTTCAGAAAACACACAGAGGGGAAAGGCATCATAAAATGAACTTAAGTTTTCCAACTTCTCACAAGCCAACTTATCTAAATACATTTACATATATGCATACATAATTACATATAATGATATGCATGTATGCACACAAACATATATCCCTATACATTTTATATATATGAGTCAGAACTCACATCTGAGGCTGAAACCACTCCGTGTAATAAATATAGATAGCTATAAAAACAGTAGATAAGGAGAAGTGGCATATAGCAATCCCCCTCCAAAAACACAAGCACTTTCAAATTTGGGTCTCCAATCTGCTCAGTAGAATGACTGAACTGAGACTACATCTGGTATTTAATTCAAGCATTGTGCTGCTGTCAAAGGAAACCATGCTGGCAAGCTGAATTTCAGCCTGCCAAGATCCTTTTGTAAAAACACAATTCATAGCTTAAGAGTAGGGAAGAGGGAAAAAAACCCCTAGAAAATAAAGACATAATAGCACAATCTCTGTGGGCAGATAAAGCACAGAAATACAGAGTTCTCCTGGATTCACTTATCTTCCTATTTCCCTCTGCTGTGATTGAGGGTCTGAGACACTTATACACCCCAGGCTGGGGTAAGATCTCTCCATTCACCTCTGTTTCATCCTGCTGAGAAGCTTTTAATATCTAATAGTATTAATCTCTGCTCCTGCTTACTCAGACTGGGGGTTATGATCAGCAAGTGAGTAAGTTTAAACAAATGTGTAAACCTATTACATGTAATCCTCAATGAGAGTATTACTGGAGTAAAATCTGAGCATGGGGACCTCATGATCTAACTCTAAATAGCTGGTTTCCTTCATGTGAAGAATGACTCAGTACTATGATTCAGGCTTAATATATTGCAGATCTGGTTTGTTCTGGCTAGACTTTATGTTCTTGCACTCTTGGGGCCCTCAAATTTTCTCTTCTGTCAGAGACAATTTATTTTTCCATGAGCTCAAACTGTTTCAATGACATTTACTTTGCAAGGCTAGAATCCCCTCCAAGAAGGGCAGGGGGAATTTTAAAGCTCTTTTTAGGTCCTTAATTAATGAGACTTCATGAATTTTGGCAGTGATTCTCTTTTAACCTGTTAAGGTTTTAAAAGAATGTTCCAAATCAGACACTAATTTTCCTATCAAATGTGAGACCAGACAATGAGCTGTTCCAGTAAGGCTAACATGAATTTTATTCCAGGAGGGACCAGGACATTTTCAAGGACTGGTATCAAGAAAAAAGTTGTAAAATAGGTTTCTTTATTGATCAGTTTTACTTTTCCAAACAGACCTTAATTTGTTTTGAGTGGAATTGTATCATCACATCTTTTATTTTGCCTTTCATATTCATATTAGCTACAAACACTTCACATTTACCTGCACAATTTTAACAAAATTAAAAACCCATTAGAGGATGAATTCATGCAGTTGAGGGAATCGGACCATCCTAGAATGAATTAGGGCTGGAAACAGGATAAGCAGATGAAAATAACAATTTTGTGAAGATCTATTTCAGGTTAGCTGTGTACAGCAGCAGAATATAGGGACTGGCTTGATCCTAGAACAGATTCCACCAATCTCTGAGATCTTACCGGCTTTGTTACCTTCATTGTAGACTAGCTTAAAACAACGATGGAGAAAATTCAGTTTTTCTGTTATGTTATTTCCTTCCTATAAATATCAGAAGAAAATTCAGTCAAAACTTTACATTGCAGCACCGTTCTGAAGAATAAATTATTGAATTGTGTTATGAAGCAACAAGAGACATTAGTACAAATACTGGGGACGTATTTCCTCAAAGTCTATGCACGTAGACACAGTCACTTTTGTTCTGTTTGAAATTCACTTTGTGTAGACAATTGGTAAGATGTAAAACATAATAAATCTCTATGGATCAAAGTTATTTTTGTGCAAAGGTCTACAGGACAATCTACAGACCATTTAAATCCCTCAGTCCTGTTTTGGCAGTATAATGGCCTTAAATGACTGTTGTGGTAGAACAGTCCTTCTGCACGACACTAAATTTCACCCTATTATTCAGGTCAAACACTTCTTGATTATGGTAAAGATGCTGCTAAGTAAGTCTTTGTGTTTAGCATACAAGTGATGAGATGCATTTTGTCTTTTGGAGATGACACAGAAGGAATTCTCAAAGTAATTTTGTAATGTGTAATGTGATTAATAGCAGCAAATTTCAGACCAGCTCATATTCAGGAGACCCCTGTGCTGTGCTGTCATGAAGAGGGACCATGTGCATAATTATCTGCCTGATTTATCAGCTGTAGAATGGTGTAAGCTCTTCCTTTACAATCAAGGGTGATGTCCATCCTGGTTCCCAAGATGTTGGTAAGTCACATGCTTTGATAAAGTACTTATGTCTGATTATTGACCTATCTGGATCTAGTCCCTTTGTGCCTTGTCTTTTTTTCAGAAGTTCTACACCAAAAATATTTTTCCTTTCACCACCTGAACATGCACCAATGAACACCAGCAATATCACATTTTGACAAGGTTTCCCAGGATATAAAGTCCCAGAAGAAAGAACAGGAGGTTGGTATACACTGAGGGCCCTCATTCAGAACATCCCTAAGCCTATGTCACCAAAAAAACCCATTTTCATGGATTTGCATGGCTCATGTCCTCTGTGCACAGGCTGATACCTTTGACTGTGGTTTTGTGTCAGTTCCCAGAGCAAGCACAAATACTCTCAGGGACTTGTGTACAGGGTGTGACTCTCGTATTGCAGAAATTGAGTGGATGGGGCACCTTGATTAAACTCAGTTTGATGGAAGACACTAAGTAGTTCTCAGGGTAAAAAGAAGATCTTGCTTCAGCACAGGTTGATTTCCTCTGTGACAGTCAATAGCTCATTTTGGATCATTCTTAATTTTATGTGCATTTTTATGATTGTGAGTTAATATGGGTGCCTCAGCACTGCCTGTATTCATCTCTGGTATCATCAGAAATAAAAAGAAAACAAGCATCAGACAAAAGTCCTATAATAACACATCAGCTAAGTGACTAAAATCTTGTTGCTCCTCAGAGAAGTTAATTTACAACTGCCCCTTGGGCACTGCACAAATGGTAAAAAACTTGAGACAAACACTACTCCATCATTTGCTGTTCTTATCACAAGCCAGAAAATCTAAACTGCCTCAGGCCAACAAATTAATTAAAAATTCCAGTGAGGGAAAACATTCATCACAGAGTGTTTTCATAGACTCCTGTTGTTCTCTTTCAAAGATGCCCACACACTTGTTTTCAATAATCAGAGTGACTATCCTAGCTCAAAATAGCACTAGGTTTTCCATCTGAGGCTGAGAGATTTGAATTTAGCAAAATTTTCCAGTGAGAGCTTAAAATAGTGACCAATGCCTGGGCTTATTTCTTCCTTGGTGAGGCAGACCCACACACCTGGGTGTTCAAGTGCTCTGAGAGCTTTTGCAAACCTTGATGTGACATGGACCTGGATTTCAGGCTGGTACAGATGTCACATTAGTATGGCTTGTAGGCATATTCAAGTATAATTCCTGCTGAAATGCAAGGATTTCCCAGAATCTGGGAGGGTGATCCAGAAGACCACTTAGACATGATTTATAAGACAGGGGGTTTCTGCTGCTGTGATTTTAAGAAGTAGGCTATTGAATCTGTAAGTGGGCTCCTAAAGAAAACCTCAGGGCACCAGGTCTACTAAATTCTGCTCTGGAAAATCTACTGAAATAATTTATTGCTTTTGATAATCAGGCCACAATTACACCTTAACACAATATGCAATAAACAGGCCCACATGACCAAATGGTCACTATCTACACATGCATGACCCTGCCAAAGTCATAGTACAGTTGCATGACTGAGTCTGTAACTGAACTGTGCCTTTATTTCAAAGCTTTAATTATGGATTTAAGGTCTTTTGTAAGGAAGGTTTAAAGCAGAACTACAGATTAAGGTGAAGAAAAAGACACTGCCCTATTCTCCCTAAGCCAACTCAAGCAGTAGAAATGGTGGGTGGAAACACAGTCAATTCACAGGATCATATGAAGAAAGAAATGCCCAAACCCCGGCCTCCACACAGAAGTGAACTCATCTGTCTTGTTTTAAGGGGGAGTTTTATACATCACCAAATGAGCCAGAAGTAGTACATTTGCTGATTTAAATTTTTTACTGTATACAAAAAAAAAATGTCCTTGTGCAAATTCACTGCAATCTTTTTAACCATTTCATCAATGAAATCTAATGGAATTATCTTGAATTTCATTGAAAAGTACTAATCTTCCAATTAAAGCTTCGTTCCAAACTTGAAGCTGCTCGAGAACAGACAGTTTCATGGGGGTATGGTACTGCAGATATTAAATGATTGGATTTGTATGCAAATGACCATTATTTAAAATGCCCTGGTCAATGCAGAGCATAAAAAATAAAATAAGAAAAGAACATGATATGTTAAGAGTATAACTGCAATTAATTGTTTTTTAAGTCTGTGGCACAGTAGCAGATATGTTTCCAGCACTGCCACAATGTTTCTAAGGCACTGAAGAGAAGAAACTCTGAAAACAACAGGGTTTTAATGAGTCTCAGTTTTGCTGTTGTTTGGAAGTATGATCCGTGAGGCATTGAATAGCAGCTATTTTCAGGTACAAATAGATTTATGCAAGTCTTGTATGAACAGTTCAATGTCAGTGGTGGACACCTCAGCCACAAAACGCATTTTTTAAAGAACAGTTCCATCTAGGAATTTACCTTTACTCGGTGGAAGCATATTTTAAGTTTAAAACTCGTTTACAGTTTGATGAGGTTTAAAGCTGGTGTGTGAAGAGACTAGGAGTATAGCTCTCTGCTTTAACCTCATCTGGTCCTGCAAACGGGTAGGAAAACATGGATTCCAGACTGAAGAATCAACTGCTGGTTGCCAGAGCTGGGGTACAAAGGAGGCCAAAAGAGACTTTTTTGGGCAAAAGCAGATGGGCTGCAGCACCATGGAGAGCGCAGGAGCCCCGCCCGGCCTCTGCCCTCCCAGTTCCACCCTGGAACACAAACCCACCTCCTCCAGCCTCCCAGGGAACTACCCCTAGAGCTAGTCGAGGGAAATAATTGACTTACGGACATTTAATCCATGGACTGGCAAACAAATAGGTAACATTTTTGCTTTAAAAATCCTATTATTAGGACAGCCTGATGTTTGGTGAGGTCAGCGAGTACTCGTTGGGAAAGCTGCCTCACTGCGTCTGTGCTGGGAAACAACCCCGTGGGGTTTCATTCTGTCCCAGCCTGCAGGGAAGGGAATAAATTCAGGTGCTCGCAATGACAGTATTAGAGCTTTAAATGACTCATATGCTTTTTGCTAGACTTCTTCATAGGGTCAGTTATAGTCTCTAAATTAAACTAATACCATAATTTTTATTGGTTATTATTATGCAGACTGATTGAAGCATTACTAAATTACACCAGAGAAGGAAGTGTCAATAAATGATAAAAACCAAGGCCTAAGAAGGGATGGATCTTCACTAGGCCTAGCAGTAGGGTTTTTTTGTTTGCATTTGGCAAAGAACAGCTTGTTATTATGGTATTCAAATTTTGATTTGCGCTTAGGTTTTTTTCAGTGAAAAATAATTTTTCTTCTGAAGTTCATTTGGCCCTAAACCATATATCTATAAAATACTTAGATCACCATGTTTCTGAAGTTTGAAATAATGTTGTTACAAGAGCCAAAATGCTATTCATTTATCCTTCAGACTACAACACTTACCTAAATAAAGGTAGTGACATTTCATTATGGTGTTGAATAAGATGTTAAAGCTTCCAAGAGCATTTGCTTTCATGTTCCACAGGGTAATAATTTTTTTAGCTTAGAGCATAAACACACCAAACACATCCTGGTAGGTGGAGAATGATGTGAAAAGAAATGCAACAAGAGCAAGCCTGAAGCCAGTTCTGATAACTCAGTCATTTCCTTGCTGTAACTAGATGACAACGTAAGGAAGAATGACAGGTCCCGGATCCACATACTTAAGAGCGTGTTGAGGAGATGTGTGGTGGATGACAGACCATAGCTTCACCTCCTTCTGTGTTGGTCAAGAGGCAGTGGAATAGGTCAGACTGGCTATTCTTGATGCCTCTGGAGCAAGATGTGATTCCCTACTGACACATTTAGGTGACAGAGTTCCCTTTGTACCTTTACATTAAAGAAGATTTGCAATGAGATTCTCTGACATCTGAACATTGGTGGGGATGAATGAACAGAGTGGCTCGATTTCCACAAGAAGTGAGCTGGAGTGTCAGTACAAGCTGGGATACAAGGTGTCACCCTGCTATAGAAGGGGTGGCTATCACAGACTGAAGACTGGCTGAAGGGGAAGTCAGCCCATATCAGTGGGGGATCATCTAAAGAAGACCACAACTCTCTCCCAATAATGTTGTGAACCTTAATTGGGGAAGTCCCAACTGGTTTAAATTGGGTGGCTTCAGTCACCATGCACTGACCTGTTGCCCCCTAATTCCCATGGCTGTTAGTGTCAAGGGTATCTTCACATTTCCACAGCTGCTGCAGGGGAAAGGTTTGTTTGGCAACAGCAGATTGTGGGTTCCCATGTCATAGTCAGGGGAAAACTCCTCTTCGAATAATACTAAAGAAAGACTATTAAAATTTGAAAGTGAGATGGGCTCTCGGAATGAGTTCCCTTCCACAGAGCGTGGCTGCAAATGACTTCTATACTCTTGCCTTTATCTTCAGCAGTAAATGCTGCTTGTTGGGGATATCTTAAATTTGCAGAGCCACTTGCAATGTATCTGTTTAATGTTTCTGTCTTGCAAAGAAAACAATACCCTGGCTCTTATCAATACCACTCAGGCACTCATTTATGCAAGCAAGAAAGGATATATGTATATATCCAAGGGCATAAGAACCCAAAGCACTCGGGTTTTGAATCATAGGACTATCAGTATCCACTGGCCTTTCTTAACTACCCCTGTGAGCTCCTGTGTGACTTTTCTCAGAACAATGAGATTTCATCCCAAATGTACTTGGGAAAGACAGATCTGCTGGAAGAAATAAAAACAGAAGCAAAAATGTCATCTGCTTTAGGGAGACTGTGGTGCAAGAGCACAATAAAGAATACTGTTAATATTTGAAAACACTGATAAGACTGTGACCACTTCTCCCATTCTTCTAAGTTGTGAATTTCTGAAAGGAATTCATTCAGCTACTCTTGATGTCTGTTTTAGAAGAGAAAGTGGAAAATAAGTAAGGATGGAATTCTTCAACCAAATATACACCTATATATTAAAAATAAAACTTTGATTTTTTTTTTACTATAGAAAGAGTTCTTTGACCTACCTTTTGTGGCTATTGGTGAGATCAAGATATAGAAATGTAAAAATAGAACAACTGTTGTAGCATTTTTCCTAACCAAGAGCAAAAGCACAGTTCAGCCCATGGAATCTTGCTGAGTTTGCTATGCTCATCTGGTAAATCCAAGAATCTCCCCTTGTGTGAATGAGTTTTGGCTGAGTGGAAGAACTTTTTGCATAGCTTAGGGAAAAAAAAATCCATGTTCATGTCTGAATTTGATGGAGTACATCTCATCCTCGCTTCAGTTGTGGCAGCAGAATGTGACATATGGTTCTTGAGTCAGCTGCCATGCACTCAAGCAACATCACTCAATCACAATGTTTCTTGACATCACTTGTTCTTACCAAGAAATGTCCTGAACACTCCGATGTATTAGAAGAATAGATGTATTAGAACAATATTAGAAGAAACAGATGGGATAGGTACAGTCTTTCCACTGCTTTTATAAAATAAAACTTCTGGAAACTGTCATATAAGGAGCTCAGATGGTCTGAAAACAGGTAGCATGGAGGGAAAGAAAAAAAAAAAAAAAGGGTTGTTTTATACAGCACTGCTGAAGGACTTTCTGTACTTAGTTGATCATCTCACTTATTTTGAGAAATGTTCTCAAAAAAAAAGAATGGATTTATGAAAGAGATCTCTGCACTTTCTAATGTAACTCAGTTAGTGTTAGTCAGATGGAGTCATGGGATAACATTTCTTTAAGACATCCTCCAGATCTGCGTTTGACCATATTGTTAAAATCAGTCCAAGGCTTCTTAATGACGTTGGGAAAAGTGCATACTGCAGGCCAAGGTAGGACTTCATCACCCTTGTTCTTACTCTTGAGAGGGTAAAGCTCAATTCTGCAACCACCGTGGTGTAAATCTGTGTGACAGTGAGGGTGGGGAGCGGTGGAAGTGTGATGGCTGGAGATCTGTTAGGGGGCACAGGGACATGGGCAGCCTCCGCTGGTAGCTCCTCAGTGTCTCTTGATGTGGAAGAGAGCCCAGAGGGATGTAGGAGGTGATGTGAAGTTTTGTGGGTGGGATTGATTTTTTTCTTCGCTTTCTTCTAAAGACCACTTCTGACCAGCCACCTCATATACAATTCTGAGACTACTCTGATGCCTTCCCTCAGACATTTATTTTCATACTAATTCTAGATACTCTTTTCTGGTCCTGTTTGTGAACCTCCCATCTGTCCTTCTCTTGGATTCTCACTAATCAGTTCACATCTTTCTTGAAATGCAATGCTCAAATCATACTCACTACTCCAGATAAAGCTTTCCTCCCTGTGTTTTACAGGCTGTGTTCTCCCTTCATAATTTCCTATGTAGACATTACATAATACTTGCACACTGAGATAGGTGTTGTTTTTTTCATAACTTAACACTGCTGACTCATGTGTTGGGTTTTTTTTTGTTGTTGTTTTTTCTGGTTTTTTGTTTTGTTTTTTTTTCCCCTGCAGGAAATCTCAGTTAAACACTTTCAAAGTCATAGTATTTTGTGGGAGAATATATCTCAGTTTGTCCCTTTGCCAGTGAGGACTAAACTAAGTTGATTTCAAAGTGAAGAGAGTGCACACAAATAGCTCAGCTGACATTCAGCAATCTGATTTACGCCTCTCTGATTCAAGGTTAGAGCCTAAGAAAGCCTTTTCTGAAAATAAGTGAAGTGGATACTACTGAAGGTTTTGCTCCAGAACAAATGGGTTGCAGCTGAGGAACTGGGTCTGAACTTTCCTGAAGTCCTACTGAACTCAGAAGTAAAATCTATTGATTTTTTTTTCTTTTTCTTTTTCTTATCCATTCTGAATTGCACAGGGTTTATCAAATACGCAGTACTACACTGTGGACATTTACTGCGGGGGATGACTACAGAAGGTCAAGTGCATGACAGAGGCAGAGAGGCTTTTTGCTGGGAAGGGACATCCTGTCATTTTCCAAATCAGACACTGACAAACCCCACCAGAAAGATATTTTCAGGCAAAAGCTTCCTGACAAGCTCATAGATTCCATCACTACTATTAATATCTTCCTCTTTCCCCGGGTTTCATGATGGCCTTGAGACAAGGAAGCTTCCACGTGAATACAATTAGCATTTGCCATGGATCAGTTCATCTGTCCAGAATCACTCACTCAGAGCAAGATCGATGTTCAGAATGACGGGCGTCAAAGTCCTACAGCTCTCCAAGCAGGGCTTGGTCAGGGCTGCCTCCTGCCTGAACAATTAACATCAGCATTACAGCTGAGAGATTAAAATCAGAGAACGTAAGAGCAAGTCAAGCTTCTCCTGTGAGGATCACAGCTCTCTTTTCCCCTAGAAGAATGTCTTCTGATGCTATCTAATACCTGCTGTACTCCTGAGGAAGAAAAGAGGGTAACAGAGGTTGTTGCACACAAGCACAAAAGATTAGGATATTTTGGTTTTGGAGCTTATTTTTTCTACCTGCATTATGGAAGACAAACTGTCTGGCAGTGTAACAGTCCCAGAGTGGGCATTGTCTCTTGGCCACCATCAAAGGTCTGGTCCACTGGGTTTACATCATCTTCATTTTGTTCCTTTTCCTATTTGGAGCTGGTGTATCCAGTTCATAACATGTCTAAATTGCCTCCCAGACCAGCACTGGCAGTCACAGGTGCAACCTTTAGTCACCTGGAGAGTGTCCCTCATTTTATATCATCCCTCATTCAGCCAAAAGGAGACAAAGCACACAGGGAGAGGCAACATCTTTTATCAGACCAACAGACGCAGTTGGCAGGGGGAGAGGAAAAATGTTCAGGCATGGAGATCTCCTGCAGAGTAAAACTGCTCAGGGCTCTGCCCATGTTTCCTGACAAATCAGTTCCCCTCGGTGTGACCGAGGTTGTCCATATCATCTCCGATTTATTTAGGATGGAAAGTTTTGTCTGAATGGTTTGGTATGCACAGAGGAACTGTCTCAGTTGTGGGTCTGAAGCCTCTATCCCTTTTCAAACATATTTTATTATGACAGCTGCAGTGGCTGAAACTGGAGGAACGTGTGATGTGTTTCATCTTCAACCCTATCAGCAAGGCAGATGAAAGCAGCAGTGAGTGGTGCCTTGTATCAGATATTCCTCCTTTAGTGTTTTGAAGCTTTGCATGTAGGAACAGAGTAATTATATTGTAACTGATTATATCATAGTGCTACCTGGTGTGACATTTTATTAGTGGAGCAGGAAGAGCACACAGACCTCGCGTAAACAGCCCCTGTCCACAGCAGCGGTCTGCGCGCTGCGTTTGAGCTGTAACGTTTGGGGTAATTCTTCTGTTAGCACAAGGCTGACATCTGAACAATCTGAGTAGTTACTAAGATCATGAAGAGGTGTAAACGAGCACATTGATGTGGACTCTGAAGTGCACTGGTAGAAATGTTAAAGGATCTAAGAGGATGTGTATAAACGTGTGCATTGTCCACACGATTCTCATTTATATTACACTGATATTGTAGCTTTCGGTCTTTGCTATGGGCTTTAAATTTACTATTGAATATCAGAAAGTAGTCTCTAATCAGTAGTGTATATCTTTTCTGAACCTTTCTAGATGGAGTACATGTTCCCTTCCAGTCTCACAGGAGTTGTGTTCCTATCTAGATGCAAACAGCTAATATATGTGGAGGTGTGATCCAGACGATGACTTCATTTATCTTCTGCCTCTGCCCCCTCAACACTAACCAGAAGCACCTCTGCACCCTGAGTACAGCAGAGCTTTAAAAGCAGATGAGCAATAGTGCAGGACAGTCTCTTTCACTTTGGCACAGAAATACTGACATTAAATCTCTTTGTATTCAAGCATAGTTTCCTACAGTTAACCAAGATTGTACAAATCTGGGTTGTTGTGGTAAGGCATTAGCTGGTTTTTCCTATCTGCTAAGCCACAGAAATGCGGCATTCAGATCACAGCTAACCCTTGCAGGAGGTTAACCTTCGCGGGGATGAAAGCACAAACGCCAACATGGTGGATGCTATCTGTTCGGTTTGTTAACTGCGCAACTGCTTTTATATACGCCTTTCTGTACATGGTGAGATCTTTAGTTCCCTGTTCTTTCCATGCATCGTGAGATCTTTTCATGTGCCTCTATTTTTCCCGTACATCACGAGATCTTCCGAACGCCTCTCCCTACACTGGGTAAAATCTTTGTAACCAAAATCCTTTTAAAAAGTAGAATTCCTATCCCAAAAAGGAATTAAATACTTGATGTTGGGTTTACATTTCCAGTGTGTCTCTGTGTGAATACACAGTAAATTCAAGTTGAATGAGCTGAAGACAAGTGTTACAGAATTAGAGAATTACAGTCAAGAGTTTGCCCCCTCTCCCCTCCTCACTGGTGCAGATGTTGGGCTTTTGAATAAGAACATCCCTCCTTGTTTAATGGCCTTTATCTCTTAAATATGTACCTCTATGCTAAGTGCCCCTTGCAGACATACCCATATTAAGGCCCCCCCAAGCCAAAGCTACAAATCACCTAACAAGATATGTTGTGGTGCATTAGTCTCACTATAATCTAATTTCACATCTAAGGTATTGAGAGCTTGCTGCTGGCTACAAAATTGAGACAGCACCCTTCATTACGGCTTGATAAATCTTACAGATGTGTATGGCAGTGTTTGAGAAAGCAGAGTGAAGACCTCTTCATGTTCATAAGAGGGTGCTTTTGTTGGGCTTTGGCTTGGAAATGAGTGGTGTTTCGCACTCAGTACACAAACATGACTTGGAGTTTCGAGAAATTAATTTAGGAGGAAAGCTTAACAGAGATAATTAAAGCACAGCTTGACTAAGCTTGATAAAAAGGAAAGTCTACAAATTTCTTACAGTTGATGTATGCTTCAGCATTTACTCATACTGAGGAGCATTTACTCATACTTGTCAAGCTCTTGAAGTCTATGTTATTAACCACGGGGGTCAGCCTCCAAGAGAAAGATGTACGACTGAAATCTAGCACATTTGCAGGTAAATGCTTTTCATATTGAATGAATGATGCAAAAAATGACCTAAACAAGAAAGAACTGAGATGAAATAATGTAATAGGATATTTCTAGGGGTATTGAGATGGAAGTATTGGAAAATAATGAGCACTTGGGATTTTTAAATTTAAATTGGACAAAATGCTTATAAAAATATCCAAAGGGATATTCTTATGCTCCTGACCATATTGGATGAATTAAATATTAACCATCACAACTGGAATATCTACAAGATATCAGTCTGTTTTCTGAAGTGTGGGGATAGCTTGTGCTTCTCAAAGATTTCATTCATCCCAGGGCAATGCATTGCACAGACGGTCAAACCCAGATGTTGGCTGGATGATGAAGCAGGTCAGGTTCCGGCTAGGAACAGGCAGAGCTTCCCGAGATGGCGATCCCTGTCTACTGAAACCAACTACCGAAGGGCAGGGTGGATTCTCCTGCACCAGAGAGCATTAAATTGAGACTGGATGACTGGACTTGCCTTGTGCTGCTGCAGTCCAGATAACCATACCTGACTTTGTACCTCAGAAAATTTAATGCTCCCTAGACCCAAATCCTTTGGTTCAAACTTCCCTCCTGCTTCACTGCTGACTCAGCGTTGAGCTGTTACAGCTGCGAGAGCAGTGAAGGTCAGTGAGCTGGACAGGGACTGGGATCAGCAAATGGATTTCTTCTGGCAGCTCAGGCTTGGCTCCCTGCCCCCTCCCAATCCAATCCAGCTTGTCAATACACTAAATAAAAGCTAGAAAGGAAAATGAGGCAGATAATAATTGTGGCTGTCAAACATCTGTTGTTGCTGGAAGTGGAGAGAGAGTGCACACATGTCTGTTTCTATCAGCTGGTATTCGCTGCCCATCCTCCAGTAAACTGGAAATTCAGGATGAATTTCCATGTGTTTATCTGCAACCTGACATTAAGCAAATTGAGTTAACTTTAGAATAGATTGTGTTGCCAGCTTAGTGGATGCAATGCAGAAAGTCTCCCAGTGCAGACTACAGTTAAAACGGTTAAGGAGGAAGATAAATCTGAGAAGGAATAAGAGGAAGAAAGTCAATAAGTGTCAAGTAAGAACTCCACTCACTGCCCTGATAGAGTATGAAGGACTCCAAGTGGAACATGGACATCATTTGATCTTGAGTGTAGTCTTATTTTAGCTGTGTAGAGTAAAAAATCCCAAATTGAAAATGTGACCCCTAAAAGCAATGGAGAGGGAAGGAGCAGGTAAGACAAGTGGTAGCTAGGAGACTCTGAGATTGTTCTTGAACTGGAAAGAGTTCAGAATACCGGAAAATATTTTTAGAGCTCTTTTTCTTTCTATATTTGAAAAAAACTTAGGAAAAAATAATTGGTAGGGAGGCTTTGTTGTTTTAAAATGTATCTTCAAACAGACTATGCCAGATGTGGCATCTGAGGATCATCTATATTCCCTCCTGATTTTTATTCCCTTTGGATTTTATTTAAAAACTTCCCCGTTCTTTCATTTCAGTGAGTCTTGAACCAGATAAACTATTGGCTCTGAAGAGATCTGATACTTGAGATGGACACTCCGGCACTGACAGCTTGTGACACCAGTGGAAGGTGGTGGGATCACCAGCCACTGGGCAGCATGTGTGGCAATCAGCTGTCCCTGGCAAGAGCAGGTTGTGCCTCTCTGAGAATAAATCCCATCCTTGGGACAGCAGATCCAAAAGAGCAGGGAGAGACTCTGGAATCCTCAGACAGCGTAAAATTCCTGCTGATTGGAGAGCATGGAAGAGCAATAGGAAGCTCTGGAGCATGTCGATGTTTCCTGGCATGGGCACACTGACACCCTTCCTCCTCGTAGGAGGATCCTCAGAGCAACCTGCCATCAGGATCCCACCACTCCCTTGAAGAGTAGTGGGGGGTGTTTGTAAAGTGACAGATAGGAGGTGTGCTCAAGCCAAATGAGCTACAAACTGCTCTGAAGATTTTCCCCTGAAATGTTTTTCCCCTGCAACATGCTTTCTTTGGCAGTTTGAGATGTGAATTTTCATCTTGGAAACATGCGTTATTGGCTTCCCAAGCCTCCACCCTTGCAGTTGTCTCCTTCCACACGCATCTCCTGCCCACTCTCTGTCCAACTCCACTTTGCAGGTGAGCTGCCAGGTAGCGTGGCCTCACCATAAACCAAATTAATGTCTGCCTTGGACTACAAGTTTAGCCAAAGATAAAGATTCTCTTCCTTGAGAAGCAAGATGAACTCAGGTTCTCCAAACCAGTTCCTGGAGAACTACCCATCTCCCCTGACTGCAGAGGAGGCTGGGGAGGCACCTCCTTGTATTAGGCTGCATGGGCAGTCCTAGGATCCACTGGAGAGGGACCAAAATAACTGCCAGGAGAGGCTGGCAGTGCAATTATTCCTACTCTTCCTCTTTGCTCAACCACATGGCTTGATGTTGAAAGCAGGAATTGACCTTGGCAGTGTCCCCCCACCTCTGCCCCCAAGAGGCTGTGTTGTCCCCTCCTGGCTCACAAAGGAGGCTCCAAAGCCAAAGCACCCCTGTGATGAAGTGCAGACCATTCCAGGATCTGAGCTTACACTTCGTTTTCTTGCTGGCTGTGCTTCAGTTCTTATGAAAGTGGAGGTGTGTCTCCTGCTACTTGAAAATCAGATAAGCAAAAGGATTAGGAGCAAAATGTCAAAAGAGTGGTAAAGTAGAAATTACTCTAAAATAGCTTCCTTTCAAAACAATTTGGTAAAAAAAATGTATATCTTTCCTATCCCAACATCTTTCTTCCTGTAAAATCTTTGGAGCTGAAATAATTCCAGAATTCTCAGTGCCGTTTTACTTTGCATTTCATCTGCATATATGAACAGCAATCAAAGGGAATTTTCTCCCCAATCTCTAACCAAGAAGGATGTGAAAGCAGTGATAAGTCACAAAAATCCTGTGTGACTTCGGGGAGATCAATTAATACACCCCATGCTTTGTTTTTCCATCTGTCAAAGAGAAGAACACTTTGCCAAGCCCCAAGAGTCACATGTAAGTAACACCAGTGGCTGCAAGATGCTCAAATCCTGACATGCTGAGAGCCACAAAAGCTTCTAGATAGTTCATGTCTTCAACTTCAGAAAATAAAGAAAGTTAAGGACTGGCTAGGTGTAAATAAAGTCTGGGAAAGAGACAAGAATTAATACCCTGCTCATTTGTATCTTGACTTCCAATGACAGCAAATTTTCACAAAATTTGCAGCGCTTCGTTTATCATGATTACATGTTCCTGAGAAACCACAGGGATTATCAATGCAAAGTAGGAATGTTGTCTAAAACGGGTAAGTAAAATTACTATAATAAATCCTCCGTCACCTGATGAAATACTCTGCTAAATGGTGCAAACACTGAAGTATTTAAAGAAAACACTATTTTACAAGAGATTGTTGCCTTGACTGTGTGTGAATCTCATTGGGAAATCTGTCATCTTGTTTCTGACATTTGTTCTGCGGAGGGGAGAAAAAAAATCTGTTAAAAACTGCACAAAGATAAGCAGTGGTAAAATTACCAACGCAGGATTGTTCAATAATATGCTATAATAAGAAGGAAACAAGGGCAGAGAGGAAGGCAAACTTCTTATGTAAGTTATGAATCTCCATGCTCTTATGTAGGATGCTCCAGTCACAAATTAAACCTATTTGACAAGAAGTCCTACTTGCCAAGAGCAATTTTCTTTTTCTGTTAAATGGAAAAGCTACTTTGCTTCTTAAGTGTAGCAGCCAGGGGGAAGTTTAACTAGTATGAAACTGAAGAAAAAACCCAGTAAAATAAAGCTGATAAGCCTTAAGAAAGGTGGTAGGCAAGGTATGCCCTTCTCTAGAGACTCACCTCCGTCACAAAGCTGATTTAACACTTGTTTAAGGCTCTACCTGGAGCACTAAAGTGTTGCCACCCATTGAATGGCTGGATGAAGGATCTGCCATGTCACAGAGCGTTATATCTGCATCCAGACAGGGGTTAAGCTTCACCCAGACCTCAGCAAGGACACAGCACCTGCTGGGAAGAGGGTTAGTGGTGGGGGAAGAAGCCCAGTTATGAAACCTTCTATTGATGAGGACCTGATGGAGACGTTATCTCCCCTTCCAGTGTCTGCCGGGGTGCAGGGCCATCCCCAGCAGAGCTCCTGTGGGCTATCCCGGTTCCTCCCGGGATGCACCCTCACTGGCACGGTGAATCCTCACTGCTGGCTACCCGAGGGCAGCACGGGATAACTCTGCTGAGCGAAAGCTCCTGTAGCCATCAGCTGCAGTGCTTTCTGATGGAAAGATGAGAGCAAACGTTCTCAGGAGGGGAGAGTGCAAGTGAAGGAGGGTTTATGGATAAAACCCGCACATTTCCACAGGTTGCATCCCCCTCTTTCTTTCACACCAGCCTCAGTACTGGAGGGCAAGTATCTCACTTCCAAAGGACTCCTTGGCCGGTGACTACCAGAAGTTAGCAGGAATTACACATGGCTTAAACTTCAAGCATATTCTTGAGACACGACAGTGAGCAAATACAGATTAAAAATCCATTTAATTACCCAGGGAAGAGCCAGGAGGACTTGCAGTCTCACAGCTGCTTGTTCATTCATTGTCAGGGGAATAATAAGTGTTACATTCACATCCAGGCTGGGATGAAGACTGAGGGAAGTCTCTGCCTGAACTTCTTTATTACTGCAGCCTGAATAATTTCGCTTAAGGTCATGGGCCTTCATGTTTTCACTAAGACTTTCTTCAGTGCAAATGATCTTAATAATTATGATATTTGGCATGTACACAGCATCTCCTATGTACAGAAATCAAAGCCTTGTAAGGCTTGTATGACAAAAGAAGGAAGGCCAAGAAACACATGTGGACTCTCTTAAAATAAAGGGACATTATGTTGTTCATGTCCAATGAATCTATCGTCATCAAATCCCAACTCCAGCTAACATCTCCCCTGTTTGCATGTACCCAGCTATCCATTTCCATGACCTGTGTTCCCAGCTCCCAACCTGCCCAACTGCCAGCTGGACCCTGTGAGTTCAAGGGACAAAGTCTGGATTGTTTCCATTTTGGTACAGAATAAGTTACATAGACATGTCCTTCTGCTTCTGATGAGACCAGGCACCTCAGCTGAAGCTCACTAACTAAAGATTTTAGTAATCACTTCACACCTTGGTTAGCTGGTCAGGGTGTACGCTCACACCAGGCACAATCCTGGCAAAATAAGTGCATTGCACCTCCCTGTTTGTTGCTTTTCAGGAGAAATTATGAGCAGTCAGTTGAAGATCAGTCCTTCATCTACCATCAGACTTTTCGGTGTATGTATGTTCTGGTTTCCATGTCTGAGTTTGGGTTTTTTCTTTCTCCCAGTCAGTTTTCCGAATGCTGGAACCCACCTGCAAAGGCAGGCTACCAACATGGGAGGACCAAAAAATGTGTTTTCAGGCTGCTGAAGTATAAATCAGAAATACTTTGAAAAGTCAGATTAAGCCCTGCTCTCTTGTACATTAATAGCAGCAGTAATCTCAGCTAATGCACTGACGTGTGTTTTTAGAAGTGGGAGTTTTGGATACTTCAGGGGGTACATTGTTCCAAAAAAATTTCATTTAAAGTTGACCAGACTGAGTCATGGTTTGAAATGTGACATTAGAAACATAAATATATCCATCTCTACCAAGTTTTATCTCCCAGTCTCTCTGATGAAAGCATTTTCAATTCCCTGAAATACACAATAAGAAAGTGAAACTAGAGCTGCAGGAATGAGGTTTAATTTCAAGGATCAAAACAAAACCTCACCAGAAATCAGTACGACTTTCCAATTCAACACTAAGGAAATATTTTGACTGTAAAGGAATAAATAAAAAGCAAACAAATGTTTTCTAAATGTTGGTCTCAAAAACCATAGTCTCATAAATACTACAAACACTGAAGTGAAACTTGTTGGTCACTGTAGTAGAGCTTTTTTCAGTAAATAGGTGGCTTTTGTTATGTAGTGCAAGGAAAGATATTAGTGCTTCTTTTTCAGCATTATTATCAACTCACAGTCGAGGCTTTGCAGAACACAGTGTGCCAGTAAAATGGGCATAATACTCCCCAGGGACAGAAGTTAAATACCTATTGATAGAGCATTTCAAAAGAGTAAATTGAGGTATTTTAAGTACAAGACATTATAGCTGATAAAAAACCTGTGTAACGTTTGTTCTTCATCCAGCAAGACATGTAAAGTGCCAGGAAGAATCCAAGAAGATGTATTCTACCCATTAACCAAACACTTGTTAGCAATAGCGAGCCTGCTAATGAGACTGGCTCACTTCAGTGCCGAAGAGAATTTGACTGTTGAGTTTAATAATGAGGCTATTATGTTCCACAAATTGGCACATGCGCGTAGAGATTCGTTTTAATATTTCACTTTTTTTGCATCTGCTTCTTATTAAAAGCAAAGCAATAAATTGAAGGGAATTTGTCTGCAGACTTAATTTCCTAACAGGACCAAAGGCTGCATGTTATTTCCATTAGAAGACAGCTAAAGTGGTAGCAGAGGCCATGGAAAAGAATACATGCAGAAAACACAACCTCAATTATATCGCAAATATTATAGGTGTGGGAAGGACTGTTTGCAACTTGTCTGAGTATGAAATACAAATGCAAGGGACCGTGGTCCAAGATCCACAAGGACTATTTAAAATTAAGGTTCATTTGACATCAGGAAGCATTTCTTTACTGAAAGGGTGGTCAGACACTGGAACAGGCTTCCTGGAGGGGTGGTCAATGCCCCAAGCCTGTCAGTGTTCAAGAGGCATTTGAACAATGCCATTAATAAGATGCTTTAACTTTTAATCAGCCCTGAAGTGATCAGGCAGTGGGACTAGATGATCCTTGTGGGTCCCTTCTGAAAGATTCTAGGCTAGGCTAGCCTAGACTAGCCTAGCCTAGTCTAGGCTAGTATAAAATGCTTCTTTAGGACAGGAGTAAGATTTAAATGAGTGTCCACAGGGTCGTCATCCTTCATCTGCCCTCTGTGTGGTCAAGCTCACAGGTTACATTCCTTCATCCCACCTCTCCTGGGAAGGGTTGAACTTTGTTTCAAAGGTGAGAGGAAACTTGAAAATACCAGCTGATCCTCCCAGGCACTCTTTGTCCCTAAGGCAGGAGACCAGTCCTGCCAGTGCACAGCCACCTCTTTATCGATGCACTGGACAAAGTGGATAGTGATCAGCATTGACAAATCTGGTTTGTTTTCCTCCCTTTTCTCTGTGAGATGGCTCACCTTAAGGTCTTCATGTGGTGGAAGCGCACACAGTGCCCCACTGCAGATCTGAGCTATTGGAAGCATCTTTGATGCAACCCTAGCACAAAAGATGCAGGATTCTACACGGGGTTTTGTAATACCTCCGACTTCTCTTACTTCCCAACTTATCTTCATTCTTTGGAAAAGCTTTTCTTGTTGCTTTTACTTGGTAGTGACAACAGATTAAGCACTAAAAAAACCCCTTGACTTGAGTTTTGTTCTAAGCAGCTGATAGCCTTTTTCCCCCGAGAGATGCCCCAGACGAGAGATTGCACGTAGGGCGGGCTGAGGCAGGGATTTGTCTGTCACGGGTGGTTACAGGGTGTGGGAAAACCTTCCTGGCCTGCACTGAAACAACTCAAATCTTGAAAATCTTTCTGACTTCGGAATTTCTAAAAAATTGTTTAGCTCACCAGAAATATTATCATTCTGCTTTGAGTGTTTCTCAGATAACATGAAGGAAACACTTGTTTATGGTTATAACAGATGCCGGTGAATGCTATTACTTATACACTCCAAGTTTTTTCACTGGAGAGCACTTGTAATCCAAAGATCATCTTTCTACCCTTCTCCTTGGAGAGAGCAGCAAGTTCTGGATTTTAATCCAAGAATGTGCAGTATTTTACCAAATACTCGATTTTGCCAAGTTGCTGCTATTATCCCTTTCAATCTTGCAACAAGTCCCCGAGCTTGTAAATATTTGTCATTAGAGCTCAGGAGCTTTCTATTTAATAAAGCTTCTCTCCTTATTTAATAGACTGTTTTATTAAATGATTTGCCTGTGTTTACATGTGCATAATGAGGAAACTGGCAGAAAACCAAACAAGTTTGCAGGCTTGAGATGCTGGCTGCTGCTCACATTAATAACGACAAAATGAATAATGAATCATTAAGTAACTCAGCTTATCACTTTGCTTCCCGGTCACAAGAGTACAACAAAAAGCCACCCACAGAGGACACAAGAGACCTGTTGACTTCACCAGCTCCAATCCCCAGCCCACAGAGCACATTTCTGAAGGTGCCAGCACCAGTGCAATCTCCATCTCAGTTACTGAGCACCTCAGCAGCATCGACATGCTTAGGGGAGGGCGACATTTATGTATGACATGTATTTTGCACGGCTAAACTCTAAAGAATTACAGTGAACTTTCCTTAGAAGAGAGCTGGAAAGGGTCACATGCTTCCTACTAATTAATAATGATGGTTTCTTCATTGCACAGGTAGAAGACAAGAAACTTTCATGGAAAATCAGTCTTTTCCTGCCAGATCTGGACTCCCTGTGTGTTGTGTGTGGTCCTATCACTTGTTTGGTGGCCATGTAATGCAGATTAGCAGAACCTTTTAGAGAAGTGCTGCCTAAGGATCAGGTGCATAATGCAGAAAATGATGAGAATTCTGAGAGATACCTTCATCTGAGCTACAGGTTTCCAAACCACCTGGTTCTCAAAATACAACATCTCACATTTCTCCTAACAGATGTAAGCAGAAGGTTAACAGAAGAGAGTCACATTCTGAAGAAAATATGATGCTTGGACATGATTTCTTTAAAAACAAAGCACCTCAATTAAAGGAAAATGCATCTAATTATGTTTTATTATATTCTACCAGAAAAAATAAATCAATGCAAACAATTCCAAACACAATACAGAGAAGTATACTGCTTTAAAACTGGAAAAAATGTGCACATACAAATGTCTTCCTACAAATATTCTGCAGTTAACCATTGGTCACCTCAAATGTTTTTCCTGTTTCATCCCTTTGATGAAACTCAGCAATTCTTTGGAAAAGACTTGCTCTGCAGCTGGAATCCTGCCAATGTCCTCTTCATTTCAATATGATGGTGAAATTCTTTTCAAATGTCACTTGAGTCTGTCTGAGAGACTCTTACAGGATGCCAGTTAAAGACTATAGAGAAAATCAGGATGTAGGCAAAATTATTTTAATAAATTATTCATCTTTAAAAACATGGTCCCCAAAAAGCTTCTAGAATCAGAGCTCCAGGACCATTCCTGTCTGCTCAGTATCACTTGTGCTGCTGGAGAGTGATCCATCGAGGACAGGAGAAGGAGGAGGGACAGAGATGGTGGGAAACCATGGCATTTGGCACCATGTCTCTCCGGCCAACCGCTGGAAGGTCACAGAACCCTTCATCATCAATGAATTTAGGAAAAACAGTTCGAATACCTGCCATTGAGGCATGGCCCCAGAGCATGAAGGGCTCAGTGATTTTAATGCTTGGTTAAAAAAAAGAATCCTATCTGATGAAGTCCTCCTGATGGAAAAGGAGCTTTTCATTTAAAAACTACACTGCTAGAAAAATTGGCTGAAAACTCCAAGGTGCTGCTGGTACAAACAAAATGGTGTATGTGAAATTTTTCCACTTAAAGATTAAGACAAGTGATTCTTGTTTGGTGCTGGGAAAACAGTACTTCAATGTCTGTACAGAGTTAGGGATGGGCTGATTCGGAGAGGAGTAAGCTCTGTGTATAGATACATATTTCTATCAGAAGGACTGGGCAAAAGCCTAGAGTTTAATAACAGTTTGTCTACCAGATCTAGGGCTGAAGGAGCAATGAGTCTGCTCTATAGTTATTAAGAACAGGTGATTTGAAAGTCATGGAAATAAAAGTGGTTTTCCTTCCCAACCAAGTTGCAAATAGCCAAGCAATGTTCACTCGAGGCAGTGATGAGCCAGCTCAGCCCCCTGACCCCTGCTTTCTCCTCAAAGAGGGCTTCCAAGGGGCAGAGCGGTCTGTCAGTGCATCACCACGGTGGGGAGTAACCCCAGGCTGCTCAGTAATGACCAACTGGGAAGATCTTCATGCATCTCTGCCACAGGCGATTCAACAATTTGACAACAGATGGGCCTGTAATTACAGCCCATTTGAGAGATTTTTAATGCACTGATTTGAAAGGCATTGATTTTTCTTCCTTGTAAGGAGAATAACAAAGAGAAGCGAAAACACCTCAACCTCACTGTGATTCCCGCTGCCTGGCTTTTCACAGCATATTCTGCAGGCAAAGTGAAAACATTCAGCTTCAGCCAGCCAAACTGTGAATGTAATTGAATAGAGTAACTGTCTTCCAGTTAGAAGCTGAGCTGAAGCATGTTTTCTGTGAGCTTTGAAAATGTTTGAGCTGAATGCAAGCCAATCATTAAAAAAAAAAAAAAGTGTCTGCTGCATGTGGAGCTCCCATGAGAAGCAAAGATTGGAAACCCAACCCCATGGTCATGGCCAGGGGTCGTGAGGTGGAGGGTTGGTAGACATCTGTAGCCAGTGTAGTCTGACAATTTGAACAGTGAATGGCAGAAAATTTTCTTTCAAGGTAAAATACAAGAGCTCTTACCTCATACATTTCCGTTTTCTCAAAACTAGTAATGTTAAAAAAAAAAAAAAAAAAGTTTAAAATCCTTGGAGGAAAACCTACTGCCAATGTTGCAGCTTGCTGGGATGGGCATATTCACAACATGGCTTTGGGGAGTCCTGTGGGGATGAGGAACGGACATGTCTCCCAGCCCCAACTGGCTGTTTAACCATGAACATACTTCCCTCTTGGAGGAAGAAAATAAATATTTTATTTCATTTTATTTTATTTTACCACTTGGTAAGATTTTGAAGTACCAAGGATTTGTCTTCCAGCCTGGCAAAGTTATGCAGACTTGCCTGCTTTTCAGTACCGATTTCATCAGTTTTGGCCTTAGTCCTCTTATGGTTATGAAAAGTCTGGGTCTCATCATTAGCATACAATCAATTTTTAGAGCAATGTCTCCAGAAACAATCTGGGAGCAAACCACGCATCTTCTGCTCCTTTTCAGTTTCTCTGTTCATCTGAGTTTGAAAGATTCCTCTGCTGAACCACTTCAGTCCTTCTAATCAGAGGCAATCCAACCCTAGGGCCTCAGTTTTAACACATCCATCTATTTCAAGCCAGGCTTGGACCCAAGTCTATCACTGAGATGGTTTACACACTAATAATTGCTCCCTTGCCACCAATCAGTCTCTGTTCCTTGCTGCCAGGTTCAACAGGAGAGGCTGCTGACATAAGTTCTTCCCCAGGAGTTCTTCCTTCTAAAAATATTGATCACAACTCATCTTTTCTGCTTCAGCTGAATTTTGACAAGGCAGTTTCGAAAGCACAGGAGGAGCTTCCCATGCAACCTGTCTTTACAGCTCCCTTGGAGCTGTCGCCTCCCCCATGTTACACATATGCACTGTTTTAAAATGTATTACTACCATTACATTTGTCATCATCATTCAACATTACAGTAGGAAATGCACCATTTGGGGATCATGTTATGACACTAACTTTCTGTACGTGACAAGGAATGGCAAAATAAATAGACTTGTATCCAAGTTATGGCTATTTGAGAGGTGTTTTTTCATGAAAAGTAGAACAAAACAAAATAATGCAGTTTGAGGCTTTTAGCTCAATAGTAGATCTCTTCCCTCTCTATAACCTCAACAGAAAAATGTTAAAGATACATAGATACAGCTATAAAATATTGCATGTAGCAAAAAGGACAGACCCAGTAGAACTAAAATAAGACCACTGTCACATCAGAGTTGTGTGCTTGTCCTCCACACATCTCATCTGCCTCACACATTGACCCTCACCACAGCAAATCTGGGCTGTCACCCTTCCCACGCGCCTCTGAAGGTCTGTGTGCCCAGCCCACGCTGCTGGGAATCTGCGCCCACACTCGTGTGCCAGGAGTTATTTTTCCTCCCATGTTTATTCTGCGGTTGGTGTAACTGATCTTTGGTCTCTGCTCAGGGCCATTAGCCATTAAAAGCACAATGACAGGTAGCGTGCTCGATCTGTGTTCGCTTCATTCAGCCCTGAAACGGAGCGTCGCTGTTGACTTTGGTGGGTGAAGAATTCAACAGACCTTGAGAGCTTTTGAAAATCCTGCCTCTATCATAGCACACATCCTGGTAAAAATGCATTTGGTGAGGTGTTTAGAAGAGGAGTGCTGTTTTCTGCAGGGAAACTTAGGGACTACCGTGTTTTCTCAGCAACTTTTTTTTTTTTTTTATATTGCAAATGATAATAAAATGCTAATAATTTATATAAGGGAAATTCATTAAATTAGCCCTATTTTGATTCAAGCTGATATTCACAGTGGGGCTATTGTATCACATTTTGCTTGGCATGTTTTCAAAGAAGGTAATCAAAATCCCCTTTTCTGTTTATCATCCCAACTCTATTTTTATCAGATGACTCTCCCCATTGTCATGGCAAGAGCAGACTGGAGTCTTAGTTCAATTTAGCAATACATGACCATAAATACATCAGCAGATTGAATTAGAAAGTGACATGCCACAAGCAGCTTTCTCCTTCTCTTTTTTGCATTCACACATCTGACTCAATCACAGATCTCTAATTGAAAAGCCTCAGCAGTGGATTAAGATCATATACATTATTACGGAGCAACGACGCCTCGTGCATGCTGATGCCCACAGGAGTGCCTGGCGGGGGCTCGGCTCACCACAGCCACCCCTCTGATCACCCCCACCGCATACCCGGGGGCAAGCGGCCGAGCGAAGGGGCTTAGGTGACACTGCTACAGGTGTTCTATATGTAATAGCAGAGGGAGGGTGCGGGGCAGAGCGGGGACAGCTATGTATGACTTTTATTCCACGTGTTGCGCTCAAAGGGCAAAATACTTCAGCCCAGTAGAACCCTGGTGAAGCCAGCGGGAATTGAGAAGGGATTAAATCAAACACCAAGTTTAGCCTGACAGCCTGGATATTAAGCCCTGCATCTTTCCATTCACTAGTAATTTCAGGGCTTGATTTGTAGCCAGCTGGAGTAAAACATCCCCACCTGGGACTTCAGCTCCCGTTCTCCACGGAGAGGCAGGATGTGATCCTGTCTCTCAGTCTTCCCGTCTGCTCAGTGCCTGAGGACAGGAGCGTAAAATAAACGTGATGAAGATGATGGTCCCTCCTCAATGTCCCTGGAGGAGCCTGCAAGGCTCCGGGGCTTCCAGAGGAGCAGCGGTGAGTCCCCTGCGCTCGGGAGGGGGCTCGCTCCAAACGAGCCTGCGAGAGTCTTTAAAAGGACTTCCCGGAGCTGGAGGGGAGCTAGACCAGGGGAGGAAATGCAGATCTCCTGTGACACCCCCTTCCCTTCTCCGTGGGCACAGCGTGGGTGCTCTCAGCCCCTCCCAGGAGCCGCCGCTCTCCTCGCAAGGCGCAGACACCCCCCACCTCACCCCCCCCTTCCCCCGTGGCTGGGGGCTGCCGCCTCCTCGGGGGGCCGGGACAGAGCAGCGGGGAGACAGAGCCAGGTAAGGGAGTCCCTGAGCTTGGGGAGGGGGGCACAGGCATGCCGGGGGGGGCAGAACATCCCGGCGGCGGGCTACCGCCTTCAGCACCGATGGCTCCCTACCTCCAGCCCAACTTTGTGCGCCCCAAGATGTCCCCTCCCGGGTTGCAGGACCCTCCTCTCCTGCCGCTGCTCCCTGTATGT
>NW_020799118.1:13527224-13530062 GCF_003259725.1 Athene cunicularia | reverse complement strand
GGGGGGGAGTATTTAGCAAATTTTTGGCAAAAGCAGAAGTGTTTTACGGGCTGTTTGTTTGCAAACTAAAAATAGGACCAAGTGATCAGGTAACATCTCTGTAGAGTGCTCTAGGAAACGCTGGGCTGGGCTGAGCAGGGTGGTAACTGTTGCCAGCTTGAAAATATAGTTCCTGAAGATTTTGATAGTGCTAGAAGTGGCAAGACATTGTTCAATTTTGACTTCAGTTGATCAAGGTTTAGTACCAATACAGCCAGTCAGAAAAGAAAACTAAATTAGTGCAAGAAAGTTGTTTTCTGTATTCTGTAGAGAAAAATCAGTCACTCCAGGGTTGGGGTTTTGATTGGGATTTTTTTGTGGGCTGTTTTGGGGTTTGGTTTTGGTTTTTTTTTGGGGGGTTTTTTTTTTTTTTTTTTGGAGTGAGAAACATACCCTGAGAAATACCAAATGGCAGACTTTAGCAAAGAGAAAGTTCCCATCTGAACTGAATCCTTTTGCTTTTTGACCCCAGGTGGTGGAATTGGGTAGAGTGGGGAAAACCAGAATTTTGTACATGAAATTATGAGATTTCTGTGCTCCCAGGGAGTTACTGGTTTAGTACAAGAATATTATAACTGCAAGAAGTTGGGGAGGTCTTGGCACGATGCTGTGTTTTCCTCCTCCTCACACAGAGCCTTGCCTGGGTGTTTGTGTTATTTCAGAGCTCTGCCAGGTCACAGCAACTTTCACACCACCACCTCCTGCCTGTCCCCGTCCCCCAGCAGCTCGCTCTCCCTCTGCAGCAGCAACCCTTGGCTCTGCCTGCTCCGTCCGGGCAAATACAAACCGTGGGGCTCACGGGTTGTATCTGAAGAAGCGGGTGATGAATACTCATCCCCCCCAAAGGGCAAATTTACTCAAGGACCAGGAGAGTTTTTCTCTGCTCCGTTACAGCAAATTGCTCCACTAACACAGCCAATTCTATGGGACAGGGGAAAAACCACAAAGTTCTGCTGCTATTAGATACTTCTTGGATACTTATCCAGGTGTTTTTCTTCCCATTACTACCAAGGCCATCTGTTTTAAAATTGTCTGGATTACCATTTTGTCTGTTCCTGCTGGCTGTTCTGCACCTGGAAGCAGCAGCCTGCTGCTCTGTTGTAATTCTCTTCACAGCAATTATGTTTGATGCTGCGTAAAGAGGGAGTTATGTTTCTGTTGGTAAATAGGCATTGAGCTCAAATCTTTACTCTTAAAATTTATGTTTCTTTATGTAATCCCTTCTTGATCCCAACTATATTCATGCAATGCACTTCATAGAGTTGGGCTTTGATTTTGGGGTTTTTTTTTTGCATTGCTTTGCTATTGTAACCACAGTCAGGAAGAATTTCAACCTTGATCTGCCTGGACAGTTCACAGGTTTGTTCTTCCTGATGTTGTGATGATGCTTCAGACACTAATGGGCTGCTCTGTTAGATGGATACCTGCTCTTATGCCTAGCAAAAGTGTGTTTGTTTAGGATAGCTGCTAGAGAAGTTTTCATAAAAGCTAAAAACCTTCTTCAGAGAAGAATGATCTGTACCATAACATCTCTGCTATTTCTTCTCTGTTTTCTTGGCCAGGGACACAGGCAGTCAGTTATGTTTAGCTACAAGAGGATGCCTATTTATTTTTTTCAGCGTACTGCTCTGTAAAAGTAGAACTTCAAATTATACAAGTGATTACTCTGGATCTATGTTCTGAGCTCCATTGTCCTTTCTGGTTCATGTGTTTTAAGCAGAAAGCACATGTTTTTATGGAGTATATCAGTATGATGCCTTGGAGATCAAACACCAAAGGGGAAAAAAATCTGGACAAGAGAAAGTCCCCTAGAGGCAGTTTTTTATTAATCCATTAATTAAGAATACCAAAACAAGGTATAAGATATCAGTCAGCATGCCTTAATTATATTTAGTCATGCTTTGTTGAGGTTCATGGTCATTAACCGCTGTAGTGGCAATATAAGTTCAGGCAAAATTGTGCTGGTGAGGGGCAAGCTATCAGCTAGACAGAGGGGAAAATCATCTACGCTCAACAAGGACAGCCAGCAAAACACACTTTTACAGGTGTTCAGGGTTTTTTTGTTGTTGCCATGCCATAATGGATCCCCACATACCTGTGACTACAGGGCAAAGGCAATGAGGTTTCAGTGGCTTAGTGGATAAAGCACTGAATGGGGACTCTGGAGATCCGGGATCAGTTTCCAGATCTGGATGACTCAAAGCACATCACGTTCCCAGGCAGTGTACAGAAAGTGTTCAGATGATGTTACACCTTGCTGGCACCAAATGAAGAAACTAAAGACTTCATAAGAGCCTTAGCAAATGCATTTCCTTCTGAATCCACCTGCTGTTGAAGGCAAAGGTGTAAAATTCATCAAGTGGAACAAAAAATCCTGAGAGTAAAGATTAATGTTCACACAAAATGAAGAACCCCCAACACACTAAAGCAGCAGACTGATAAACTGCTGAAGTATCTCTGACTCCCAGGAATAGTGCAGCAGCAAGAGACGACTGTTACAGCTGCTGTTGAAGGAGGCTGGAGGAGTTGTGCCCCTCTGTGCAAGACACACAAAGGTCCCTCAAGAAGAACCTTTGAGTGCGTCAGGAGTGCCAGCAATGGAGGGCTCAAAGAACCCGAGGCCCTTGGCAAGCAGGGATTCCTTGCAGCAGGTTATCCACATGAAGCAACTCCTCTTCCTCAGTGCTTCTCCCAAGGCTTGAACTCTAAATGTGGTAGAAGGAGCACCAGGCTTGAAGAACTTGCTGTGTAATTTTATAGACAACAATTTCAAAGATATTTACTGGGGGGGGGGGGGAA
>NW_020799118.1:13435379-13527174 GCF_003259725.1 Athene cunicularia | reverse complement strand
GGGGGGGGGGGGGAAATGTCCATCCTCATTTTTTTATAACACTAAGATGAGAGCCACACATGACTGCATTTCCTGACCTTCCCCTGCTGAGTGGCAGTGCTGGTTCTTTTTACTGTCCTCCTATTTTAGCAGTCCCAGAACAAAACTTTTGCTTTTTGGCCCAGATTGGATGTTGCTGAGTTAGTCTGGGGAGAGGTGCCTTCCCAATGTCAGCACCATACTTGGTCCAAAGATGCGGTTCCATGAATATGTATTTCTAAATACAACTGCCTCATCCCACCACCTGTTTCCTTTATGTTCTTCCCTTCAGAGATACTGGCTAACCAGCTGGGTCACACAGCATCTGGGTTGCAAGAAAATGCCATTTTTCAAAGATCAAAACCCTCACAGGTCAAGAGGAGTGTGGTGCTGCTTTGGCTTCTCCCAGAACTGCCATTCAAGTAACCTGAGGTTTAATATAACTTCAAAATTAGTTTCAGAACAGAATGAAAAAGTCCATTCTTTGGCCGGAACTGGAGTTTGCCTTTTCTTATATAAGCCCTAATCCAGTCCTGATTAATTCATGAGGGGCATGGTTTCAGCTGACCTGCAGTGACTCTTGCAGGGAGCCCGTAGCTGCAATACCTAAACTCCAACCCCCCGATAGCATATTCAGAACCTACAGATCCTCTCTGCCCCTTTCTCATCCCCAGCCTCAGCCAACATTTGTTTGAGCTTTGGCAGCTCTCTCAGCTTTCCCATCCCAACCACCCTGGATTTCTGATTTCTCTGGTACATCTCCTCCCAGCCACGGAGGTACATGTGAGACACCTACTTCCCATCTGCACATTTCCAAATCAGAACAGCATATTTATGATTACTACTGGTAGCTGGAGGGACTTCTACTCTCACCCACTGCAGTTTTTCTCACCCAAAGAGAAAGCACAGTAACCAGCCCATGGAGGGGTTTGCATTCCTCTTGGAGACAAAAGTCTCTTGCATGCTTATGTGATGCAGGCTTTTGCTTGCGTTTGAAAGGACTGGTGCACTGTGGGCTGGGTGGTTTGGAATCCAGATTCATGGCCCCAGATTATTATGGCAACCCAGCCATCAGATGACAGGAACAAAAGTTGCTGGGCACGTCCTGCTTGAGCACCTTCACCGCTGTCTGCTGGCCAGACTTGGGAGAGGCCTTGGGCCAGATGGGTGTTTTGAATCTCCACTTTTTTATAAGCATATGCTTTAACTTTTTTTTATAGTGGGCAGCTTTATAAACACCTACTTAGACCATGTTTAGACAAAGAATGAAAAAATATTCATGTGAATCAAGCACACCACAGAAACAGAGTGTTGGAAATTTTCAATCCTTTTCAGATTGTCTAATAAAGCATATTCTATGCCAAATCTGTTTGGCTGTCTGTGTCATGAAGCTGCCCACTGCAGTTTGGATTTCGTGCAGAAGTAAGGTGTTTCGTAGACAAAAAGCACACTTCAGGGTGAGAAGAGAAGGATTTGGAAACACTAACAGAATAGTCTTGGGAGATGGAAAAGAAACAGCTTTCCATTGCAGTCTTCACATCTGCGTGTGTGTGGCCTGATCCGGTGAGAACACTTTTCCAGACATGGCCTTTTCAATCTTGGGAGTTCATTGATTTTTCTTGCTAGGGTTTTGTCAGTTGTGATGGAGGGGTTTGTTTCCACACCTACACAGCTGCCGATGTTCCCTGGGGGTTCTCAATTGGTTCTGCCAGGCAGCAAGTGGCATTTGAATATATCAAACTGAGACTGTTTCTGTGTAAACAGGGAGACCTGTGAAACATCGTAGCAGAGCTTCAGATAGGAAGAGCCAGGAACTATCTTTGGTTCTGGATTCTGAAAGCACCCAGAGCTTGCAGGGAAGTCAGGCGGGGCTGAGTCAGTCCTTGAGCCCCTCCAGGCTCCCTCTGCTAAGCAACAGCAGAATTGCACCAAATTTGACTTTGAAGCTTTCGGCGCTAATGCCAGGGCTGTGCTTTCAGTCTGATTTCTATGAGCTGTTCCGTCAGAATCTGTCAAAATTATCTTTTCTCTATCAGTTTTTAGACTGAAAGCTAGGTGGAAAGGTGGGTTGTGGATTTGTGTAGGTTTTTTGCAAGTTGAGAAGTAGAGGGTATTATCCCCCCTGCTCCTTGATTCCACAAAAGAGGAAAATATACGTACAACAGGTTACGGAGAGCGAGATGGTCTGATGGTAAAGTTTGCTTGCCAAGAGGCACAGGAGGCATGTAAGAATTAACATTTCTCATCAGCAGAGGAAGAACTGGCCTTGTTACCAGCAGGCTTTGGACCCAAACAGCCCACATGCCGGGGCGTTCAGACGCCTTCGCTGCAAGAAAGCTGCTGCTCTGTCTGTGAAGTGTGATGGCCATCACCCTCTCTCCTCTCACTTGCGTTTCGTGGCAGGATGCATGCTGTGTTCCTGCCATGCAGGCTCCTGTCTGCATGGTTACAGCCAGCTCTGGCCCCACCGCATGGAGCCTGTGAAAATTAGATACCACCATCTACTGGGATGAGCCCTTGGGCTCTCTCATTGTGCAGTTCCTTTGTTCAGGCATTGATCTCATCACAGGTACTAACTGCATAATTCAAACACAGATTCTGACTATAGATAGAAAATGAAATTATATTTTTTTTTTTTTTTTTTTTTTTTTTTTTTTTTTTTTTTTTTCCTCCCTAGGAACAAAATGCCCATGAAGTTTAATCTCTCTTAGCCTTAAAAGAAAAACTGAGGAGTAGAAGTTATGGATCCTTTATACTTTTCCAACACATTTAGTACAGAAGCTAGTTCCAGCGATGTGAATTCCTCACTGCTGACAAATGTGACAGAGAATGGGACACTCTCAGAGCAGCCCTCGTTCAAATACATCCACAAAGTCCTGATTCCCATCTGTTACCTCCTTGTATGTGCAGTCGGACTCAGCGGTAACACCTTGGTCATTTACGTGGTTTTGCGCTATGCCAAGATGAAAACTGTCACCAACATATACATCTTGAATTTAGCCGTTGCCGACGTGCTCTTCATGCTGGGCCTGCCCTTCCTGGCCACCCAGAATGCCATCTCCTATTGGCCTTTTGGCTCCTTTTTGTGCAGGCTGGTTATGACTGTAGATGGTATTAACCAATTCACTAGTATTTTTTGTTTGACTGTGATGAGTATGGACCGCTACCTGGCAGTAGTTCATCCCATTAAATCAACCAAGTGGAGACGTCCCAGGGTGGCCAAGCTCATCAGTGTGACTGTCTGGACATTCTCGTTCTTGGTGGTGCTTCCAGTCATCATCTTTTCCGATGTGCAGGAAGACTTTCACACCTGCAACATGAACTGGCCAGAGCCCGTCAACATTTGGTCAGCAGCATTCATCATTTACACATCAGTCCTTGGCTTTTTTGGTCCTTTGTTGGTGATCTGTCTCTGCTACTTGCTGATCGTGATTAAAGTCAAATCTTCAGGGATCCGAGTTGGGTCTACGAGGCGCAGGAGATCAGAGAGGAAGGTGACCAGGATGGTGGTGATCATTGTGGTGGTCTTTGTGTTTTGCTGGCTCCCATTTTACATGATGAACATTGTCAATTTGATATTTATACTGCCAGAAGATCCTGTGTTGGTAGGGGTGTACTTCTTTGTGGTGGTCCTGTCCTATGCAAACAGCTGTGCCAACCCCATTCTTTATGGATTTCTTTCTGACAACTTCAAGCAGAGTTTTCAGAAAGTCCTTTGTCTCCAAAAGGGCAATGGTGTAGAGGATGGTGACCCCATTGAACACAGGCAAGAGAACAGCAGCCGCTTGCAGGAATCAATGTTAACCCAGAGAAATATTGAATTCAATGGACATATGCAGACTAGCAAGGTCTAAGGGCATGGCTTGGTACTGCAAAGCACTTGTAGACCTGGAGAACTTGGGGACTTAAAGGAGAGATGAATTCACAGCAAAGCTAAAATCTGGAGACTCACAAGCTCAAATAAATGTACATAGACTTCTCTTCACTCCCCTCCCTTCCCCAGCTAAAAGTGTTATGGGCTATACTGGGCTGTGTGAAGCTCTTACAGTGTTTTAGCTAAGTCAGTCAGATGTGTACCACTTTCTGTACTCTAGAGAACTGATTTACTGGTACACACTGCTGGCTTTGTACTGCTCTAGTGATGCAAGACAACACTAAACCTGCTTTAACTACCTTGTTAAGCTGAGTTTATGGCTGCTTTGCACTGTTGGGATCCACTCAAAGCAGAAAACAGCTCAGATAGTATCTTTGGAAGTCTTCAAGGGGATCTCTTAAAAGAAAAACGCTATTTCTTAAGAGGAAATTTCATACAAAAAAGGCCACAGCACTGATCTTAAAATTTTGTATGAGCCATGGTTATAGAGTGCTGTGTAGTCCATTTACATTGTTTTACTGTCAACCCATAGGAGAGATTTATAGTATTTGGGAATCTTTCAAACACAGTAAGAAAGAATAAAAACAAGCCTAGGAAAACATTGTTGAAAGGGTTCAATGTATTCATGATACTTTCACATTCTAAACCAAACTGCATATAAAATGTAATGTAACCACTTTATTATTATGTAAGTGACAATGATTGTGAAGTTCTGGAAAGCTGTTGTGTATATTTATTGGTTCTGAATGTAAGTATGGACTGTATTTTCAGAAATTAAACCAAGTTTAATCCCCTTCTGACTATCCATTTAATGGCTTCGCTAAGCACTGTCAGGCACTGTGCAAGATACACCCGAGTCTTTGATGCTTAAATCATCGTAGGTGCAATACAGTTGGGTATGTAGGGACAAGTACAGGGACCTACAGGGCTTTGTCCTGCTCAGGCACCAAAAGGAAAGTCCCTGTGCCTCATGGTGCTTGGGAGCTCAGTAGATACATAAAGGTCAAATGATTAATGTGAGACCATATAGCAGGGTGAGGAGAGCAAGGAGCAACACCCAGACCCAGTTCCTGCCTTGTATCTGATCCAAGCTACTAAAAAAAAAAAAAAAAAAAAAAAAAAAAAAAAAAAAGGAAGAAAGCAAATTAGATATTTCTTTTAATCCAGGCAGAAACTATCTGTTCTCTGTCGAAATTGCTTTCTACCACCACTGTCACCCACACAGGTCAAACAATTCTTCTGTAAGGAAATGTATTTGTAGATAATAGCAAGCTGGGCAGGGGATACAAAAGGAGAAGGCATCTCATCTGCCCTTCCAACCTTTGGTGACCTTCTACAGCATCTCTAAGGGACGTGGCTGAGCCCCGGCACCAGCAGTAAATATCAGGCTGGTATTTGTACAAGCAGGGCAGGTTATTCAAATAACTCCAAACAGACCACGATGCTGAGATGGATCTTCCCTTGAGTGCAACCGGGAGAAGGGTGGACAAGAGTGATTAAAGTGAGAGGCCCCGTGACGAAGTTACTGAAGACTTTGGGGTTGTCGGCCTCCCACAGTGAGATCCAGGTTGCAGTCCTCTCCTCCTTGTAGCTTCACAAAGGCTCAACAAGTTCAGCAGAGGAGTCTGAAGATGTTGTCTCAAAGCCAAATTGCCATTATCAGCTAGACCATGGCAGCTTGTTTCCATGAGTCCTGTTGACTGAGGGCTTCGGCACTGCCTGGAAGCAGAGACCTGTTGCTTCTCTTATCTGTCCTTCTCAAGAGCTTGTAGTTCCAGTCCAAACCATGTCCATGCACAGTTCAAAATCTACGCAAGTCTAATCTGTTAAAACATGTTGCACCGTGGTACACAAAAACTTCTTAAAATACTCTGCAGAAGAAGTTAAATCCCTGCCCAGAGACCTAGTCACTGGGCTTCTTAATAGGCTAAAACTGACCCTGGATCTACCTGTCTTTCCATCATCTCTAGCAGGCAAGTTCCTTTTTGGATTTATAGTCATACCTAAGATATTTCTAATTGATGTTTGGTTGGGGAAAGTGTGTTCCTGTTCAGTGATATATCTTCTGGCCCACTGTGGGTGGGTTCCAGTGAGGCCGTACATGGATCTTCACTTCAACAACCACAGTAGGGGAATGAAAACAAGCTCCTGGGAAGGTGAAAACAGAATAAAACCTGTCCATACTCTCAGGCTGTTCCAGGGAAACATTGTGCATCTGCAAATACAAACAGCAACATTGTGTTATGTCCAGAAAATCAGCCTGCCGTGAGAGGTAGGGGGTCCTCCAGGGAGGTCCCATGGTGGGCCATAGAGCTGCAGCGGTCTGTGTATGAAGAATGGAGAAAGTAGGACAACAGCCAGAGCAAAATGATGTTTTGTCCCGTAGGCTGACTCCAGCCAGCAGGACGTGTAGCTCAGTGTGGACAGAGCCTTCGCTCCCACCCACGGGTGTCCCCTCTCATCCACGCAGCTGGAGAACAGACCTGCCTTCATGGCCCCCAGTCCTGAGGGCCAAACACACCGGGCAGGGCTATGGCCTGAGCCAGAACCACTCAGGCCTTAAAACTACTTACTCCTCATGTAACTATTTACATGAACTCATAGGATAGACAGATTCCTAAACAAGTTCTGGATCCTACCCACTGTTGCTGTGTATATATGCACCATTTTCCTTCTTCGTGCCATTATACCTGGCCACGCTCACCTTCCCCAGGCACAAGAGCACAAGAACTCAGCAGATACAATGAGAGACAATTGCAGGATGTATCCAGAGCCTGGTCCTTCCTTTGGGCCATTAGTAGGTACATTTAGGCTTCTCACAGCAGCAGGCTGTAGCCCACCTTCCATACACCTGCACTCTATCACGACAGTTAATTCAAAATCACAGCACAACCAGGTTTACAATGATTAATTAAGTCATGCAATATCTATTATTTCCGGAACTATCAGGCTGTTCCAGGCATAAATCAACTCTCTTATCAGTTCTTGAGACATGTGGAGTAATTAGTGCAGGCCTTTATGTCATCTCTGCCAACTCCATCTGCCTCCAGTTGATTAGCCAGAAGTTCTTCTCCAGTGACAGAATTAGAAAAACCCATTTTAGCTCACAGATCATTTTGCAAGCAGCAGTAATAATTAATGCTCTCACAGAGGGAGGGTGGCCCATGTATGCAGTGTTGGTAGCTTGCTCTGCAGAAGCACGGGGACACATAATTCAAGTCAAAATGTGTGGCTGAGTACGTCTATGGCATCGTCCATCACCAGCCTGATCCTCTGGAGCAGCTGATCTCTTGAGTACGTGGAAAATTATCAGAATGAAGAAACCAGAGGGTCATTCACACCAGCAGCAAAGCTGAGTAGTGCTGGTTGCTCTCACCAGCTATATGCTGTATTGGCTGTGGAAGTAGCGAGACACAGTTATGAGCATAAAATAGCTGAAATGCCAGGGAGAGATTTAGGAATTTGCCCCTGAGGCTGTGAGACCTGCCTAAGTCACTTCACCCCTTGTACATTAGTTCTTCTATCTGTAAAACTGGGAAGAATGGTACTGACCACTACAGCATTCAGGGCTGAAAGTCAGCACTGAAAAAAAAAACCAAAACAACACCTTATAATTTTCTGTCTCTTACCAATGTTTTTGAAGCTCCATAAAATTCAGATCTGGCAGTCCTGGGGAGAGACAGTGCATCAGGGACTGGAGGGGAAGGGTGTAATCACTGCCAGTCCTCACTAGTATTTTCCTAAGGCTGCCTGAGAGAAAGGCTGCTTGGGTTTCCCAGTCTTCATTTTTAAGAGAAATCATTTCACTTGGGGATTATGAAGTATTACTGATAAACCTGAAGCAAGTGCACCCAAGAGCCTCTAAACCAGCAGTCCAACAGAAACCTTTTATGTGCCTGGGACTGGCAGCAGCACCAACAGAATTAAAATGTGCGAGGAGCAGCAGTCTCATTCTTAGCCTTTTATATTTTAAAATAAGCTTATAGCTGGGGCAGAGACCAGTGTACGGCAGAGAGAAGTTGTGAGCTGGGTACTGGTTGGCAAGAAGGCTGCTCAGAATAGAGATGGGGGAATTTGAAGTCAGACAAATCCACTGGCAGACTCAGGGTGGTGGTCTGAGGACAGAGGGTTGATAGCAAATCCATAATGTCCCTCCAGACGTTTCCTCCCAGGATCCCACACCCCTTTTATACATCTTTCAGGCTGGGGTGTATCAGACCCCAGGGATTGCAGGAGTGTTACTTTAACGCAAAAGTAAAATGGCATTGCTAGAATAAGTCATACACCTAGAGATTAAGCAATATAATGAGAAGGCGATGGAAGAATAAACTCCCAAACCAAAGAAAATAAAAAACCTCCTCAGTGGATTAGGTAAGAACACAGAAGAACTGAATATGCTCAACAAGGCCAGCACATGAGTAAAAATTGTCAGAGTTGAAATATCGATGATTTCTGGGTAACTTCTTGTTTTCTCTTCAGGGAAAAATCTAATATTCATTTCAAACCTCTCTGAGCATGGGAGAGAGCTAAAGAGGTGTGATAAATGAAGATCCAGAGTTTTATTGCTCTGTCACGTTAATCTGGTGCAGTATCAGGAGACACCAGTGTAACGATAATCTGGTGCATTAGGGATACTCTGTTTTTCTTTCCATGATGATTTTATAACATGCTGGAAAGAAAAGCCAACAGTGTTTCATGCCAAGACGCTTTATAAACATTAATATTGTGCTAACAAAAGCATCGTCTTTCACCACAAAGGAAGAGTTTTAGTGTAAACTATAAGCTCTTTGTGTACCCAGTGAAATTTCTCTATTCATTTCTCCGACTCAGAATCAGGTCAGTGTGTATTGTGTGGAGTTACCATGCATTAATCATCCACCGTGTTCTTCAGGTTTATGCTACAGAGATTCTCTTCACTTTCCTCTATTAATAAACATTCTGGACCAAGTATACAATTTATGCATCAAATGAAACAAAACCAAAATTTTGGTTGGATATTTTCTGGGTCCTAAAAAGTCTTTTTTTTTTTTTTTTCCCCAAGTAATTTGGCTGTTGCTTATGATGGTAGCTCTTAGGTCTCTCCCCTCGCTGGGCTGTTCTCTCGGCTCATTCCCCGGGTGGCAGCACTGTCCCCTCGGGGGCACAGAGGCTTCAGCCCCCTGGGACATCAGGGCTGCTCCTCTGGCATGTCCAAGCCAGCCCTGGAGCTTACTCCTACATCAAGATGATTGAATGGAAGTGGAGCAAATCAGTGCTGATTTCAGTGAAAAATTCAGTGAAATTTGCAGTCCATGATGTATCCTTGCTTAGTCCTTGTTGATCACCCATTTTTTTCAATGGTTCATTTGATGTTCGGTCCATAAGTGACCATCAGAAAGTCACAAAGGACACTGCAAATCACGATCTTTATGCTGATCAAGCCAGAGATCCTCCCTCCCTTGATTTCAAAGGAAACTACTTTTGATAAAGTGCTGAAAATTAACTCCTTAAAAGAAAGAATGGCACCAGAATATGGAAAAACTCAAGAGTGTATGAATTTCCTTCTAATTCCTCTCTTGATGTACAGCGGGGGAGCAGGACTCGGCTTCTATTAATTTGCCATAAAAAAAAAAAGGGAGAAAACGTTTTAGAAATGTTTGCAGTGTGTACCCATGAGATTGGTAAAAGCTTTCCATTAGGCTAATGACTGATTTGTTTTCTAATTTAAAAAGAATCAAAACTAATTTTATTTACTAAGCAGACAGTAACAGTCACGCTCAAGTGAATGCATAAATGTGCATTTCAGAAGGAATTCTTGGTTTGCAAACACATTTAATTCAATGCAATATATTCCCATAAAAACAGGGGAGCTAATGAGGAAGGGATAACTGTCCTGTCATGCATTTTCTGTGAGGAAAAGATGGGCTTGTGTTTATGGTGTCAACTTAGGACTCTACAGATCTTGGTTCTCCTCCTAGTTACAACCTTAGAACTTTGATGTGTGGTGATTCCCAAAGTTTTCAGCCTGTAAAAGTAACTCGGTGCCTCCTGTCTCACACCTGTCCTCCATGGGGGAGAGATTTGAAAGTCCCATCACAAAGTGTGTGTTTGGTGCCAGCACCGTGGAATTTACATGAGTTTTGTCAAAGTCTTGCAGGAGTAGTTGCTTTTTATAAAAAGGGTGAGTTCTGCTGCATTGTTTTTGTGTCTGTCTGACATAAGTCTCCTTTCCCTTTTTGGGTGGGGGTTTTTCTGGTAAAAGCTGTGTTGGACTGACAGTCAGGTGGCTCTCACGGACAATGCATCTCCAGAAAATTTGCAGCTTGCTCTGGGCACTGCAAGCCTGCTTGTCATTACCCACCCCAAGAGGGACAACTTTGAAAGAAAATTGCATTTCAGTGTGTCTCTCATGGGGTAAAGGATTGAATAGATCACACAAACCAGGCCTTGATGGATCATCCACCACGTTAACACACCATCCATCAGCGACACGGTCAGGATGATGATGCTAAGGCATGCCAAGCAATACCCCCACGAAACCTGGGTAAGTACTCAGTGTGACAGGTACCAGCCATGTGCAGCACTCTGCAGCCACCACAGCGATTAGGCAAATGGTTTATGAGCCAGATAACTTTTGCCAGTGCTTAGGGGTTTTGTATGTGTGTACAATATAGGGTAGAAATAATATCCTCACTTCATGGAGAAAATGCAGGTAATTTGTACACACTGACAGAAGAGGAGGAATGAAATTGGAGTAAAGCCTTGGGAAATCACATCTCTGAAGCACATGAAGGAACATTTCATCATGCAGCATGAAGTAGGGTCTTTGACATCCTGAATGCTGAAACGGGAATGAAACCCAGGCTGCCGGAGCCTGTCTTAGTCCTTCTGCAGTCAGACTTGCCCTTGATATATGCTCCCTCTTATCTGTTGTAGTCTCTGTTCAATCGCACTCAGCCTCACCTGCAATTTCCCTCCCTATCTCTGAGCCATGGACATATTTCCTGTCCTCTGAGCAGACCTACGTGAGCAGGGTGCTGCTGAGCTTCACGTGTTGAGGCATTTCATTCAGACTGCCTCAAACCCCTTACACTTGTCTGAATTAAAATCAAAACAAAAACTGGATCCTTCTTTTCCTCCTCCATGCAAATCGCCAGTACAGCCAGACACTTTTGGCTTTTGTAAGAGGTTTTGCATCCAACATCAGTGCAGGTTTTATTCTTCAGCAGCTGTTTGGACATTTGCTGCCATCCTGTCTGTTGGAGCAAGAGAACTCTCAGCAACAGGGCCATAGTACCAGAAACCTTCAGTGGGTGAGTTATCAACCTGCATCAGCCAGGTTGTACTGATGACTGATTTCAAACCACAGCTAGGGAAGGATTCTGCCAGAGCTTTATAACCAACCATGCCTAATCTAAATAGGACCAACTGATTTTATTCTCTGCTGGTTGCTAATGACTGGAATATACATCATAGAATCATAGCATCATGGGATAGTTTGAGTTGAGAAGGGACCTTAAAGACCATCTAGTTTCAACCCCCTACCTTCCACTAGCCCAGGCTGCCCAAAGCCCCGTCCAGCCTGGCCTTGAACCCTTCCAGGGAGGGGGCAGCCACAGCTTCTCTGGGCAGCCTGTGCCAGGGCCTCAGCACCCTCATAGGGAAGAATTTCTTCCTTAGATCTCATCTGAATCTGCCCTCTCTCAGTTTAAGACTGTTACCTCTCATCCTATCCCGACACACCTGATGACGAGTCCCTCCCCCCTTTCCTGCAGCCCCTTTCAGCCCTGGGAGGCCGCTCTAAGGTCTCCCCGGAGCCTTCTCTTCTCCAGCTGAACCCCCAACTCTCTCAGCCTGTCCTCACAGGGGGGTGTTCCAGCCCCCTGAGCATCTTGGTGGCCTCCTCTGGACCCACTCAAGCAGGCCCATGTCCTTCTGATGTTGGTGCCTCCAGAGCTGGACCCAGCACCTCAGGGGGGTCTCACGAGAGCAGAGCAGAGGGGGAGGATCCCCTCCCTCGACCTGCTGCCCGCACTGCTCTGGGTGCAGCCCAAGGTACATTTGGCTTTCTGGGCTGCAAGCACACATTGACGTGCTGTGAAAACACAGAAATTATTACAAAGCAGCAGTGTGATTTATGTGAAATATGTAATTTCTGTTGCTAAAATAACACAAAAAAAGGCAGGGAACCATCTTTTAGGAACAGAAATAGATTATTAATTTATCTTTTCCCCCACAATGACAGAACAAAAGACAATGTATTTCTTTTCCCTAGCCACTGTTAACTGTTTCAAGCTGAGCCACAGCGACTAAATGCCCCTGTCCAGCCCAAAGGCATTTATATGCAGCTGTTGTTCAGCCCTTCACTGCGAGCAAGATTTATGCTCTGAATGATGACAAGAAGGGGCATATTATTAATCATGAAATCTATCCTCTATCCCCAAAACCTGATGGAAGAGGTCCCACAGAGATGTTAATGCTGTATTTGCCAACTCCTGTGGTTGCTCCCAGGAGCCTGGCTGATTTGCCTTTGCTGGCTGGCAAAGTGCAGGCATGTGAGGTGTCTGCCTGCACTGAACACACCTGCCAGTAGCTGAAGGACAGAGCTGTCCCACTGGGCACTCAGCCCCACAGCCACTTGGTCCACCTACACCTGCCCAAAAATTGGCCTTGGTCCCCCCTCACCTGCCTGTCCCTGGTTGGCAGCGGGAGATGCAGCTCCCTGCTCACCCTCTATAACCCATTTCAGTCCATATCAAACAAGTTAGAAAAGGTTTGTTACTGAAACGCTCACCTGGGCTCAAATGGGCTCACAGGTTTTGCTTTTTCATGTGTTACTCTCCATGTTTAGCAACCGATAAATCAGTGCTATTGCAGCTCTTGGTTACATGAAATGTAATGTTGATGGATAGACACTCTCTCCCCCACACCTGTTTTGCATTTGGGTTTTTATTAACCCATTTCTGAACATTTTCTTGTTTTCTCTCCCTTTTGATCATGCACTAGTTTGGCTGGATGATAAAAGGTGGTGTAGTCGGTGCATGGTGAATTAAGCCCTGTCCTCAGGTTATGTCTATGCAGATCAAGAGCAGCAGGAAAACTACCTTAGACTTTAAAGAAAAGGGAATTTGGCACGGAGGTCAGTGAAGGGGAGTCAATCACAGGAATTTTAGCAAAGACTTTTGGGTTTGTAACCGGGAGGACTCATGGTCTGTCACAAAAATGTTTCAGGTAGGATAAAAACAGATGGGGCCATCCCATGAGACCTCAGCTCACAGAGTCAACATGATTGCACCCAGAAGGAGGTGTAGAGGTGTAACAGAAAAGACAGAGGTGCAAACTGGTCTGGTGTCATTGTACCACCTTATTTAAAGCCTAAATTAGCCATCATGCAAGTACAGCCATGAAAATCCAGCTTGGCTGGGCCACGACAGTAGTTTTATATTTCTGATCAATATTGGTGTAACTACTGATTTACAGCACTATTTTTCACTAATATTAGTGAAAAGCCAGCTGGTACTGAGCATGCTTATTGCCTGCACACCAAGAAGAGTGCTCCTTGGTGCTAGAGGAGCCCCTAAGTAGCAGGTGATGGGAGAAGCAGGGCAGCCCAGCAGAGCAGAGCGGTGCTCCTGCATTTGTGCCCTTAGACAGCATAAAGAAAAGCATGCGGTCTTTACTTGATAAAGATGTAAATGAGAGAGCATGGGATGGGGGGTGGCAGCAAGACAGGCAGTTCTGGGGACTCCTGGGGCTTGTAAGCATTTCAGTTTTTTCATCTCTTTCTTCCTTTCTCCGTCTCCACACAGCTTGCAACATTCCGTCAGCTCATTCTGTATGTGCATAGTTTATGATGAGGCATGTCTTGAGATTCTGGGTAACAAACCAGAAATGACTAAACCCCTCTGCCTCACAACTCAATAGCGAGTGGGCTATCTTCCATAGAGATCTGTGAGAGTTGTGGTGGTGGTGTGGGAGCCCGTGTTTTAACAATTCCCACCTCACGAGGACATTTGCAGACTTCAGGATTTGACTCTGGTGCGGTTCAGTTGTTATTTTGGGACGTGTCCCCCTTACTCCAGCTTCCCCCTTGGTGCATGCCTGCCTTCACCCATGCACTCCTCCCGCAGTGCTTCACTGCTCCCTGGCCCTAAATACTTTCTCCCTCCCATGTTCTGCCTCATGATCCTGGATTTTGCTGCTCTGTAGAGAGAATAGGTGCCTGTGTTGCATTTTTTCCCAGTTCCTGCCATTGCCTCCTGCCTGTCCCCAAGCTGTGCTAGCCTACATCTCATCCGCACTGGTCTCACCTAGGAATCCCTCAAACAGCCCGTCACTCCTGTTTTCTCTGATGCCTTTTCTGATCTCTGTCAAGACCAGGGGTTTGCAGCATTTGGGTGCCAGATTTGGGTCAGGGAAGGCAATCCTTCCTCACTTGCATTGCCCGAGTGAGAGCTTGGCTGTTGAAGGTGGTGTTACGTGGTTCTAGATGCTCACAAGTGGGAACTGAATTTGCAGACCCCATTTTTTGGTGTATATACCCAGCAGTGAAACCACAGACAGCTTGACATCCATGGGAGAGAATCTGGGGAGTGTAGTATGCGGTTGGCCAGATGATGCCTGAAAATCCATCTCGGAGGGAACAACAGGGCTGTTTCACTGGCATTAGTGTGTAACTGCTTGTGGATTTTACCACCTACTTATCCTGGCTTGATTTATGAATTCAATCAGGGAAATCTTCTTCCTTGGAAAGAAAAAGGACTTTAATAAATGAAGATGAATGGGAAAGAATTAAAGCCTGGCATTGCATTAGCAGAGCAAAGAGGATTTCTCTCTTTCCTCCACAGAATTTGATCATATTTGGAATTAACGAAGAGAAGTTTGATCTGAAGGGAAGAGTGAGACACTTGAAATACAGGCTGATAATACCGAGATCAAAGCAGGGAATGCAGAAATCTTGTCTGCCCCATGCCCTGTGCCCTTGTGCGTGCATGGATGCTGGCTTGGTCTGTCCAACCCGTGTATGGGGTTGCCCCCCTCTAAGCCACTGTTTGAGGCAGGGCTGAGACCAGCCTAGCAAAACAGGCAGGAATTGTTCTTGTGTGCTTGCCACCCTTCCTACCGTCAATCACAGCCTCGGGGAAGCATCCAAAATCAGACAGCTGAACAGCCAGATCACTGTCAACCCCAAGTGTGGAGCTTTATTCCAAACCTGCTATTGCCTGGGCTTTGAGTGTGCAAAGCTGTGGTGAAAACAGCTGCCTGTGCAAGGGCTATAAGCACGTTCTGGGGAATAAGGAGAAAACTGCTTTCTGCCCCTTTTAATGTTTGCGTTCTAACAGAATAGGGAAATATAAACAGGGCTCCCTCCAGCATAGCAGTGCACCCGATACCATCCGCTATGGCAGAAAGAAAACTCATTCTTGCATTATCCTAATGGTGGAAACCGTCTTCCTCGCTTTGATTAACTTTCAGCCCTGTTTCCTCTGGTCCCAAGTCAACATTAATCTTAATTATGTCTCAGCTAACAAGCCTCTAAGAGTTTATTAAACAGGCTTTTGTGTTCCCTAATTGAAAATCTCAGTGCAAAGTGTTTCAGCACTGCTTCTGACTCTCACGTTGCTTTGACAAATTGCTACGAGAGGCTGGCGGAGGGGCGAGGGGACGAGGGCACTGTTCATAACGCCACCGTTTCACTCACCAGCTGCTGCCGCGTTCGGGAGGGGAGGTGATGAGGAGAGCTGGGAAGTCGGTCTCAGACGCAATGGTCCTCCTGGGAGGACAGTGGTATCTGAAACGCCAGTTGTGGAAATGCCTGATGTAAAAACACAGCCACAATGTCTCTAAAAAAGAAGGGCAGGGCTGCCAGGGATGATGTGTGAGTTGGAGGGCTCTTCACTAAACGTGTCTCAGTCCCTGTAGTTCTCCCCAGCAGCAGTAATATCCTGCAGGGAACTGAGGTCTTTCTTCTTGGGACAGGAGGGTTTTTTCTCAATTGCACTTGCTCTGCCCTTCCTTCAGGTCAGACCCAGTCCTCCCCCTTCCCAGAGACACCCACACCTTCCACCAGCTCCATTACCTCTCTCCCAGTTTTGGCCTTTTCTTCTCGTCCTTGGATCTGCCTCACCCCCATTTTAATCCTATTGCATCTGCCCTGCCCTTGGAGGGATCTGTGGACCTGACCTGAGTCACGTAGGGAGCTTTATCACAGTGTCACATCATGTACTACAAGAATTTATAGTTAACGTTGTCTGAAAAGGTATCATTCTGGTTCCCAGTTTTGAGCAGGGGCCAGACTTACCCCACCTCTGCTCTCACTACCCCTAGGTCAGGATTGGGACCACAGTTGCCAGAAAATAGATGTTCCAGCGAGAAGCCTGCCTGCCAACATTTTCGTTGATAATGTTGCAATGCATCATATTTAATGAGCAAATTTAGGAAAGCTTTCAATGCATTGATTTTAAGATAAGACAGCCAAATGACCTTTCCAACAAACAACTGTCTGGGGAATTCGGTTTCATAACAAATGTTTGTCCCCAGGTGGGGTCAGAGGAGGAAGCACAGTGGCAGCTGCAGACAGGAGCACATGTAGGGTCTGCTTGCTGCTCCCAGGGAGAATCCAGCCCCTGGGTCAGCTCTGAGGCATCATCCCCTCAGTGTGGCCCAGATAAAGCAGTTCAGTGTAAATTCGGCAGCTCTTTTCCTGGCCCCTGGGCTTTTTTTCCAGGAGCAGATTTGCTCCTTGCAGGTCTCCTCCATGGCTCCTGCAGACCATCTACCCTGATACTGTGCAGCCGTTGCCCCGTGGGATCCTCTCCTTACCCCAGGAAGACTTTCCACAGGCTTGAGTTATGCCTTCAAAAGCTCCACTCGCTCTTTTTCCAAAGCCTATACCCTGCTCTTGGGGAGACAGGGGTTTCCCCAGCAGCTTGGCAGTGGATTTCTGAGAAGCCAGGCAAGCTGACAGCATCTCTGAACACATTTCATCAAAACATGTCATGCTTTGACAAAGACTGACAAATTCAGATGAAAATCTGTCCTCCCAGCCAGCCATTCCCAGAAAGCAGACAGAAGTGACACTCCCCAATGCAGTTATTTTTTTTACACATTTCAAATCCAGTCACTAAGCCTGAGGGACTGACTGACATTTTTAATACCTCGACAGACAATTCTTCAAATTAAAACTTCCTATTCAGCTTTAACTACTCCTTTCTTGGCCAGCCCTCTGATTCATTGAAATATTACAAACGTTAGCTCTCCTGCTGCGCTACTGAAAACAAACACCCACATGCACGTGAAGGTCAAGGAAGCCTTGCCCTGTGTCCATCTGACCTTCGTAAGGTTGAAAAAAATATTTTTTTTTGTTGCCGTTTCTGTTTAAGTCTCTAGTTATGAATATTCAATGAGATTCAAGCAGACCTCTCAATAAACAAATTTGCAACTGCTGGATTCTGAAGTGCTTTGCTGAAGTATGTGTGCGAAAGTAAAACAAGCAGTAGTTGGGATAAAGGAATACCTTTCTTCAGTGTATCACTTTTTATTCCAATAAAAATGCTTGTAAGTGAGGGGGGAAAGTCACATATTCAGTTTGTGTAAGTGGTATATGCAGAATGCAGTAATTCCAAACGGTGGCTTCCAGGTGGGTATCTCAGAGGAGTCAGGAGTGACATGGGATTCATGTGCTTCACCAGTGACTTCTGGCCTCCCGGGTTTCAGTAGGGTGACCATGGACTCCACGGGCATCAGGATGTCTCCCTGGTTGCTCTCTAAGGGAGGCAGCACCCAGGCACAGACCTGAACTGGGGCCTGAGGCAGGAGCATATCCACAGCCCGATGGATTTACATCGGAGTAAGAGCAGATCCAAGGATGGTATTTTTACTCCTTCCCTCTTTGAGTTGCAGCTAAATGTAGTCTAACTTCCAAGACTGGTATCGCTCACACGTGCCTTAATGTAAACCCCCTGGGACTGGCAGGGTCCTGAGAGACTGTTCACACCAGATCCCTGGTCCCTGAGGCTCTGTGTGCTGCTGGCTCCAGGGACGGGGTTACCACTGGGATCCAAATGTTTTCTATGATGTATAGTCCTGGCACAGACTTGATACATGCAGCAGTATCCTCAAAAATCACCAGGCCATGTTTCCAGCATGTGCAAATGGTGCCTCTCCCCTGCTCCTCCTGACTGCCCGTTACCTTCTGCAACCAGAAAACAGGCAAAAGTTGCTTATTTTGTATTTCTGTGGTTTGTTCCCAGAACAGCTTACCCAGTTCCACCATCCCAGTTACCCAAAATGTCTTAGTTGGTCACCTCAACCTGCACTTTGTTTCCATGTCACATTTATTCCTGCACATTTTTGTATTGTTTGAATAACTCCATCTAAATCCAGGCTTGTTGCTATGAGATGGATGATGCTCTGGGGTTTCTGTGTTCTCTCTCTCTTTCCTGCTGTAATCTCATAACACTTAATCCTTTGTATCTCTTCATCTTTCCCTGAAAAGTCATTAAAGGTGAAAGCTTTCTCTACTTGGTCTCTTACCATCTATAACTTGAGCCTTTAAGCTCTCAATCCAGGTTTCTGACCTCGAGCGATGACTTGACCCAGACATCAGATGTGTCCTGTTCCCTCGGTCTACTCTCCATTTCCTAGGATGAACTTTTAGAGTTGCTGTAGTGTTTTGCTTTTTTCCAGTATGAGTAAGGAAAAAGCAAAAGCCCTTAAAAGAAGTGGGTGCTACAGGGGATGTACAGTCCTGTCCTCTAGTGATGTGAGGCCAACAGATAACTTTGCATCTGAATGTGACTCAACAGCCCCCACAGTGCAAACGGACACCCAGCACAGCCCTGGACCTGCAGCACTGCTGTGGCCTGGCAGTTGCCATCAGGGACAAGTGTTTCGCTCTACCTTTTCATATAGTTAGGCTGTCCCTCTGCCAGGCAGTCCAAGGAGCAAACCTGGGGCCTGGGTTTTATATTCCTTGTGCAAGTGAAGAGTGTTTGGATGGAAAGTCCAGGCGTGCAGCCATCACTGGTCCAGAGCACCTGCCTTTGGTTTCCCTGTTGTGAAACTCCAGAGGAAGATTCTGGGCTTCCCCTCCCAGTGCTCCAGGGGCAAGTCCTTCCGTGTCCCTCTGTGGAGAAGCTGAAGAAAAAAAAAAATTCCCTCCCGAGGTCTCAATTAACTCATGCTCTCCTGGATTTTCCCAGCATAACATCATCTTGCCTTCTTGAAATTTGAAATAAAAGTGGGTTGTGTCCCATGCCCTGGGAGTGAACAGTATGGCCAGAGAGCACAAACAAAACCAGGGTGGAGATGGGTTCTTAGCAACACCACATAGAAGGTCCAAGGCTTCAGAAGTCCAGGTCCATCATCCAAGTTCACCATCTCTCCATCAGACAGCACCTTTCAGTCTGTGCTTGTCCATGATATCGAGCCCGTGAACCACCACAAAATAATGAGTGGGATCAACAGAAACATATTTACTGAAATTAATAACACAGCACATTGAACAGGCTGTTCTCACCATCTCAGATTGACACATATGAGTCGTGGCCATCACTAACACTGGGGCTGCAGCAGCTCTGCACAGCAGGAGAGATTATCCCGACTTCTCCGTAAAACTGTGGCTTCAAACAAGCAGAACAAAGACAGGTAGCACACACGCCAGAGCAGTGTCACATCATGAGAAGAAATGCTGGCTCTGAAGAGATGTGATGACAGTAGCTCCCATGGGCAGGGGGAATTAATTGTGCAGCTTCCAGAATTAATGCGATCACTCTGCTTTCCTGTTTGCACCGCTATTAAGCCTCACACCACAGGCTGCGTTCGCTTTCTGTAGCCACATGTGTGAATCCAGTCCCATATGCCAGGTGATAGACAGAGGTCTGATGGGCTTCACATCTCAGCCTTGCAAATATTTTATTTTCTGGTGTTCATGTGCCTGACTACTCCAGACAAGAATCAGCACAGCAAAGTGTCATTTATATGGAATAAATTCATGTCACCAAGTTTTATTTGGATTTCTTCAACACCTGTAAAATCTTGTGTGGGGAAAATGCAATGGCATTGCATTTCTGACCTGGTGTAGCCATGATGTAGATGTGGAGCTGAGCTGGAACATACAGACCAAGCCATGTAATGTGAATGGGGGGTTTCAGCACCCCTGAAATGGATGGGTTTATTGGCAGGGTAACATGAACCCTGCATAACTGTCTGGGATCCTGGACCAGGTTCTGCAATGCCAGTAGGCAGCATGTTAGATACCAGCTGAAACCAGCATGAATTTAGTCTCAAATCACTTCAGGCAGTTCATTTAGGTGAAATTCACTGCTGTGCAAGAGGCCAGAGTGAAGTCTATGAACCACTTACATCTCACAATGACAGACCTGGTGCTGGCTGGCTGCCCGAGGTGGATTTCATCCTTTGTGAATCCCTCAAGAAATTTTCCAATAGGATATTAAACCACCTCCATATTGTTCAGTGAGCAGGAGCCAGCATTGTGAGAGATGCACTTAGCAAAGAGCATTTGCAATTTCCAGAGAACACAAAAAAAAGAGTGTGGAAATGGAATTGTACGAAAAGCCCATACATGAAGGTGTTTCTCTTCATTTTTTCCCCTTTTTTAACCATCCTCCTTCCCCAACCTTTAAAAGGTGCAACCTGAAAGCTGAGACTGATCTTAATCATCTAATTAAAATGCTGAAAAATTTCAAAGCATGGCATTTGCTGCACATCAAGGTGAAAAAAATACAGTATTCTTAAGATTAATGACCATGCATTGCCAGCTTTCTGATTCACTCCGGGACTGGGGAGATCTTAGTTTGGGGAAGATTGTGATAAATCATAAGAAGTAACTGAGATGTGTATGACACATGGCTGAGATGTTTAAATTCAGTCTGGCTGAGCCAGAGCAGAGTGTGCAGTTGACCCTGGCTGGTGGCTTGGGGCACGTCTGTGTCACCCAGGCCATGCTGGGCACTGGATGCTGTGGCACCTCTGCTGGCCCAGTCTGGAGGTGCTGCTGGTCCAGGGATGGGCTTCAGGTGAGCAGGAAACTGGCATTTCATGGGACATCTCTCAACAGGTACAACTAGCTACATTATTTTTTAATGTCACAAAACCAGAAATGGAAGATGCAGGGTCTGCAAAATTTAGTTAAGAATTGCTCTGAATTGATTTGTTGATGTCGCACTGGTTAACCAGGCTCAGGACAGCTCAGCACAGCCCTGCACTTCTCACTTGGGCTCGAATCAGCGTTGGGAATAACCTGCCCTGTGGTCAGCTGGGCTTAGCTGAATGGGAAGAGGACATGAATTACACTGTGAATGTGCCAGTTTGGATGCTATTTTTTTTGTATTTTCACCAATAACTCAGTGTAGCCTGTGTCAAAGGCATCTTTTTATCTGCGATATTTTGTTCTGTTCAGCTGCACCACTTAATAGTGATAAAGATTAAATTTCACCGTTATTGCTAAATTCCCGTGAGTGTAAGCATCAGAGGAGCACAATAGGATCTTGCATACACAGGCTTTCACTGATACTCCTCCAGTCAAACTGAATTTCAGAGGGAAATGAAAGCACACATTTGTGGCACTTGACAATTTAGCAAGTGTCATTTCCAGTGAGTAACAATCACAGCAAGCTCCAGAAGGGGAACAAGGTCTGGGAAAATACCACTTGGCTCTGCAGCTTGTGACGTGCTACTGCACCTTAAATCCTCTAAGGGCCTTTTTCAAGTAGTTCTTTGCATCACGACTTACTGTGCACAGGCCACTTTGCACAAGTGGTGTTATATTTAATTTGGTTACAAATGCAAACGTACAAACCAACCCCTTTTACTCAGCAATAGGGTGAAGCTGCAACCCAGTAGTTGGGGAGAAGAGGTTACAGGACACTTACCAAGGATTTGAAACAGATCCCAGGCAGAGAGAGATGAATTCTGAAATAAACTCCAATAATAGCAGGATCCTATTCAACTCACAGATCACTTTGGAACAACATTTTATCTGGTGCCATGGGGTATCGTTCAGTGTGAACCTAAAGGCATTTGGGGAATTTTATATTGAGTTCCATGGCTCTCTTTGCATTTTAGAGATCTAATACTTGACTTGCAAAGCCATTCTGCCTCTGACCAATGCCACCTAATCAAAAAAGCTTACAGTATTTTCCTTTTCACTAGTCTTTCAAAGAGACAGGCCATGAGTCAGTGCAGCAGTTCGGAGCGGCACCATCACAACTTTTTCAATTCCACACAAGAGGAGCAGCCCAACGCACCCTGAGACACCAGCTGCTGACGCAGGTGAACAAGCCATGGCAAAACAGGAGGGGTGCCTGGGGTACAGATCATCTCGTTGTTATTTGTCCTTCCCATCACAGGGTTGTCCTGAGATGCTGCAGATTGACTTTCAGCTGTCCACTTCTCCGTGAAGGCAGCGTATGCCAAGAGGTTAAATCGCTTTGCATGGCCAGAAGAGAGTTGCAGGCCGTATGAAGGAGCCAAACTGCTTTTCCCAGAGCCACAGTGAGGGAAGGAGCTTTTCAGCTTGACGGAGTATGTGGTATCTGTCAGGTCTGAACACCCACTGCTTTCTTCCCCAGAGCCCCTAAAAAAATGACATTGTCAGTAATTAAGCAAATGCAGTTAGCAGTTTTATGGCTGATAAATTGTTATTCTTAATGAGCAGGGACACTCAATTAGACAAGGTTAATACACAAAATAAATGGTATTTGCTCCACTTCAGAATCATCCAAGGTGAAACTCCCCAGCACTGGGAGATACTGAGCACAAAATACAGCCACACCAGAGACACTGATGGTCGAACATTTGCTAATGTGCAAACCATTAGTAGACCCATCACTAAATACCTGAAATCCCCAGGACACAATAACTTGAATCATCTCCAATAATGGGCCAGGTCTGATCAGTACAGGCAGAGCTGGCTTTATGACCCAGACTCCATGAATCTGCTAAATGCAGGCCAAGTTCTCATTATCTACCTGCTTTATTTTACTCCATTCTGGTCTCGGGGGTACAGTTAGGAGAATGACTGGGGATTGTATTGGGTTGAGTCACAATTTCTCCAAGTATTTTAGCTGTGTAGCCTGCACCAGCCATTCCTTCAGCCTCCACAAATGGGAGCAGGGCTGGTGAGGAGTCCTTGCCAAAATCCTGAATGCACCAACACCCTTTCTTAGCCCTGATCCACTTTCACTTTGGGTCATCAGACCACTAAGTTCTTCTGTTTCTTAATGATAATTTAGTACATTATCTGTTTATGGTCTGTTTTAAGTGTCCCTGCTGTAGCATGGCAGAGACCTTCTAAAGTCATGTCCACTGTTAGAGCTAAGGTTGTGCACAAGGAGCCTCTATGACTCAACACGGCTGTAATAGCATCCCAAATTAAGTGTGCCTGGTAGGTTTTTTTCATGTTTCCTGCCTTACTCCTCCCAGTCCTGTATTTCCATTCCCAGCAGAGCAGCAAGGCTCACTCTCTCTCTGCAATGTATAATAAAGCCAAGCCATGCATCACTGCTGCCAAATGGGCACAGAAAGCATGGCAGGAGAGAGCAAGGAGGGGCTGGCATCCACATCACCTATCCCAGCATTTCCTTTTGTATTTTGTTAGATATTAAAAATAGCAGACAAGTAGTCTTGCACATAGTGAGCATCATCGGGGCAGCATTATGTTACTGTCAGCTTGTTTCTCCACCCTGGGGAACACTGCCATTAGTGTGTGGTCTGAGGGAGCGTTTCCAATGGAGAGAAGCAGGTTTCAGGGCCAGAACCTGCATTTGTTCACAGTCATATCTTTTCAAAGCTTTTTGCTGCAGTTTGAAAGCCTTGGCATTTTCCTTCCCTCTGGAGCATCTTCTGAACGTTTCCCTCCTTGATTTTACTCAGGACTGAAAGCAAAAGTGATGGGGAACTCTTGCCCAGGCCACTTCAGAGAAATTCTTATCAATGGGAGGCAGGCACCACAAATGAGTGGCAGACCCCCAAAAAGCAGGCAGGCAGCGTTTAACTCCGTGGATGCTAATGCTCGTCTGGGCTTGCCATGCAAGATCTACACAGCAGTGTGTGATTTACACTTCACTGTACAGGTGCCTTTTCAATCAATAGTGGAGTTGGAAGTCTGCCTTAAAAGAGATGAAAAGTACAGACAGAGAAACAGGGGGAAGAATGACCTTGTTCAGTAAATGATTTGCTTTCTTCCTTGCATGGAAACAAGGCGATGTGATTCCCTGGGTAGCTCAGGCAGCTGCTCAGCGCTGGGATTTTGCATTAGCAAAAAGCCCAAACCTGGTGGCAATTCTTCTGTTTCCTGTAACAGAAGTTTTTCTCCTCAAATGGCCTTTTGGTGGCAAAAGCAGGAGGAGATCTGCCACTTGCTCACACTGCAGCATTCAGGTCCCTGAGCCAGCAAAAAGGTGTCTGGTCCCCCCATGACCGAGGGAGGAAGCAATTTCTTTGTGAGTTGGCTTTAATGCAATTTTCCCTGGAAGAAAGGAGTTGCAAATAGCATTAGGTTGTCATGCCCAACATATGGCAGCAATTGTCGGGGTGCCCAGATCCTCTGCAGCAGCTTTTGGTTGGAGCGTGTGGCGCAGCTGCTGTCAAGAAAACATCCGTTGGTTTGGGAGAGGGGAAGCAAAGCCTTCGTCACCGTCACCACAGCACCAGCGTGGCTCCACCAGCTCATCCGCCCTGTTTGCCAGTCCCTGAGCTTCAGCCAGTGGGCTGCCCACATTTCTGCTGTGGCCAAATCCAGCACTGTGAAGACCGAAGCTCTGAGCTCTCCTCACAAGAAGATACGGCCTGCCCCGTTATAGTCACACAGCCTGTGAACTTTTTTACTTGGGGACTTCTAACTGAAGACCTGGTTAGGCGGAAAGCATGTAAAATCTCATAAAATCAGGCAAAGAAAAGGTGTTGAGCAGCCAGGTAGCGTGAGCTGGCAGTGAGAGCACACAGGTTTGCCGTTTTCAGGTGCTGCTGCTAAAACCACCATGGAAAATGAGGGTGCAGGAGGAGGAAGAGGCATCACCCGCACTAGCAGGGACAGCCGCGGTGCCCAGGGTGGAGCAAGAGCAGGGAACCCCCCGTCACATCCCACCTCTCCCTGAGCAACGTGTGAGGAGGAGGATGGGGGCTCCCCAGCCTGTCCTGGGGTACCCATTGCTGCTCTGTTTGGAGACACAGCCCAAGGGTTTAAGAAATTCCATTCCCAACCTCCATCCCAAGCAGACTAAAGGGCAAAGGTCGGGAAGCAGCCGATGGCCCCAGAGCATGTGCAGGCCAAAGTCTCTGGCCTTTTAGCTATGTATTGCTCCCTGGTTTGTAAGTGGTTTCTATTTGTTTTAACACTTTCCTATTCTATCTGGTGCATTTTATCTGCTACTTTAAATCCTTGCTAGTGAATAGGTTCTTACTAGAATCATTAAGTTCCATTCAACTCATCCAAACGCAAACCATTAGCTTTATTTGTTGCCTGGTTTCCTTATCTGCAATGATGTTATTTGCCTGTTCCTGCTGTAAAATAGAAGTTTCCTTATTGAGAGGAAGAAATCAGTTTGCCGAAGGCAGGGGTTCCTTTTGTTCTTACCCTGACTGCCAGAGAAGGATCTTTCCAGAAAGTGAGAAGGGATGAAACCTCAGCAGAAACAGCCTCCTTACACGAAAAAAATAAGGCTGCAAGAAGATGGAAATAAAGGATCCATTGGATATCCCACTGCAACAGCTTTCAGCATCCCCATGGCAGAGGGAGGGGAGCACCGTAAGGAGAGCGGGCAGGGCGCAGCGAGGCGCTGCATGGCAATAGATGTTTGTGATATTAGCTAATCCACTGAGCAACTGATATTTAAGTGCCGAGTGTCCCACGCCTACAGCTCACACCCATGACACAGGTGTTCTCACACATCCGCAGATGTGCTCAGGAAGAATATTTCAGGCTTCAGTTTTCATGTCGTCACTGCTTTTAAGACTTGGTTACCTGAAGAAAGGTTTCAAAAGGGATGAGGAAGGTAATCCGACTTGAAGTGACCAGCACATCCTCAGAGCAAACTCCTTAGGGCCTGGACAGGTTTATAGCACAGCCTGCCCAACCTGGGATCAGAGGAGCAGCACTAAACTGCTGCTGGGGACAAACATGTTTGCTCTCAGGTCCCATTCTGAATATTTACAGGCAGAAAAAACACACAAAGAGCTAGAGTTTAGGGGAATTTAACATTCTGAGTGGAATTTTTACCAGTTTCATGTGGGCTGGGGAAAACCTGATCCACGTGACCTCACAGGCCTTACTTATGATCAGCCAGAAGAGAACTGTGATTACAGCAGTTACTAAGGGATGGCTTATTGCTACAGGCTGAAATCAAATCAAGGAATTGGGCTCTCTTTGAAGAGCACAGTCGATAGACCGAGCACAGAACAAGATTACGGGCTTAGCAGCTCTAACCCTGGGTCAGAGAGCTGCTGTAAAGCAGGAACAGGACAAGCACATCCTCCCTCTGCGACAGCACAAGCACATGGAGAGCAGGAGAGAACCCAGGAGCCAGATTGCTTTAGTGGTTAGTTCAGAGAACACCGTCAGTCCTCTTAGGTCCGCTTCTCACCTGGCTTTAGCTACTCATTACCATCACAGGGGTGCAAGCAAAGCAATTAACTATGCTTCAGATTCACTGCTGAACCGACAGCAAGATGAAGACCTATTCTTCACCTCCTGCCCTATTTGTTGAGAATTAAGGAGTGCTATAACAGGGGTTCTCTTCAAGGAGATGACTTTTGCTTTGCAGAACAGTCTCAGAGTCAATGAACAACTTCAGAAGTTTAATTAACTTAAATGCAGCTGACAGTACGGAGCAACAGGGTTTGACCAGGAGCAAGCATGCAGGAACAGAATAATTAGGAAAGAAAACAGGGAGCACACAGAGGTTTTACTTTACTTGATGCCATTTGGCATCAAGAGCACTAAACTCCAGCCCAGTCATGAGCTCTGCCAGGTATAATGAGCTCTAATAGCACTGTAAGAGCTATTAACCTGAGCACTGGTTGTTTGTCACAGCCAGGATTATAAAACCTTCAACACCTCTTTCAAGAGAGTGTTTCTGAGTAGTTACAGCATTATTTAAAGATTGCACAAAAAGAGTAAGATCTTCTGCTTGGTCAGTGCAAAAGTTGCAGGACCAGCATTAGGACTCAAGAAGAGTCCTTGTAAAACCACCCTCGCACTAAGTACTGCTACAGCTCATCACAGATAAGTACATCCAGCGTATGGTAAAATACATTGCCTTCTCTAATCCTCTATTAAACACTAAGGGAAAGCTCTCACCTATAATTTTTCCCCAGCATCTTGCTCACTAAACCTACATGAGCCTCACCTCCCCCAGCAAGGCAGAAGGAACCCCAACCCTTACTGCTGCCTTGCACGGCCCCTCAGCTTGTTAATGCAGACTCAGGTGGGCTCCAAGGAATTTCCTGCTTCTGCATATAAAGAGGAGTTCAAGCACCACCCCTAAATTCTGCTCCAGGAAAAGAAAAGAGGAAGAGAAGTCTGGACTATTTTAAGCTCACAAAGAAAAGCAGGTCAGACTCTTACAAGTCAGATGCTTCTGTGTTTGAACTCAGAAAAGTGGTCCTTTTAGGTTCAATCTACAAGTGTAAGGATTTTTTTCCTGTCTTACACCTGTAAGGTAAGAATAGAGAAAATGAGCAAAACCAAGTTATAGAGCAATTATGTAGTCAAACAAGGACCCTACAGAAATCCTGTAAATCATAATGCAATGCTCCATTTAGTGCAGTCAAAAGTAGGGAGTGAGCACATTTGGAAGTCATAAGACAGACTTAAGCAGAGGATTCAATAGGGCAGATAGATCCCAGTAATTACTGAGCTGTGCTGCAGGATTTCTTATGTGTGGGTTTGTGATATTGGAAATTGCAGCTGAAGCTAATTTAAAGCAATGTGAAAGCAGGCCTGGCTCAGCTTCTTCATATGGGGATTTTTAGTGGGAACTATTTCTTGTGTTTTTTTCAGGCTTTTCTCAATGAAAAGAAGCTGAAACGTAAATCTACAGGAAAGGAAGGTTAAAGGAGCCCTGTGCAGCTATGTGCTTCATTCCTCTGCTCTAATCCAGAGCTGCCCTTGTCATTCCTGGGAGATCTTGGGATGCTGTTGAAGCATTTCTGGGATGGAGAGCTTGTCTTTCATGCTGCAGCCACAGAGTCTGATTCTTCTTCTAGTTGAAGTAGTTTTTTCCTGATACTGAATGGAAATCTTGCCCTACCCTCATTGGATATGGGCAGGTAATTTGCTTGCTGTCTTCAATTCATCACCTTTTTGGTACAGGGACAGATGCTGTCCCAGAACTCCCTCCCTGTGAGGACCTCGTCTGGGACTCTGGTGCCAAAGAAATGAAGGAGAGGATGTTAGATGAGTTTATCTCCTCCCTGTTGCTGAAGTTTGGGCTAGTAAATCTTGTACAGATTGCAGTCATAAAACTAAAGGTATGTTGTCTTAAAGTCTGTTTTAATCTTCCTATGCCAAACAAAAGAGACTTTTTGGGGGTAGATGCTTCTCATCTTATGTTTTCTATAATATTTTTGTTGTTATAGAGGGTTTCTGTTCTCCATTTACAGGTCACTGTATCTGATCTTAATGGGTCCCTCTGCTTCCCTATTTCTGGCCCTGGCCCAAGGCCAAGTAAGGTTATTTTGGCAAATTGGTTTATTGGTGCTTTGTACCATGGGGGCTTCATCTTCCACAGGGATCCTGAGCTGAGAGGGACCTACAGGAGAGCTAATGTTTTGTAATAAAATGCACCTGGGACCTATGGCAGCTGAGGCAGTTCTGTCATTTCTGTGTACTGAAGAGTTTGGAAAAAAGATTCTGATGGAGCCCTGATGACTTACTTCAAAGCATGAAACACTAAGTGGCAATTTAGGGAAATAATTGGGAAAATAAATACAAATTTAAGTTTTTGTGTTCATTTAAATTTCAGCACTTAACCCCTCCCCCCTTTCTTCTCTTCAAAAGAGAACTTAAAAAGCTTTTTTTCCAAGTTTAGTTCACCAAGCCACATATTGCTGGAAAAAAGGGATTTAAATTCTGTTCCTATAAGACAGCCTCTGGCAAGCTGCCTGTATGTTGATGAGCAGATCTCAAATATTTGAGCTTTGGATTTGGCTCATTAAACTTCTCTAAATAGAGATGCTTGTCCCAGCTCTTTAAGTTGGAAAAAACTGAGGGATGCATGCAAAAGGTGACAGTACATAGCTTTGTACATTAAGCTTTTTAGATATTTCAATTTTTTCCTTGAAGAACTCAGAAGCTTGAAACTTCTAGTTCTTTGATGCTGCAAATAACTAATTTGAGTAAGGTAGGCAACCCAATCGCCTTTGTTATTATGTGGAAGGTTATCCTGCACCTGTAAGCAATGTGGCTTTAATAATTTACCTGATTATGCCACTGGTGTATCAGTCATGAGCATTTTCAATGTGTCCTATTGCTTCAATAATCAGAGTCTCTGTGTGTCTAGGTGTTATGGAGTTATACATATATAGGGATATAGATGGATGGATAGATTTTTTTTTCTTGCTTCCTGGTAGAAAGTAACTTCCAAAATCAGTGCAGATTGGACATAAATGCATTCTGGGTGTGTTTTTTTCCAGTGCTGGATTAAGCACTCTCAGTAACTCCAGCTGGGCACGACACTTGAAGCCTTTTTGTTTCTTTTTAATTATAGTCAATGCCGTGAACTGCAGACAGGAATGAGCTGAAGCTGTGGTGAAATGGCTCAATATGTGAGGAATGTTACGACAGCCCTGCGACCACATCATCTTCAGTGAATAATCCCTGTTGCACCACAGGCATCTCATGAGGTCCTCTGCCAGCGGTACCCTGCACCCAGAGGAGGATATTCTGCAGCTGCAAAATTTAGGTCTGGGTAGGGAATGATTCAGATGTAGGGACAAAGGAGGGGGAAAAACCTTTTGAGGTCTCCAATGTGGTATATGGCTGGTAAAAACAGTCTGCAAATGCCTTCACTGAGTCGAGTGCAGTGGAAAGGTCTCTGCTTGTGTATGGCTTTGCTCAGGGCTGGCATCTCCCTGCTGCTGTTCTCGGTACTAAATGATGTGCTGCAGGGAAGCAACACAGCCATTGGGGCTTTTACCACCATCCTAATGGGAACGGCTGATGAAGAAGCTTTTTTAGAAAGTGGGTGGGAAGGGAATGCTGTGCAATGGCCTGACCCAAGCAGCTGGGGTAGCTGACAGCAGCTCAGCGGATTATCTGCGTAAAATGCCTTTGGGAGTGTTTCTTAAAGCTCTGCAGGTTTCCCCCTTGTCTTTGTCAGCATTGCAGGCTGTGATGGAAGCAGGAGCAGACGTGATGTTTCAAGGCTTGCGGACCCATTTTCATCATGCATTTACTTTGTCCATAGGCTTCTTAAAAGTTCCTATTATCAAGAAGATTGTGAGATGGCAAAGATTTGGTATTTATATTACAGCAAGAGGTCACTAACTTCTCTGTCTCCTCATCCTGATGATGTTGGTTGTTTACTGGCCTGCAAGGAGAAGAGTTGGTGTCAGTCTAGTTTCTGAGGTCCTCTAGTGTTCAAGTAACTGATATTGCCACCTGAGACTATTATATGGAACTGGATGTTTAGTCTAGTGCTATTAGCCCTGGACTGTGGAAAAAAAAAACATACAGAGATAAATAAACCAAACCAGGCTACTCAAAGCAAGTGTACTCAAAGCAGTATCTTTATTTTGGCTACATTTCCAAACAGCTGTGGATAGGCGAGGTACAGCAGTGAAGCAGTTTGTCTAGCAAGAACTTTTCATGTATCCTTCATAAAGATGGCTTGGGATGCAAACAAGAGATCTGGGGAATGGGCAAGGAGAAACTGGGGAAAACCATGTTTCTTGCTGCTGCATGTACCTTTCCACTGTTATGTCAATATTTTTTTACGACAAAAGAAACCAAATTCTCTAAAATATTGCTGCTCAAAGTAAAGCACCTTTTTTTCTTTTCAGTGTTCTTCTCCACTTTCCAGAAATGAGGGTGCTATAAGACAGTGTGCTATAAGATGACATAAGCATGGTATCAAATTCCAGCTTGGCAATGAGCACTCTGAAACTGGATCCCAAGGCAGGGCACACTGTTTTCAATAAAATAGGAAACACACATATTCCCAGCCATTTTAGATGTTCTTGTGTGATAAGTATTGCTAGCAGAACAGAAGTCTAGCAAAGTTATAGCATGTGCCTACAGTTGTACTTAAAACTATGTGCCTCTGAAAAAGCTCTGCCAGATAGATATGCTGTTATTTATCTAATTCTAACATTAGGTAGTACAAGTGCTGTGTCCAGCTCTGGGGATGCTGACATAAGAAAGACATGGACCTGCTTGAGAGGGTCCAGAGGAGGCCACGAAGATGCTCAGGGGGCTGGAACACCCCCCTGTGAGGACAGGCTGAGAGAGTTGGGGGTTCAGCTGGAGAAGAGAAGGCTCCGGGGAGACCTTAGAGCGGCCTCCCAGGGCTGAAAGGGGCTGCAGGAAAGGGGGAGAGACTCGTCATCAGGGGTGTAGGGATAGGACAGGGGGTAATGGTTTTAGGCTGACAGAGGGGAGATTTAGATCAGATCTAAGGAAGAAATTCTTCCCTGTGAGGGTGGTGAGGCCCTGGCACAGGTTGCCCAGAGAATCTGTGGCTGCCCCCTCCCTGGCAGGGTTCAAGGCCAGGCTGGATGGGGCTTTGGGCAACCTGGGCTAGTGGAAGGTGTCCCTGCCCAGGGCAGGGGATTAGGACTGGATGATCTTTAAGGTCCCTTCCAACCCAAACCAGTCTATGATGCTCTGCTTATGGTCTCAGAATGTCACATTACATGAAGTGGAATAAAAATACAATTTAGTGTAAACATACTGTGCTAACTATAGTTCTTAACACTGGTGTATTCTTGCCTCCCTGAGTGGAGCAGACCTGGTGTATGTGCCAGCAAGTGTGGACTCTTATTGAACACTGCAAAGATATCCAAGTATTGTTGTGGCAGTAATGACATTCTTTAAGTAGCACCTGGATAACTGGTATCTGAAGATGATCCTTAGATATAAATAAAATGCCTTCTCTAAAGCAGAGTAAAGAAGTTAAATTTTTGCTACCAACTTGGCAAACGCTTTAGGGATGTTACAGGGGATCTATACAGGGCTGCAGAACTGGGGCCTTCTGAATGTGTATTCTTCAGGGCACATAAGGGCTGAAGCCTTCTTGGTACTTGTGTAGCTTGCATCACCTTGAAACGGTCACCTCCACCCACACGGGTGTCCTTGGCATGGACAGACAACCCTGTCAGCAGGCCTGTAATCCTTCCAAGTGGAACTAGACATACGCGTTTCTAAAAGGGAAGACACTAACGTATCTACCAAAGCTTTGAGCCTAAAGCTGATGAATGGCTACTCTACGGCTGGCTTGATTAAATGGCCATTGAAGATGATGTAAACATCAGACTCCTCGCTGTAGATGGCATTTTCTCGCTCCCGCTTGAACATCCTCACCCAGACCTCCTCTCCTTCCTGCAGGTCCAGCATGAGGCTCTGGCTCTGCATGATGCTCCGATCACTGGGCTGGGCGTAGAGGATGGCCACCTCCTTCTCGTTCTTCATCAAGTGCAGGTAGGTCTCCTTGAAGTTCCAGGTGTGGACGTTGAGGCTGAAGTAGTAGATTCCTGCCACGTAGCAGAAGAACTTCCCCGAGAACATGTTGAAGTGCTTGTAGAGGTTCACAAACTCAGTGTCAAAAGTGACGTGCTGGAAGTAGTCTGAGCTATGGAGGGTTTTTCTCCGACCCACTGAGAAAGCAGCATAGAGCTGCTTGCAGGAATGGCCTTGTGGGCCAGGCTGGCCCTTCTGTCCCTTCCGTCCATTAAGGCCACGTAGCCCTCTTTCTCCTTCCTTCCCAACTGCTCCAGGGTACCCTTTCTCTCCCATTTCACCCTTCTCACCTGCAAGTGTAAAGAAAGACCTTGTCAGACACAAGCATGTGAAGCCTGAGCTGCAGACACATCCTGCTGGAGATAACCAGCAAGGCAACTGCTGAAACACTGTTTTGCCAGCACAGATATCTGGAAGCATTGCTCAGTCATTGGCACCTTCCTAATGCTCAGAAGGATAAAAACACCAGGTGAAAGCTTGGCTCCGCTGAGCTGGCGGTGCCAATGCTCAATATCCGACAGCAGAACTCCATGGCCTGACCAGACCGGTGACTTGAATCCAGTGTTCATGAACCCAGCTCCTTCCTGCAGAGATTAGGGTAAGAAAAGTTATTGATTTTGCTGAGGTCTGATTTGGGCCTGGGAGAGCTAGTTGGATTTGTCTGGCCTGTGTATCCCTGCTCACAGGACTCCTGGCATGTACTGTATGCTTAAATTTTATTTGCGTGCCTTACTGAGACAGAAAAAAGTGAGTGTCTTTCCTAATTTTTAGGTCTCAGGTGTGATCTAACCTGAGCTTCTGGTGATTCCAGTTTTTGACAGATTAGAGCTTTTTGCCAAGCTTCTCATTTGCACACTTTTACAGCCTGTGACATGTCACCCCTTGACCCTCCTTTGGGTAAATGAAGTGAATGAGTTTCTTGGTGCAGGGAGGAGCACAGCTTGCAAAATGAGGGTGAGCAAGTAAGATAAAGGATGTTTATCATTGTAGTCAGATTTACCCACCTTTGAGGATGGTGATGTCTATATTGGGCTGGACTTTGGGTACCGAATAGGCAGGGTCACTGCTCATCCTTGTGTATCGTGAGGAGATGATGGAGACGGGCTGCTCCGAAGGCCCACAGCATCGCACGCACGAGAGGCGCCGCGGTTCCCGTCTCGGCAGAGCCTTTTCCAGCACAGCACCGACATCCGCAGAGCACACCAAAAGCAGGAGAAACACCGCGCTCATCTTCAGCAGAGCCAGCTGGACCAAGTAAAGGAACAGGAATGATTAACATGGTGAATCAAATCAGAGCTTCTGATGGGCCATCTGTTAATGCTACCACAAGGTGTGTTTCTTCTGATTAATGATTAGCTTTTCTTGTAGTGGCACCAGGAGGCTCCAGGTAGGAAGGATGCCCCACTGCGTACTGTTTACAATCAACGGAAAAGGCAATCCCTGTCTCATTACCTATAGTTGAAATATCGGACAAGACACCAGATAAACAAACAAACAAAACCCAAACAAAAACCTGAGAGAAAAACAGCCTGCTGAGATTAGAAGATAAGGCTGAGATCACAGAATCATCCAGGTTGGAAAAGACCCTTGGGATTGAGTTCAGCCATCAGCCCTACTCTACGAAGTTCTCCCCTCCACCATATCCCCCAACATCTCATCTAAACGACCCTTAAACACATGTTTAAAGCTGTTGTAGCAAGCTCTGCTCAAGGCACATTCACTGCCTGGCTGCTGTTGGAACAGCCTTTGCAAAAGGTGCTGGGTAAAAGACATGAAGTGTTGCTCTGTTTGTTTATTGCATCACCATCCTGAAAAATTTCAAAATCAGATGTAGAAAGTGAAACTTTATTTAAACATAGAGCCTAAACCTGATTTTTTTTTTTTTTAAGGGCAAACCTGAAGGGAAATTAAACTAAAAGAGATCAAAAGCATTTGTCTCTTTGGATAGTCTCTCGCAGCCTCTTGGTGGTAACCTCTTTCCAAGGTGACTTCACCAAGGAGTTTGTGGCTTTGACCATACCCATGTGCTCTTCCTAGCAAAATTTCTGTGTATGTTTTCCATTTTTATTTTCCAATGTGCAAAATGGAAAGCTAAATAACTGCAACAGACAGCCCAAACTGGGATTTGCTCTGCACAAACACTAGTTTCTGAGATGGTCTATTACATTTTCATCTGCTACTGGCAAGCTCCAAAGGCCCTGAATACTGGGTGAAATGAGCAGAAAGAAAATGCTTCAGTCGGTGCAAAGGAGGTGAATTTTCTTTAGCTCCCCATCAGCCTCCTTCCTAGGGAGGGACTGGAACCAGAGTCAGGCAACTGCCTCCTCATACCATGTATGATTAGTGTCTTTGTGCTGATTGCAGTGGTGTTTCATACAGGACAGATTTTGGACTGATGACTTTTTGGACCTTATCCAAAGTCCAATTCATCAGATAGACTCTTGTTGACCTCAGTCTGGGAACAGACTTTACAGCTCCTCTTCTACTATCTTTAATTCCTGAAATAGGTGGGGAAGCTAGTAGATAGATGTCTTGGCTTTCAGAAATAGCTCCATGAACACACAGGTCCCATCTGCAGAGGGAGGGAATTCTGCCTTGGAGCTCTGCAAAGGCTTCACTGGGCACCAAACGGGCCAGTTGAGAAAATATGGAAAAAAGAGTGTGAGTGTGGGGTAATGTATTTAGATTGTACTGGCATTCTTGGGAGATGCTTTCTGCTAGTTCTTACCTGCCCCAAAAGAACTGTCATTCACACCTTTTATTACTTGATGTAATCCAGCTCCCTGGAAACCTGATGAATTCTTGTTAGCAGGAACATAATAACTTTCCTTCTGCTGGTAGTGAAAGTCCTTTTTTCAAATCTGTCATAACTTGAAATGATCTTTCTATTCATAATTGTACCTCATTCTAGGTACAAGTCTGAGGAGGGATTAATACTCCTTTTATATCAGTGTTCAGGGGCTGAATTTCATTCTCATTGTTCTTCTTAATTTTCATTCACTTCTTAAACCATCTTTGCGCTGCCAAACAGGAACAGAAACGCAACACAAGTCTAAATGGACAGCAGGTCATAAATAACCAGCCTGTGCATGACCAGAACAGAAGGTTTGCAGCACAGAGAGCATTTTGGGTCCACGTTATTTCTGGGGTCTCCTCTGCTGTGATTAAAGTTTGTCCACACACATAATAGTCTAAAGAAGACCCCATGTTCACTCAGTCTCAAGCAATCAGGGCCAACGTATCCTCTTTGGGACTAAAAGCTATTCAGTCCTTCCTAGGAGTGTGGGTAGTCACTAACCTGGGGATATAAAGTATAGAGCAATTGATTACATTACCAGAACATTAAAACCAGAGGACATAATTGCTCATAATACCTTCATGAAGGAGAAAGAGCATTCATTAAAAGGGATATTTGTAATGGGCAAAAAGGAAAGGATTCATAAATATGAAGAAATTACTTTACATTTTCATAGGCCATTATTCTCCCTAAGATGAATGACTTACCTATTTTTAAAAGTGACTTAAGGAAAAAAAAGTCTGGATGAAAAATCAGTGTGCAGGTTGTACACATTTCACATTATGGTAATCCAAGCACCCATTGAAGAAATCATGGCCACTTGCATGATTCATGAAGAACAATTCTTCAAGTTATTGGCTAGAAATTGCATTTGGAAAAAAAAAAAATGGAGCAGATAATGCAACAATCCAGTCAGTTCAGGGTACTCTAGAGCTGACACCCCACCACCTCACTTTCCTTCAAAAGTTGGTGAAGTTAGTTCACTAACACAGCAGAAGTGTATTTAGTTTCACTAGCTGTGGTTGGGTGAAACCTTAATGATGGATGTGAATAAACAGAGTTTCAGATCTGCAGTCTGCTCAGAACACAACAAAGGACAGGAGAAGAAGAAAGATGTGGAGTGAAAGGTGTCTGATAGGACTGCCAGAAAAGAATGATGAATTCAGCAGTATGGGATTATGTTTGAAAGACATCCAGCGCAAAACCGGAGATCAGGTGAAGGAAAAACCTCAAACCAGAGAAATTAAACGTGCAACAGGAAAGGAGACAAACCTCATAAGGCTTTCCTTGTAACAAGATCATGTCAATCTGGAGAAAAGAATTATTTGAGCTGAATTTCAGAGGAGAAGCAAATACAACTTTTGTGGTGGTGCTGAAGTCAAATCTGACACTTTGAAAATAAAAAAAAAAAAAAAGAAAAAAAGAATGAAGCTCAGAATTTAAGGTCTGTGAGGTAAAGTGAGAAGTTGTTTTTAGCCATTTGTTTTTTCCCTTAAAGATAATTGTTGTGACCTTATTTTGTTAAATGTGTCAATGATGGATTTGACTTCAGCTTCACAGGTTTACCTTCTCCAGAAGACAGCCAACGACAAAGTGGGCTTTGCTCTGCTGTGGCCATGAGTCACCCGAGCACAGGCAGGGAGGCTGCGTCTCCTGCACATCACTTGGATCCCTGCACGGGAGGGACATCCATCCTCCTTCCCGACCCGACATGCTTATTAGTAACAGAAGTGATGCATTAGTACCTCACTGAATGCCCCAAGACTACAAAACTGAGTACGTTCCTCCTTGGTCATCCTTCACGACACATCTCTAGAGATGGACAGGAGCATCCTGAAAGTGACAGATTAAAACTGGACATATAAATTATTGTCTTTGTCTTCTGTACCAGGAACCTGCAAGTTGCAACCTGGTTCAATTCAGAAATCTTGGGTTTAGGACTGTTATTAGGTAGAAAAATCTAGAGATGATGACAGATAAGCAGACATCCTAATGGCTGGGAAGAAAACTGGTCTCCTGTCTTCAGAAACTTTGCAGTCTGTAAACGTTTCACCCGAGGACAAGAAGATGGTCTCAGCCCTCCCTCTCTCAAAACTGTTCTTTCAGTTCAGCTGCTTTGGCTCTGCTTTAGCTCAGGTTCATTTTGAAATGGTTGATTGACAATTTGAAATGTTTCAGCTGAGAAGCTCGCGGCGACGTGTAGGCAAATGTAAATTGTTTTGATGCTTCTGACACTTCTTGCAAAGTGCTTGCAAAGCAGAAAGCTCACCACAAGGCTGAGCGCACAACCTGTCTGGTTGCAATAGGTAATTTCATGATAAGTTATTTGCTCTTCCATAACCCTTTCAAGCATCCCCACTCCAAAGCCATGAAGCACAGCACAACCCCCAGCATCTGCAAGTGGAACCAGGATGAAACCCGACAACCAAGTGTGAATTTAATCTGAGGCTGAAGAGGAAATTCTGCATGTGCTAAACCGACAGATTTTATTTTTTTTTTGGCTCTATTTTGGCAGACAAAATGAAAATTTATGAATGATGAAATGAGACATCTGAACCTGTTGAAAAAACAGTTAATTTCAGTGAATTTTGGTGATGAGAATGGCTGATGGTTGTGTTCATTACAATATTAGAATATGGGTTATTGCTGGAGAGTATGTAATTAAACATGTAATTAAAGGCTTCTTTGACTGAAACCACCCTTTAGCTAAGGTTTAAAGCTACTGTTTGCTTTTTCCATCCCCATTCTTCTTCTCCAAATTTCTGAGTAGAAAGACAAAATTAAAATGTTAGCGAAAGAGATTGCTTGTTCAGGTACTTCTGCCTGGCAAAAAAACAAGAAGAAAGAACAAGTGAAAATACCAGTCTCCTTGTGTGAAATTCAAACACGCTGATGTCTGGAGCCATTGGAAAGGGTGTGTCTGCCTGTCTAAGCAGAGCAGATAATAGGAACCCTTTAACGGCTGCTGCCTCACAGTGAGGATGTAATGTCCAAACCAGGGACACTGTTGTCTGCCACGCTCAATCCAAGGCAGAACAGAAGATTAAATAAGGTATTTTTGCTTTGCACTGACCCTGGAACTACCCTGACTTAAATGTAATCAATCCAGCTTTTTACTCATTTTTTACCTGTTATAAATAACCTGCATCACAAGTGCTGGTTTTCCAAAGACACCTGACATTCCCAGTGTCTGCCAGCAAAAAAAGCCAAATTCCTCCCATGCAGGGCTTTAGAGGGGCCACAAACCTTTGTTAGGGAAGGGCAGAAACCATTAGTTCCAGTTCAGGGAGCTAAATGATGTGATTCTTTCTTCTTGTGTGCAATTTCTTATTTAAATATATTTTCTTGACACTATTACAGCTGGAGAGAGTACCTTGATTGATTTTTTTTTTGTTCATGATTGAGTTTAATCTTATAGCTCAAAGTAGACAGCTTATGTATGAGGCACATTTGCTCATGCAAAGCTTTTTAATCATGCTGTGTACCTGGCAAATTCTAACACTTTGATATAAAGTAACACACTTGTATAATAGAAATTATAAGAAATCCCCATAATATCTGCAAAAATAGCTCACTTGCTCTGCACATAGAGAAAATAAAGCAAGAAGGCAAAGCATGTCAGCCTGGAGGCTGGACCAAAAGGTTTTCCCTGTGGTTAGCAATGTCAAGTTTGCAACCTGAACCCTAATCTTGGCCCGACCCTGGCTGATCCGTTGGCGCTGCCAGCAGCCCCTGGGGGATGTCAAAGGTACAGATCTACCTACCCCAGCCCGTGTTTTCACCGGGCCCAGCGGAAGTATGTCCTGTCCCTCCAGGGATGCTCAAAGAAGAAATCCCACGGATAACTGTGCTGAGCTCACATGCTGCGTTATTGAGAGTTCACGAGGCAGGAATTGCTCTTGGATCCCTGAGCTGCACTTTAAGTTTCCGCTAACATTTTCCTTCCTGTTATTCCTATGGCTTTGCTCGGGAAAAGCAGTCTTGCTTTAAATTCACAGTGCACAGGACAACACTAGCCACTGCCCATTTTAATTAGTGACAAATCTTGACTGAAAACCCAAGAGGGCAGTTAAGACTAAAACCTTCCTTGAGCCACAGAGATGGAAAACACATGGTTGTGTCAGTCGCGAACCTCGGCATTGTTCCAGAGACGGAAAATATTCTGGTTCTGCTTTTTTACCTTTTGTCTTCTTTCAAGCCTCAGCATCCTTACTGCTCCAGAGCTCCTTGCATCGCCAACAGCAGGAAATGAAGCATCATTAGGGCCGCGTTTGTCTGGACACTGGACTTCCTCTTGGAAATTATTTGTTTGGGATGTTTTATATTTTCTTCCCCAGGAGGATCTAAAATTTCTTCAGGAGAAATTCATTGTAGAAAAGCCGAAAATGCTGAGGGAGCTTGTGCATTTTCCAAAATAAAGCTTCAACCGCTCAGGGGTTCCTCTGCCCATGGTGCAAGAGATGAGCGTGGAGCATCTCCTCTCTGACACGATGCCACAGAGATGCTTTGCTCGGGCTGAGCATCAGGAGCCTGTCTGCAGCCATGAAGTGATTTGAGGGCTTGCAGACAAGAATATTTGGATCCTGAAAAGCAACGCGGTTTAAAATTTTCCACTGTCTGTAGTGGTTTGCAGATGACCAGTGTTAACGCCCTCTTGTCCATGGTGTTTATCCAACACGCTAGGGTGATGTAGAAGGGGTGTTGGCAGAGACTGCCGGCTTGGTTTGAGCCCTGTGAGTTGTGAGCAGGGCAGGAATGGAGGCAAAGCCAGGATCCAGCTGTGGGGAGGTCCAGGGGGTGTTGGCCACATCCATATTTGTAATGGCTTGCGCGAACTTCTGGTCAGTGAGTTTGCACCTCCATTTCTAATTATCTGGTTTGGGTTTTGTTTTCTGGTGCTTTTTTAGCGTGTGCCTGTTTCCAGTGCGGGTGAATCACCCTAACTCCTCTCTCCCGGGAGGAGCTGTGAAACACCTTCACCCCCGATAGTGCGTGCCCCTGAGCAGCAGTGGCTCATGCAGTCACCACGGTCTCGCTCCAGCTGCCGTTTCACCGACCAGGCACGGGAAGAGATGAGGATCCCAAGCAGACATCCCTTCCTAGTACCTGCACACACTTAGACCGGGGTGTCTGTGGTGGTTTAACACAGTTCCCTGCCGGTGCTAGGGGTGCAGAGGCTGTGCCTGTACGGAAGGGTCCCGTGGGCACCGGCACCTTCGCGTGGTACCAGCTCTGCGGGTCTGCGGCTGGGGCTGTTACCACGCTTATCTCGGCACAGACAGGCACCGGAATTATGTTTGCTGGTTCCTAAGCAAGCAACTCTTCCCTCCCTCCTTCTTGTCCCTGCCTGCCCCTCCGATGCCAGGAACATGCCTGCAGTGTGCTGGAAGTGGCCCCGCTCCGTGCTGGGCGGCTCCCTGAACGCGGTCCCATCTCCGTGGCAAGCCCAGACAGTGATTCAGCCCAGCGCTGCCCAGGCGCGGGCGAGTTACTGTAAGTCATTCCCAGGGCAGCTTCTCCCATGGAGCAAATCACCCCGACAAAGTGGACGGCACCCAACTCCCCTTCACCCTTCCCCGCGGAAAGGCAGCTCTCCCATGACTTGCCATCCGTGACTCGGTCACTCCGGGAACTCGGCTTTCTGCGTGCCAAAACAAAGCAGGCAGGGTGTCCCTGGAGCGGGTCCCTGCGGGGCTGCCCTGCCTGCTGGGTGGGAGCACCGGGACACGGGGGCTGGCAGCAGCAGCACCGTCCCATCCCCACGGCAAGCCGTGGCCCAGGATGAGCAGCACATTTCCAACAGCTGCCGCTCCCCGGTGAGGCTAGAGGAGCGGAGTCCCCGGGAAGTTTCCGTCTCTGTGGGGGACACCAGGAGACGGCTCTTGCCTGCCCTGGGCTCTGACAGCGCGGGGGAGCCTCCACCATCCCCGTCCCACTGCTCAGCCACAGCTAAGAGCAAAACCAGACTACAGGAAAGCGTCGTTCTGGAGTCTGAGGGTGGAGTGTTAGTAAGAAGAGATTAAAGCCAGCTCAGCAATAACCTGGCCTTGCACTTACTTTGCCTGCTGCAGTGAAGCAGAAAAAGTGAGACGAAGCAGGGCGGGCAGAGACCACCTCTTTTTATGACTCACCCAAGCAAGCTGCTTCTGCAGGGTGCAAACACTTTGTTCCCTATAGCAATAGTTGTTTTTTTTTCCCCAAACTCATTCAGATCCATTTAACTTACCTTGTGACTCAGGACCCCGTCTCTTACTTTCCTTGCTGTTGCTTAGCAGGATGCATAATATGAAAGCTGCTGTTCATTCAGGTATTTTAGTTCTCAGTGGCAGCTGCAGCTTCCTAGCTGGAGTCCAAATGAAACACTGAAAGTCAGTCCGGCTCCTTATGAAACCCAGCAGCTAGATTGTTTGCAAAAGCAGGGATTTTTCTCGTTTCTCTGCTTGCATCAACTCGTGCTGAGTTCCGGTGCTTTTGTCCTGCTATAGTTTCCTCGGGACTTGCAGCCAGTCTGTCGGGTTGCACGGTGCCTCTCACAATGATGGAAATGAAGACCAAAAAATTTGTGAATAAAAAAAAAAATAAAGTATCAAAAACCACAGACCCAAAACCACATCCAGTGTTCCAGCCAAGAAGAGAAAGTGCTGGGATTGCATGGAAATAATTTTTCTTTGGGAGACTTCAGCATCTTTTTAGGCAGGAGAAAGGAGAAAAAAACCCCACACAAACAAAACCAAACCCACAATAAAAGCTCTGGCTTTTGTGCAAGAGCTGTAAAGGTGGAAAAAGCCTCCTGAAGGGGTGCAGCAATGGAAACTGTCCCTGCAGTGATGCTGGGGGAAAATGTAGGTGCACAGGCAGGTGCCTGGGGACGGGCCAGCACTAAAGGCAGACATCACCCCGCTGTCCCATGCACCTCCCTGCTGAAAAACAAAGCACTTTGATTCTCCGTGAGCAGATTTGGGGCTGGTCACAGGAGGGTGATGTGCAGCTGCTTTCCCTCCCTGCTTCACAGGTTTCAGGGATAATGCCTGATGCCAAACCATCCATGGGAGGATACGATGAGTGTTAGCACCCTGTGAGCGGGAAAGGAGGGGAAGGTCAAACACAAGCACAGGGGTGACACTTCCTCAGCGTGTGTTTGCAGTCTTCTCCCATCATACCTATTTGCTAGCATTTTGGTTTTTATTAACTATTCCATGACACCCAGAAATGGCTGGAGAGCAAGTTGCCTTTATTTCACATTAATTGGGACTGAATTACTGAATGCTCTGGCTAACTGCAGCAATTACGGCCAGGGTGCCACAAGGTTCTGTGTGGGATGGGAGGTGTGGACACCATCTCCAAAGGAGGTTGAGCAGAGGGCATCTTCAGAGAAGCCATCCAGCCCTGTTCTGCCTGGGTGGCCCATCTGCCGAGGAGCACACGGTGGTCCTGGCCATATGTGAGCCCCTCGAGAGGGCTGGTGGCCGTCATGGAGCGAGGGGTCTGCAGAACCAAGCACAGCATGGCTGGATCATCCCTTAGCCAAGAGATAAAATGGGATGTCACACAGATTGCCCTTGTCTGAGGGACTGCTGAGACACAGTCACTCAAGACAGCACGGGGCAGACACGGGGGTTTCAGAGTGTGCTGAACATCACACACCTCCCTGGCTCCAGGGCAGAGCAGCGCAGTGCCAGTGCCTTTTGATTTTAGTGCCCACATTAAACTGAAACTGCAAATTTGGTCGTTTCCACCCCTTGAAATAAAAAGCACATTGATGGTTTTATTTAAAACCAGGTTTTGGCTCTGAATTTTTGTTTGGTTAGTTGGTTTTGGTTTTCTTTACTTTTTTCTCTCTCTGTTTTGCAACTGCCTCGCATTAACTGTAAAAGAGGAAGTTAAAAGAGATGGATATCCTATATAGTGCAAGCTCCAGCATCATTCCTGCACTAAGACTGAAAAAGAAAAGCAACGCTTCTGATTGTCCTGAGAACATCGGGAGGGGAGAGGTGTGTTTTGTCCTCTCGCAGTGCCCTTCCCCACTTCAGGTCACAAATTGTTGCTTTAAATGTTCCTCCCCTGTAGTCCTCCTGCTCTGCTAGAAGCTCTACACCAGACCCCAGCACTTCACATCTCACCAGTCCAAGGGGACACATGATGGCTAGGTTATGCCTTTTTTTTCTTTTTAACACTCTCTGACTTAATTAAGGAGGGATGAGATGTGAGAGCATCTTGGGAACCAGTCGGCTTTTTCAAAACCCCTTCAGAGCCTCCCCATCCCGCCCTGACCCAGCTGACACCTCAGCTGAGGTCCTCAGACATGTTCCCCCATCGCTGCTCCACGTGCTGATGTGCCCCAGCCCCTAAGTGCTCTGCACTGCTGCACCGCTGCCCAGCACTCACTCGGCCCCAGAGCCTGGAGCCCTGACAGCTGCCACGATGCAAAAGGCGTTTTGTACGTCTTTGAAGGATTCAATAAGAAGCAAAACAACCTTTAAAGCTGTAGGTGGACCTGGGTTATATAAGGGAGAACTCAAATTGTTTGCAGATGACCTGTGTTGAGAATGTTTTTATATTCATGGTGTTAAGTAAAACTAGCAGGTGATTAAAACAGACTGCAGCATGTTGGGGTATTTTTGAATTCAAACCCCTGCATCTGGAGTGATAAGGAGAGGGACTAGGGGCTACTGGGGAGCGAGGGATGTCCCTGTATCAAGGGGGAGGAAAGATTTACACATGCTGCTGGTGCTGTACTGGGAGGGTCTGTTAACAAGGACCAGTAAAGCAAAATGTAGAGTTTTGCTGCTGTCCTGACATGAACCCGAGCAGCGTCCAGCTCTCCATGACTCACCCTCTGGTGCTGGGCTCCTCCAGCCCAGCCTTCCCAGAGTTCCCCCATCCCCATCCGTGTCCCCATCCCCTCCCACCACCGCAGTGGTCCCCATCCCAGCCCCACACACAGGCAGGAGCAGACTGTGCCAGGCAGAATCCACCTGGAAACAGGTACATGGAGCCCCGGGCAGAAAGGGGGGAAATGCGGCTGCAGCCTTCCCAAACCTGCCAGGAAAAGGAAACACCTTACTCATGCTCTTTTTGGAGGGACTTCAAAGAGTCTCTCAGAAAAGAAATGAGTTTGCCTCACAAATGCCAACCAAAAGCCTTTCCTCTTCTCTGTTCTGTTCCCTTTCTGCTCTGGATGAAACACCAAATTTGTGTAATCTTTTCTCCCCCATCACGTTCCCCAGGTACCCTGCTCTCCTCTTGGCACTGGTCAGCACCATTCATGGAAGGGAGCAGCCCCTCCATGTGTCCTGCACTGGTGCCTCCCAAGCCACCCTGCTGGCGTTGCTGCATTCATTTACTTGGTCCCACAAACCGCCTGAAGCAAATCTGCATTAACGCATTCGTGGCACGGTCAGTAGAGGCACCACATGGGTGACATCGATGCCTTTCAGGATTTGGAGCTATCTACCTCCCAGAAGCAGGTCAGTGACTGTGTCCTGAGCACCCTGTGCATGCATTGGAGAGTTTCTTTCCTTCATCATCCAGCAAATAATTTATCACAATTAGTAAATAATACCTATTAGCCTTGCTGAGACATGGGAGCTGCTTTGCATCAAGTATGTCCTTGTAACAAGAACCAATGCAAACAAAAGCACAAACGCAAATGCTAAAGCACTTAAAGCAGAGGGACGGCGCCCTGGAGATTGGAGCGTGGTTTCTGGCTCTGCTGCTGATGGTGTGGGGTTTTGGGAAAGCTCCCCTCTGCCCTCCTGGGGATGGCACACACCTTCTCCCATTCTTCATCGCCTATTTTTAGACTAAGCTCTTTAAGGAAAAAAAAAAGTATAATCAGAGTGCACCCAGGCAGAGCTCTGGTTTCACAGGGGGGTGTGAGGCCGCCACAGAGCTTATTTGCATGGATATAAAAAGAGTTTATAGATGTAACTCAATAGAAAGATCATTTGGGGCTCTGAAAATTATTTTAGCTGGTCAAAACCTGTCCAAAAACAGTCTGTATGAGAGTTTTTAATTTTTACTCTGAAACTTAGGGCAGAAGAAAAATGTTATGGTAACCAGCGCCTGGCATCAGAGCCGGTGTCTCCAGATTAAACAGGTTTTCTGCCTCATAAAATGACAGCCTCCTTTTTCGAAATAATAATCACATTCAAGGAAGAAGGATATTTCTGTTTACACAGTTGATTTATAAAGCTTGGCTTTTGTCCATGCAGGGAGCAAGGGGAAAAAAATAAATAAATCAGTTCTGCACAGTGCTGAAGGCTTGCAGCAAATTAATAAGAAACTCTGTATGTGATAGAGCAGCGAGTTCAGGACATGCTGAGCCCGTCTGCCTTCTCTCTGCTAGAGACAGGGGGCAGTTATTGCAGTGACTGCATTAAGAAATTAAAAAATACTCCACTAGAAAATGCACATACCTGCAGTCAATTTAAGGGACATAATTGTCAGCTGGCAAATCTATGGTTTTCTTTGCAGCTTTGGTGGGCTAAAACTGGTCTGGTCTACGGGGAAGTGAATGCTTCTTTCTAACCAGTTAATTGATAAAGTGTCTAGGTTTTGAGGAGTGTTCTGGCTTCGTGCTGGAGGAAGAGGAGCTTTGTCTATTTGAAAGCATGTGCTCGAGGATGAGCAGTTATGGCTGGGAAAGGACACCCAGACACATACATCCACGGGCTCTCGCTCCAGGTATTGGTGCCCCTGTGCTGAACCCGGGATGCGGCCGGCTGCGGCGTGCTGAGGTGCTGGAGCATCCCTGCTCTGCAAACCCATTTCCCTGCGTGGTCAGGCCACAGCCACAGCTCTGCTTGCGTAAAAAGGCATCGGAAACGTCTCAGCCAGTGTCCACAGGCACGCTCATCCTTTCTCCTTCTTTTACATGAAGGTGTATCTTATTTTTTTCAGCTTTCAAACAGGCTATATATAATGGCTGAAGTTATCTGAGTTGTAACCAGCTCTTTAAATGAAAAGGCATGTTTTATATGGATTTTTCCACCGTGCTGAACTCGGTGAGAGCGATGTGTGTTTGCTCTCCCCTCCTGCTCAAGGCTGGGGCTCTGTGCCATGACAACGTCTGCACCACGTGGCAGAGACTCGTGGGGATGATTCCTATGGAAACATTAAATATTAAACTAAGTTTCCTCCTGGCTTTCTGCTGGGGTGTCATTTTGGATCACAACAGCCCCCTGGCATTCACAAAAGGCAGCCAGACCTCTGTGGCGTTTAGCTGAGAGCCCAGACGATGCTCGTGTGGTGTGTGCAGAGATATGATTAATGCAACGGCTGTGCTGAACTCCAGAACAAAATGGAAAGATTGAAGAGCAGCTCTCTATGCACTGCGTGTCAGCCAGGCAGCCCAGAAAGAGTTTTCAAAGCCTTTAACATAGTAATCCCCAAGCAATAGCACAATTAAATGCAATGAAGTACATATATACATGTTCATGTGTGAGTGTGTGGTGCTTTCAAGCGGCCAATTGCACAAAGCCTAAAATAATTACAAGCTAATTGGAATTTAAACAGCAACGTGTGAATGACAATTGGGAACTGCTTAAGAATAATTTACCAAATAGCGTGAAAGCTATGATTTCACAACCGAGCAAGAAACATTTATGGCTAAAGCCTGGATCTGAGGGGAACTGAAAGCTTTCTGGATGAGAAGAAATGCTGAATATAATAGGTAACGAGGAGAAGTGGGTGGCTTTCTGCAGGCTCCCGGAGCCTTCCAGGGCTGCTCATGCTGAACACTATTTGCAAAGGGGAAACCACACGACCTGGATAAATATAGGTTAATCAGCCTTACGGTGAACCTGTCAAAGTAACAGGAATCGCTGATGATCTCTAATGAAGAGTTAATGGTGGGTAATGCAGCTGATGCCAATCAGCCAGGACTGGTGGGAAACAGATCATGTAGACCTAATTTCTATTACACATTAAAAGCTCGTTTGATGGAGCTAGGCAGACTTTGGCAAAACACTGGTCAAAACCTTTTAATGATAAAAGGAAAGTGATACTAATTCAGGCTGGCACGGAGAGATGGGTGCGCGTGTTCGCAGCAGCGTGCTGGGGAGGGACGGTCTCTCCTGCCATCCAGGCCAATAGGCACAATGCCACCGCGTCTGCTTTGCTGGGAACCTGCTGAATAATGGTACTCTTAAAATTGACTCTAACTGTACTAAGCTTCAACATTGATTCACCATTACACCTCATCTACAAGCTGTCAAGCTTTAGACATTTAAGACCCTGTTCTGAAATATAAATTTGGAAATCCTGAATGGCTTGAGTCTTGGTTTTGAGTTAAGCCTTTGTCGAACGGAAATGGGAGTTCAGCGTGGTCATAAATAGCATATCCATCTCCCCTTGCATCCACCTTTCCTTTGCATAGAAAGCAGCTTTGATTTGCTGCATAACCACTTAGGCAGGACTTAGAGCATGAATTCACCTCAAACCCCGAGTTTAAGTGTGGTTTGCACTAGCTAATCTTATGGGGCTTTAGGCATGTGTTGAAAATGCTGTTTAAGCCCTTTCTGTGCCTCACCTTTTGGGGAGAGGTTTGTAGCCGTTCTCAAAGTGCCTGTCTGATGGTGGGGAAGAGTGTTTGCTCACGTCTGTGTCACACATCAGGGAAGTTTCACCCATGTAACATAAAAGGTGGCTTAACTTACTCTGTGCATTTTCTCAAACCCCCCCCATTACTTAGAGTAATATTAGGCAATGAGCACTGTTCCTGCCTTTAGACTCTCTTAAAAATCCAATTTGGTGACAGACCCAAATCAAAACAGCCAAACCCAGGAAGAAATCCTTGGCACTGCACCAGTGTGCAGTGTTTAGATTGTTTTATCACACTGACTGTATTTGTATGGAAACCAAAATGAGCTGAGAAGGAAAATATTTCTCTTTGTTGTTTTGTTTCCAGGACAAAAAGAGAGTTTTGATTTTTCACTTTCATTTCCTCTCCAGCTTTCAGATTACTTGTAATTATATGGTGCCGAGCAAATAGATGCTGCTCTGCCTTTTTGTAAATGACTTGGAAGTTTTCTTTAATCCCTTGGTAGAGTTCACCTGGTACGTCATTCATCACGCTGCTGCTCTGCATTCCAGCAACTGGGCTCATTTAATTTGCTAGGCTGAATGAAATAGATTTACCATGCCTGCTTATACAGAAGTAATGATGGGTAGAACCCCGTAGCACATAATAATTGCTATTTTCCACAGAGAGATGTATGCAAATTCTCAGAATAATCTCAAAAAAGTTAAAACTCATGAGAGTGAGACAGGCTGTGGACAGCAGAGTAAAAATGATGGAAGGTGGTTTTCTTCACAGATGCTTGTTTTAAATCTTTAAGTTTTTCAGCTTTAAAATGGTGTTTGCTGGTTGAATCGCTGGGCTGTGGGACACCACGCTCCCCCTCCCCACGCTCAGCCAGAGCAGCTGCAGGTCCTGTCTCTCCCTGTGGATCTCCCATCTGCATCCCCAGGAGCTGTTACAGCCTGTTGTAGGTTTGAGAACATGCTCATGCCCTCATAAAAATGTCAGTCTGAAACCCACCTTTCGCCTAAGATTTTCCTGTCAGAAAGGGAAACTGGAATTGCAATAATATTTCACCCAGGAGATAAATGCAAGGGCTGGGTCTGGACAAGCCCTTTTGTCTGAGGACGTGTTGCCTGGCTGGCTCAGCTCAGCCCCACTGGTTCTGGCAGCACCTTGACATGTGTCGGTCACCCCAGCGCAATCAATACGCTGACATTTCGGGTCATCCTCGCAGACCTTTCCCCGGCACAGAGGAGCTCAGGCCACGTTTGCCTGGAGGGTTTCACACCACAGCCCACCCTCTCCCTCCCCTCCCTGCCCAGGCTGAGCCCAGGCAGCTCAGGCTGCCGAGCTCTGGCGGCGTTTCTGCTCTTGGCCGGCTCGCAGCTCCTCTTGTAATCTCCTATTAAACACTCCCCAGTTATCGCTGCTCGGGCTTCACACTTATTTCCTGCGCCGTGGCAGACAGGGCTGAAGCTACCGGAGCATTCTGATTCCCTGGTGGCAGTGCAGAAGCAATGTGGAAGAGTTGGCTAAGATATCAATAAACTGAGAATAATTCTTCATTTCTCAAATGGAGGCTATTTTATGAAGTTAGAGATGTTTACTCTTAACATTTAATGAATACCCAGCCAGAGAGTTTTCCAAGAGCAAGAACCTGTGATATAAAAGTGGAAGCAAAAATCACTCATCTGCATGAGGAAATCAGAGATGAGGCAGTTTGGTAATTAAATAAAAAAAATCACAGAATGTGCTTTATACACGGATTCAGTGCCAAAACTTTTGCTGCCCTTGTGTTACTCCTGAGTTGCCACAAACCCCAGGAAGAAGGTCCTTGCTTTTAAGAACTTGTAATTGAAGGAAACTTTGGAGAAAAATCTTCAGGCAAGGCAGGGTCAGAGGTGGGCACAGAAATCTCAGGACAGCCTGGGGACAGCATGCGATGTGCCCTGCATGAGCTGTGCTCCGATACAAGGCTGATTCACCACCTTGAGATGTGCGTGGTCCTGGCCCACATCAAATGCTGAGCAAAGTACACAGACTTGAATCTCTCTCCCTGGCATTTAGTTTAGTGCTTTCAATCTTTCTTACCTGCCAAGGTATGAACTTTCACATAGACAACTCATACAGCTCCGGTGCCACAGCAGTCATCGAGCTGTGAACGCATCAGACAGGAATCCACATGCCCGTGGCAGCAGGGAATGGTGATTTCAGCTGGTCTGGTATAATTTTGGAGACCATTTTTTGTCATATTGATTTTGGTCTCATTTTGAAGCGGGTGCAACATTGTCAGTAGTGTAAGCCCTGGATGGGAAGAAGTCTCTGACCCTTCAACTGGAGCAGTCTGCTCAGGTGGACCCAGCACCAGGAGCAACCACACAGATCTTTTTTCCATGTCAGCTGCCAGACTGAGGATCTCAGCTTGGCACCCTATACCTACAGCTAGCAGTGGCCAAAAGCATCATTTTTCTTCTTGCATCTGGAGAAAAAGAGAAGGAAAGTCAGCGTGTAACATTGATCTGCAGGAGCACTTGACATTGACATATACCATGAGTATTTTTAGCATCCAAGCGCTCTTATTCTTGGCCACATCATGACACCTGAGACCACTCCTACAACATCAGTATAAGGGTAATCATTTTATAGAGAGAGATGGGAGGCATAGAAAGGTTAAATGATTTCTCTCCGTCTGCACAGTATGACAGCATCAGACCTGGGGATAAATCTCAGGATCAAACTGCACCTCCCCACCGCAGCCTTGGGGGCTGTCAGCAGACCAGCAATTGTTCAAGGGCTAGCTGCCACTTCTGCTGCTCTTTAGCAGGTCTAATGGAGACACCTTTGTCAGGAAGACAGGCAATGCCTCACCTCCCTGTGTGAGAGCCGAGACGTGACACCCTGGCAGTGGCATTCCCAGTGCCCTTCCCAGTTTGGCCAGCACAGATCCCATCCATCATCAAATGCATTTCTGCACTATATTTTCAAGAGAGGCTGTAGTACAGTAACTTCTAGGCATGGTAACAGCAATTTCAGAGCAGTCTGAGGTAAGAGGTGACAAAGCACCTGGAACATTTCAAAGTGGAGGTGAGAAATGCACATGTTCACTGTCTGAACCTCTGACTCGCTGCAGACCAGGAGCTGCGTCCCTTTCTTGAGTCTCACTCAAGCAGCATTTCAAGTCTCCAATGTGCAAAGAAAGTTCAGAGGTTGAATTTTGAATCAGTGCCATTGGTTGTCAAATCTTTGGGGCTAACACAGCCTCAATGCAAGTCTATGGGTCAGTGTTCAAGGTGGGCACAGGACCTCGGTGCCTCCCAGTGCCACGGTGCGATGCTGCCTGGCTCCTCACACCCTTCGCTGCATTTACTCCCATGAAATGTCGCTCCCACAGGGCAGGCAACTGCTACAGATTGGTCTGAGCAACTTGCAACATCAACTGAGTTTTTGGCAGAGAAGGGCACTGAGCTGGATCTTTTCCGTTCCCACTGGCCTCTGAGAGAGGCTATTAACAGCTGTAGAAAGGATGAGAAGCAAAGCAAAGAGTTTTAATTGAACATCTTGACATTGAGAAATTTACCGTTGATGGGAATCCAGTCCTGTGAAATGTTTTTGGGAGTGGCAATGATCTCCATCCAGGATCTCTCAGGTTAGTGACTTCCAGTCTGGTTTGTATGGGGTCAATGTGATGACCAGATGTAGATTTTGTTTTCTCCTTGGAAGTAGCATAAGAGAAAGCTGCTGGCTGCGCCAACCAATGTTACTGCAGCCAAAGGCCTCATATGGACTGCTTGTGCATTTTAAAATCCTATTTTTGCACAGCCACCATGGATCAAATGAGCAGTTGTGGCGAGGTACTTCTGTGCTGAGCCTACCTTCTCCTTTGTTAAATAAAAATCACGTCTCTCTGCTTTGACATTTCACCGTTGGCCACGGATCAAATGCATTGGGTGAAGACAAAGCTGTCCATTCGCATGGCCAGGAAGCAAAGTCTATGACTGATCTTAGTGATGCTCATCATTAGGCTGGATTCCTGTCTCAGGCTGGCCAGTGGTGATACAGAAGCGCAAATAAGAGAAAGTATCTGCCAAGGGCATAACATGGAGCACAGACTGAGCCAGAGCAGATCTGCCTGACCACGAACAGCGATTGCCGACAGACAGATGTTTGTCTGGTCTTAAATTACATTGCCTGCATGCCTGGAAAAGATACTGTCTTATAAATAGCAGTGCTTCAATCCCCTATCATTTTGCATATTCAGGTCTTACCGTAAGGCATACGGGTGTTAGACAAAATTACCTGGAAATGGGCTGTGGGTAGAAAGTCTCAAGGGGTGGCTGGCAGTGGGGTGTCTTGAGCTTCTTTGGGGGGAGTTTTTGGTGAAGAGAGAGGGACTGATTCATCCTTTCTGCAAAGGAGAAACTCTGGGAACACACCATGCTTCTGGCTGGAAAAAAAAAAAAAAAAGGGGTTAAGGTTTTTGGAATTGAAGTGTTTAATTCACCATGAAAAGCAGATATTTACTATGAATATATAGAAGACCCAGGCTGTAAAGCAGCATTTCCCCCACTCCAGTGCTGCCTTCATTTCCTGGGCAGGATCTGAGAGACATTCAGCTGAGTAACAGCCCCAAAAGACACCAAGGACTGAGTGCTCGCTGCAGACTAAAACCCAAACAGAGCCACTTCCCAGACCCGAGTGGTGCTGCTGTGGGGGGATGTCCCCTGGGACAGGGTGGGGTGGTCCTGCCTGGTGCTGCATCTCATCAGCTCCCACTTGGTTCATGGAGCAAGACTCACGACTTGAGTGGTTAGCCTCTATCTCTCAGCACCAAACCACTGATGAGCATGGACTGAAAACTTCCTCTCCAGCTTTTTTAGGAGGCGGATGATGGAGCTGTGCTGTTGCAGCCGAAGTGCACACATGCTTGGAGAAACAGCACTGCTTTCCCCTTCCCCAACCTGCCCCACAGTCTCTGCTCCCCACCCGGCAGGGCTCAGCTCACCCCCCGTGCGTGCTGGCCCCAGTGATGCTCAGCTGGGCTCAGCACTAACGGGGGCCATTTGCTGCATACAACGTGCTCACTGTGAGCGGCTCCCTGCTTCGGACCTCAAGGTGTCCTGTCCGTGCTGCGTTCTGTGAGTAACCATTTCTGCATATTGTACAGGCAGGAAAACAAACGTCATCTAACGTTCTGGGGAGGAGGAGGGGGATAGCCAGCACAACTCACCATGGACTGACCTGAAAAATTCTGCATTACAATTTAATGTGATGGAAGCTACAATTAGCTCTAATTAAGGCAGCCTCGTTGCCTCGCTGAGAGCAGAGGTGCTGTCAGTTCTATTTTCTTACCTTTCCACAACACCGACACGCTGCAATTCAGCAGATTAATACTCCCAGCACGAAGTACTCCCCACGTAACACTGATGAATGGGCACTGAGGATTTATTACTAATACACTGCAGTGGGGTCATGAGGCACCCCCAGCACCGGGCTTCCTTGGATTGGAGGTGTATTTATTCAGGGTAAGAAGTCAGAGCACAGAGAGTGCCGATGTGGGATGTGCCCGGGGTGACACAGTCCCCTGGCAGGGCTGGGGTAAAGCCACCTTCCTCTGTGTCACAGGTAGTGACAGAGCCATTAGAGCACAGAGCCAGTTGCCTCCAGGCACTGCAAATTGAGTATCATTCACTGCTGTGTGTCCTGAAGAGTTTCAGTGACATTTCTGAGCTGTGCCTCAGAAAAACGCTAATAAAAGGATAAAACCCAGAAGTTATTATAATGCATATCTCACAATTTTTTGTCTCAGTCAATGAGCATCACTGAGCTTCCTGGAAAGAGATTTAAGATGTCTTTCACATCCTTTCTTAAGCTGTTCTCTTTGCTAACTATTTTATGTGCGGGTAAGGCATGTAACCTGCACCTCTCCCTTAGGATGGGTGAGCGTTCCCTTCCTCCGTCGTGCCATAACAGCCGGGGCTGCTCTGCTCTATATTCAGCGCAGTCGTGAGCAAAGTGAATCATTCTCATCTGCGATGCACTGTGTTCAATGAGCAGAGATGCTCTATTCTGGCAATTAAATGTAATTTCTCTGTTGCCCTAGAGAATACAGAACCTTACCTCATTAGTGCAGCCAGTCTTTTACTGATGCCAGGACAGGATTTTATTATAGCTGTGTTGCACAGGATACTGAGTGGAGACTTGTGCCATTTTGGGCCATGTTATTAACTGAAAAAAAATCCCTGTTACAACAGACGGCTTCATGTCAGCAGATATCTTGAATCTTTCCCTGAAATCGGTCATCTCCAGGGATTAATACAGCTCTTATTGTGAGAGTGTCAAAGCCTCTGACTATGGCACTGTATCTGTGTGCACACTCTTGGGCTTGGCCAGGAGCTGGATTCCCCCACGCAGGAAATTCCACCCCATTTGCTTCTTATTTTGAAGCAGAAAAGAATTAAATGTGAAGAAATGTTGTGATTCAAACACAGCGCTCTCCGTGAACTTCAAAAAAATTATAGAATCCTAAAATAGTTTGGGTTAGAAGGGAACTTTAAAGCCATCTAGTCCAACCCCCTGCAATGAGCAGGGACATCTTCAACTAAACCGGGATGCTCAGAACCCCTCCAACCTGGCCTTGAACGTTTTCAGGGATAAATATTGGTGCGTAGAATGAAACCATTTCATTTCAAAATAATGAGCAATGCATGCATTCCCCGCTGGGACGGTCACAAGAGGACGTTTTGGCATGGGGTGGCTTTCTTATCTCCTCCACAAAGCAGTTGCCAGGCCTTGGGGAAGGGGTCCCAGGTGCTGGGCAGCACAAGGAACTCGGTGGCGACCAAGGCATTCAGCTCTGTGCGGGTAAAACATCCACCTCCCATCTGCAGAGAGACGTGAACAGCAGAGGGGTAACTAGCTGAGACCCAACCATTGCACCTCATCGTGGTTAATGGCTTATTGATGGGTTACAGCTTTTTTTTTCCGTCATTAGGATGCCAGATCTGGTTTTAGATTTTTACTAATTTGTTTGTTCGTAACTGTTCAATAGATCTTTTCTGCAAACATGCTTCAATCTCTGGGTTGTTCACAAACATGTTTGCTCAATGTATTCCTGTTCGCTTAATGAATTCCAGCTGTTCATTAGTATACCTATCATATGATATTACTTCTGTTTCCTGAATGGATGCAATAAAATAGATACATTCAGTAAAAAGTATATTAAACAAAAAATTAAGGGTGGAGGGAAAAAAAAAAGGTTCATTGATATTTTCAGGGAGAAGTGAAAACCACATGGACTTTACACTGAAGAGGACAATCTTTCCCCTGTGGAGGCAGAGCAGTGGGGCAGTAGCAGACATAAACTGCATCAACCATGGTCCAAAGCCATAACCCTGAGTCACGATGAGTCAAAAAACGTGGGAAAGCGACAAAGTTTCAGTGTTCACACGTCTAGCAAAAGCTGAACCTGTTCTATATAACCTATTTCACCCTGCACAGTCATCCTCACCATATAATCCTCAATCACAGTGTAAAGCTTGTATCTCAAGCAGAGCAGAACGGAAAGCAGATTTCCCATTTCCCCAAGGAGCTTTGAGGATTTCTGAGTGGTTTTCCACCCTGAACCTGAGAGAGGATGGAAAAATCTCCACTTTTGTGAACTGGAATCAATGAACTTTCTAATTTTGGCTTGGTTGACAAGCTGTATTGATTTTATTTCTGTTTCCCTAGAAAATTACTTCTATTTCACAGTGGAAATTAATTCAGTTAGGAAAAAAAAAAAAAAAAAAAGAAGGTCTCCTTTCCCAGGTGCCATTCTGGCTGCTTTGACAGGTCAGCCACATTTCCGCCCTAGGGATTTTTTCAGAAGAGTATATTTGTGGACATAGATTCTGAATCCTATTGTGCAATCTATATCATCAGATTTAATTTTGCAATAAAGACTTTTTTAATTAAAGAAATCTATTCAAAGACCAAAGGATACCAGGCAGATGTGGGATTCACCCCACCTCAGTGGGGTCACACATTCCCCAGCCACCCGTATCCCAGTCAGGACAACGGGGGCTGCAGACTGGGGAGTATTTCAGCAGGAGCTGTCATGTTTTGGCACGCTCACGTGAGTGTGTTCAGCATATATTTTCAGTTCCTCAGTGCACCTTGTAATTGAATCAGATAAACATGTGGAATTACAGCGATATTCAGGTGACACTAAGCGCTAGTTGTATGATTACAGCAAATCTTTCAGCTCCTCTGAGCTCGCTGACAGTGACTTATTTCTGTATTTGTAAGTGCTCCTGTTTATGATGGAGGAGTTCACAGGGTAATAAACAGGATACAAACCCAGACTGAAGAATTTGATTACTATAAAATCTATTTATTTCAATATACCAGTTATTTCTATTATGGGACATTTTAGAAATAATTGTGCGTCTTGCAGTAGTTTAAAGAAGATTAATTTTCCACAGAAAAAAGCCATTCTCAAATCCATTTTATCTGCTTCTTGGACAGAGCATGAAATTAGGAGCTTATCCTAAAATCGCTGAAATCAAAGGCAGGTCTTTCTCTTGACTTCAGAGGGTTATAAATCAAATTGGATGTGAATAGCTGATCAGTACTGTTGTAATGGATAGCTGGTGCACGGAGGTGTGATGGGGCTGGAGATGTGCAATACCAATAAAGTTACACGTCAGCTGACAAGCGACAGGGTTTCGCTGGGCTGGGTGGTGGAGATGCCACCTGAGAGCTTCAGGCTTCACCCAAGATGTATCTGGATCAAAATTATTTTTCCAAACCCGATCTCTTGGTGTACTTTCTGCCTAGCTAATGGACCAGAAACCTTGAAAAGTGAGGTAAAACGGGACAAAATGGACAAAGGCTCTTCTTTTACTCTAAAAAAGGAAAATATGAGGGCAAATTCCATATTCTGGAAGGTGACAGGAGTACCTTCAAATGCTCCACCTGGATCCAAAAGACGCCAGTTGTCCCCACCTCTAGAAGAATCCGAAAAACTCATTTTCTGCTGCCTTCCAGTTCCTGGGTGGTTGCAGGAGGCTGATGCTGAGCCCATGCAGACTGAACTCCTCCAGGCAGGTGCGCCATAGGCTCCTCCCAGGTTGATGTACAGCCCATACCTGGAGTCGGCTGCTCCAGGTGTTGGATTTATGCATTGGAAAAAAAGCTCTTGGCCTTTTCCATCTCCGTTTCTGCATTATGATCCCTGCTGAGGACATTTCTCTGGGGTTTCCCTCAGATCCTGGGGCTGTGCTCCTGTGTCTGCTGCCAGGGAGTAATATTGACTGTATCTGAGGGGTTTGAGCCCCAAATCAACAATAGCTCCACCATAAGACTGATTTGTTGGGATCCTATTGCTCACAAGGTCTGCTGATGCTTCCCAACAAAACATTTTGCATTTCAGTGATATCCCTCCTTTCCAAATACAAAACTCGTGCTAGCTTCTGTTGAAAATACAAGGGGTTTTTGTCTGAATTTGCAATGTTAGTCCTGAAAAGAGTCGATGTTTTGTCAGAAACCCTCATTACTGCACATGGACAAAAATTTCCCTGGATTTCTGATTCTTTTTGATTCTCTGCTCTATTGTTCTTTATATTAGACTGACCCTTTTGCTCAGTCTATTCAGTGTACTTGTTTTTCAGCAGCTGCCTGGGAATATTCACAAAGAAACCACAAAAAAACCCTCAGTGAATCAAAGAACACTTCTATGGACTATTTGAGAAAGACATTAGAAGTAAAATTATCACGAGGTGGCAATTAATAAAACATAAAAATGATCTTTGTGCTAAATGGGTTTTAGTTACATTTTAGAAAGTGAAAAACATGGTAGCCTTTGCTCTAATCATTTATCTGATGGAATTAATTATTTTACATACATATTCAGATCGCTGCTGTGGCTGCTGCAGCAGAGTTAATTCTAGGTGCCTGTCAAGTAAAAAGGCTGCAATTACTTCCCTACTGCTGCAAGTGTCCCGCTCTGTGTGTGTAAGAGATGGTCTTATTTAAGCAAGTCATAATAATAATAATAATAATAATAATAATAATAATAATAATAATAATAATATTTCCAGGAAGGGCTGTCTGGGCTAGGTCTGTAACAGCGCCAGTGTTTCAAATCCTCTTGCAAATCTAAGGGGTTGATAAAAATATTTTCCTGGAGCAGCAGCAATGCACAGCACTGATTCTGCCACTCCAGTCCCTTTGGGTTTTCCCACATTGTTGCTGCTGATGTACCCCAAGACCCAGGAGTGCACCGGTATAGACACGGGCAGCTCTGTTGTGGTCCCTGTCCAGTGTGAAGCTCCTGTTGTGTCTCACCTTCAACACGACCCTACTACTCCTGCTGTGCAAAAGACTTTAATTCTGTTAAAATTAAGGGATGTGCAGGGATTGATCCCAGGCTGGGGCAATCTTTCTCCCTTGAAGTCAGTTTATAGTACTGGTCCTTAACAGCTGAGATCTGTTTCATGATGGCCTGACCTCAGATAATCAGGGATGCATCTTCTGAGTGTGCTACTGAAGGCATCGCCTCCATATCCATGAATATTAATTATATCCTTCAGCTGAACAACCCACCTTCAATAAAAGCCAGTTTTGAAATACATCCCTGTGAGGGTCAGCTTGATCAGAAAGGACGGGATGCCAAAAGAGGAGGGAGCGTCTCATTTTGAGGATGTGCTCATGTAGGAACACACTGAGGAAACCAGGGGGGGGATAAATGCCACAGTTAAACTTGTGCCGAGTTGTCTACTTAATGAATCCTAAAGTCTCCCTTTGTTAATTCAGTGGTTTAATTTAGCTTCTGAGTTTAACCAAAGGACAAAGTGAAGCTGAGTAGGATCACAGTTCCTGGTGGAAGAAACAATCTATTCAGTTTGATAGATTTAGAGATAAAATGACCTTTTTTTTTTTTTTTCCCAAAGAAAACAGTCATTTATTCATTATGTTTAACCTTAATTTATTAATGCATTTTCTCCTTCCTCAGAAGCTCTAAAACTCCTTCTCAAGAGCTGCCTTCACTGACCCTTCCCCTCTACTTTTCTCCAATTATTGTATCTTCCTGTGTACTTCAAATCTGTCCCCTGAAATACTGATATGCAAAACTGTCCTGTCAGCAGACCCTCTGCACAACTAAGCTCAGACCTTGGCTAAGAAATCTGGATTAAGGCATCTCACTAAATACATTTTAGTTTTCATTATTAGGAAGAAGAGCAATGTTCAGATTAGCATTCAGGCTTGGTGTGACTGTAAGGAGAATAATTACAGATAGTTAATTTATTCAAACTTAATTCCTATTCCTAATTACTCACAAATAATATTATTTATATACATGTCCTTTGAAGAAGTATAGGAGATAGTATTTTCAGTGGTATGACAAAGAGTAAAAGCTTGGAACACGGCACAAGTCTGGTGGTGCTGTCTAATAATCAGGGCAAGCCAAAATAGCCCTGAGAGCTGAGATGGTGCCCGTTGCTCTTCCAGCCTTTGCTTGCCCCAGGCACCAGTTCTCCCAGCTAACGCTACTCATGTGTGATGGAAAAGCACGTGCTTGATGTGAAAATTCATTCCCTGGCTGCCACACTGGAAGGAAATCGCTTTTTTCCGCTTCTTTTGGCCAGTGTGTTTTAGGGCTGGATGGGGGCTTGCCTCTCAGGTGGGAGCCCTTCTCCAGAGTGGATTCACATGTTGCTCCGGCAGTTCCCAGCTCCAGCGAAGCAGCTCACAAGTCCTGCCCTTGCCACCTGGCAGGATATTCCTGCCAGATACTTCTCCTGCCTGTCCAGCCCACCAGTGTAGGCAGGTTGCTGACCCTCCTAAATCTCTTCTAGGCAGCTAAATCCCAGGACCGTGGCTGGCAGCATCCCAGCTCCATCAAAAGCCTGGGAGGACAACGCTGCTGTCACCCCAGGGCCTGTCCCCAGGATGCTCACAACTCTTCATCAACAACGTGGCAGTTTCTTGCAGGTTGAAGTGTCATTGCTCCAACTCCTGACATTTACTCACCAAAAATGCAGGTCCAGCTGCACCGTGCAACATATTCCCCATGGTGGCGAGCACACACGGGTTTCACTGAGCTAATATTGGGGTGGCATCAGCAAAGGGTCAGGGATTGAATGGATAAGCCTCCAAGCACCCACTTCAGCCTTAAGCCAGCCAGTACCATGGTAATTAAAAGCAAATTAGTTAAACACTTTTCCTCTGGGTGCCTGTTTCGCTATATTTGGAAACCAGAGGCTGAATGAAGGGCTCAAGCACTGCTCTGATTCATGGGAAAGGGTTCCTGTGATCTTTGCAGCCTTTGCTGCAAATAGTCCATGCTCTAAATGAAAGGAAAGCAGGAAGGGAAAGCAACCAGATGGCAAGATTTGCCTGAGGTGTGATGATTAGCAGAACAAGGAGGAGAGCCCTGGTCCCCTAACCCTCACCCCGAAGGCGCCTGTCCCTGCTGTTGTACAGGGTTTTCCAGCACATGGCCAATTTGTCATTACTTTTCCTGTTTGACTTTTTTATTATGCCAGCTCAAAGCTTCTTTCTCCTGCTGATCAAGTCAAAAATAATTACTATAAACTGAAAAATTGTGTCTGTCTTCCTGAGAATTGAATATTTAAACTCTCAGACAAATGGGCCCTGCTTATTTCTGTTAAAGGTTCATGTTCTCAAATGTCACAGTGAGTTAAATGTACCTTGAAAAATAATCTCATTTCTGGTTACTTTACTTTTCATTCCATTTTACCTCCATATACATTACCCATATTAATTCAATCAGGGGGTTTGACACCGTGGCTCCCTGGGTGGACAGCTGGGAAAACAACTGTCACTTCTGATAGGGAAAGCACGAAAATGGTTTGGTGAAAAAAACTGAAGGGGATGAACACCTCCCTGTGGGTCACACACTGACCTCGTGAGGCTTCTCAGGCTTCCTCGCATCATTGCTGTTTTGTTACGAGCTTCTCTGCTGGGGAGTTAACCTCTTGCTGCCAATGGACTTGCAGAAATGTCAGTGCATTAGAGTGTTCCAGAAGACAGAATAGTTATGTATATGCTCTTTGGGTTTCGTTTTTAGAATTTAATGAGGAAATTTGAAGGTCACATATTGTAACAGCAGTTAGGCTGTGACCACTGCAGCAGCTCGGTGGGTTTTTGCAGTTGCACAGTGGTGAGGGCTGGCTGGAAGCTGCCGAATCCCAGCTGCCAGCTTGCTCAGGGCTGGGAGAAACCTCCGAATGAGAAAGTCACTGCAATCACTGCCACAGCCCTGAAACAGCTAAAGGGGTACTGGCAAGTGTGTGAGGTTTCACTTCTGAATCATTTCATAAAACACAGTTGGAAAGTCTCTAGTTCAGTGAAAACTGGCACATGGCTAGAACAGAACAGAATAGAACAGAATAGAATAGAATAGAATAGAATAGAATAGAATAGAATAGAATAGAATAGAATAGAATAGAATAGAAAAGAGACCTACAACAATCATCTAGTCCAACAGCCTGACTACAGGGCTGACCAAAAGTTAAAGCATATTATTAATGGCGTTGTCCAAATGCCTCTTAAACTAACAGGCTTGGGGCATTGACCACCCCTCCAGGAAGCCTGTTCCAGTGTTTGACCACTCTCTTGGTAAAGTCAAGTCTAAAACATAGATTCTGTTACTCTGGATACTTTGAAGACACCTGTCTTGAAGCAGAAAACGTGCCACTGAGTCCTGCTATGTACACTTAGTGTATCTCAGTGTACAAAGTCTTGTCACCAACAATGCCTGTTGGATCTGGCTATTTATTTTGTTTCTGGGAGGAAGGATGTTGCCATTCAGCCTTGGCTCCTGGAAGCTCCAGCAGCTGGATTCAGTGAGGCAGGATTTGACCCATCAGTCTCTGGCACTGCCACCTGCAAGAGGTGTCCAGGCTGGTGGCCTGTAGCACATCAGATATCACCACTGATTTGAACATACTTTGCTGGCAAAGAGCCCCTGGGAAATGCTCTCATTGTACTGCCACACGATGCTCGAGGTTTGCTGATAACAGACATGTCACTGCTTTGATGCTTCAGCTGGTGATGTGCTCTGCTTCAGCTCAAAATGCCACAAAATGGTACAAGAAGCTCGGTTTTAAGGGACAGGGGGAATGACTTTCAACTGAAATCAATAAAAAAGCACAGGAATCCTTAAAAAGAGGGATTTGCAATCCTTACTCTAGCAGACCTGCCAGTTCCGAAGACCTCCACAGGTTTTTTCCTTCTGGCAGTGCACAGCTTGGCACCTTGAACCTGCCAGTCCTCCAGCACAGCAGCAGTGGGGAAAACTGATCCCTCCTGCTACCCAGAACAGGCAGGATGACAAATTACCCATCGCTGCGTTACCTGCTTGCCCAGCCCAGCACGGAGCGAGGAGTCACAGCTAATTTTAGTCTCACCTTCCCCAAACTGCCCGAGGAAAGGGTAAAGAGGATAAAAGTTCATTTTTGCAGGATGAGAAATTGGGCTGCAAGTGGCTTCCCGGCTTGAGGGACCTTGGGGATGGGTTTTAAGCAATGACCATGTTGGATCCCTGCACAAAGCCTCTGGGTGCTCTACCTGGCTCCTGCTCTCCGGCCATGTGGCTCCAGGGATTGATGCCCGAGGTAGGAATGGCCCGAAGAAAATTCTTCATAGAAACCCTGTGCTCAGCAGCTGCTCATGTGTGAACAGGAGTGGAAGAGGAAAGAAACTCCGGTGGGAGTTTGTAGACAGAAAACCTCGTGAGAACCAAAACTTAAGCAAAAAACATCCATGATTTAAAGAGATTTTGAAAGTGGTAACGCTGTGTTATTTCCATCAATTCATTTGACACCCACTCATTTTGAAGTAATTTATCACAATTAAGATAGGCATTGTAACACAGCGTTGAAAACTCTGGCAAATTACATATCATTATGACATTCAGGGATGTTTGCAAGCCTACTTTTTTTTTCCCCCTGTTTTTAATGAAAGCACTACATTTACATAAATCATTATTTTTGAGTGCTCAGAGCCAGAGCTCATCTTCAGTCGGGGACGTGGGCTCTGGGAAGGGGGCAAAGCCCTTCAGCTGCTGCTGGTCTTTCCCACGGTGTGAAACTGGGATCTGAGGTCAGCAACAGGGTGGTGGGGAGCCAGCTCCCCACTCTCATCTTCACCCGTAACCACTTTATTGCTCCTGAAAGCCCAAACCCAAGCCCTGGGGGTCCAATCCAGCACTGGAGGTTGTGCTCAAACCAATTCCCATCAAGGTCCAGTGACTGACATAATTTGATCCATTCCAGGGCTGCTGCTAGACACAGAAAAGCCAGAGGGGAAACAACCTGTGCATCCCCCCATGTTATTCCTCTGCTAATATGCCCAGGAGCCTTTCATTTTAACCAGTGATAAGAAAATCCACTTGTTTCTTGAATAAAATTATATTCTGGGAAGCTGAGATGGGGAAGTTTAATAATTTCTGCTAAATTAAACAAAGCTGCAGTTCCCCTGGCAGCCAGAGTTATCTGTGAGTGAGCGATTGCAGAGAAAGAAGTCAGGACATTCTGTTCTGGATTTTTCCAGAGGAAATATTTCCTTCTTGAAAATTACCAAGTGTTATTGTTTAAGTGGGGGGGGAGTGGTGGTCAAAAAGGGTCAGGGTCAGTAAACAAACCAAGCCATTTCAGAGCAGGTCACACAACATGTTTCACTTGATTTGTAAAACAGCTCTTCCCGCCCCAACTTTCATTTCACTAAGGCAAACGTGTGAATAAAAAAAAAAAAAATCTCATCAGAGGATGACAAATGTGTTTTGATGTTTGGTTTGTTGTATTTTAGTTTTTGGTTTCTTTTATTTTTTCCCCAGTCTCTTTTTCCATCTTCCTTAACTTATTATGAATTAAAGGCAGTGGGCTCCCAGCTCCACGGTCCCACCGTCCATGTGCTGACGGCTGGAGGCATGGGCAGCACTGACACTTTGCTGATTGCAGCCGCCAGAGAGGTGGGACAAATTCTCTTGCAATCTTTTCTCTGTCCTACCCACAACAGTTTGGAAAATCCTTGTAGAAAAAAACAAGTGAATCTGCCCTGGAGTCTTTTCCAACTGTGAATTTGCTCCTTTCTTTAAGTATAAAATGCACAGGAGGGAAAAACATAGCTGGACTTTCAAGATGTTGCAGTTCTTGGGTTCGTTTGGCTTTTCCTTAATTTAATTCCTCTTCATCCACTATGACTGTAAGCAATGAGAGCAGATAAACCAGGACAGCAGGATCTCAGTTGCTCCATTTCTCTTAAGTGCTCCTCGGCTCAGCACTCAGTTCGTGATGAGCTGTCAGGGAGAAAAATGTAACTTGTTCAGCATCATCACCAGACAAACAATTTGTAAAAAATAATCTTTTTGACAGATCATATTCCTTTTCCTGCATGAAAACAGCTTGTGGGCTTTTCTTTCCTTTTCATCAATTTTTTTTTTTCTTCCTGAGCGCTGTAGATGAGTTGAGTGTATTTCAGTGCAGTGATTCAGAGATTAAAGTAGCAAACTGGAGCTGTTTCAGCAGGACACATTGATGGGTGGTGGTGTCTCTGTTCCTAGCCACACCAGTGCTTGGCCATTGCTAAACACAGCGCCGGTCAGATCTGAACAAAAACCTCCCCTTCCCCAAATACCCTCCAGCATTGCCCAGCCCTGCACCGTCGCTGTGAAGGCACCATCAGGACAGTGTATTTAAGAAAAGCTGATAGAGAAGCAGTTTTGGCCCGGGCAGGCTGAACGTGCTCCATCCCTGAGTGCTCCCATTGCAGCTAGAGATGGGCACACACGGTGGTGGCCCTCCTGCATCCCCTGGGGATGGGCAGAGGGACCAGGGGGCCAGGACATCACCAGGGTTTGATTATGAACTGTGCAGGTTGTAGGTTTGTGCTTTATATATGGTGTTTTGCCCCGGCGAGGGTTTGAGAGAGCTTTCTTTGAGGGAAAACAGAGGAAAGAGCCTCATCCATGCTAGCTGGGGAGCGGGGCTGAGTGCCCATGGGGTGCATCCCCCCTCGCTGGGCCCAGCCCTGCAGGAAACACTGGCGAGGCTGAAGATGGAGGGATGCCTCTGATCCTGGTAATAAAAGATGAGCAGAGTTGAAAGGAAGAGTCTGAGGAGACAACTCTGGCTTTAAACAGACTAACTAATAAGTTGTTTCAGCACATCTCCAGCTGCCTCTGGAACAGCAGGTTAGAAAGCAGGGGAAAAGGCACACCGAGAGCTTGCTCATTAATAACTCAGAAATGTGCATGTTGGTCAAGCGGGGTGCTCCCTGTTGCTGTGCAGAGCTCCAGTCCTCCACCAAAGTCCAGGGAAAATGCTCACGACTTGCTCTGCTGGCTGCCTCTCTGCAAAGCTCCGAAAAGCAAAACTTGGGGTCTGTCCCCAACGTGCCAGGGAACCTATGAGGCTCCTGCCAGGGCTGGAGGCGAGCACTGGCTGCGGGGAGCCAAAAGCCAGGATCACACAACAGACATCTTGCTCTCAGAGGAATATTTTTAGGACAATCTCAGCACAGGAGTGAGAATAAGAGAGATTTTTGTGATCTTTTGTTTACCTTTTGTCTACACTGAAGTGTCAGCTGGAGCTGATGGTGCCCAAAAGTCCCAGAGCAGGCCCAGGCAGCCTCAAACCTCAGAAATAGTCTCAAAAATCTTCTGCCAGAGGCTACAAATACAGAGCAGTGTGCTGTGGTACCTGAGTGCTGAAAGGTGGTTGGTGGGAAGGCAAAGTGACATGGAAAAGGCCACATCTCTGCTACTGCTGGAGGATGACAGGGGCAGCACTGGGTGCTCTCGCCCAGGGCCAGGTGCCTCAGGGGAACTGCTGCACTCCCTGATTTAAGAAAGCTTTTATTTTTCAGTTACAAGTGGAGCTGAGCATTCATCAGCATGAAAAATAATAGCTGAATCGATGACCTGAGTCAGCCTTTAGGCACAGGGTAATGAGCTGGGGTCAAGCACTTAGGGAAGCGTTGCATCCAGTTTAGTGTAATGCTGCTTAAAGTTCTCAGAGCAATAGGAATGATTTCATTCAAACTCAGGGCAAAATTCCAGCTCCATCTTTCTTCCTTTCCCTTGAAGTCATTTGCCAAAGAAAAATATTGTTTATCTAAACCCCTCTTTCATTTGCAAGATGATTTTTAGCTTTTTTGCACTTACCACATCAGTCTATGAAAAGCGTTAGCAGCAAATTTCGTTTAAAAAAATACTTATTTTTCCTGACAAATGGAGTGGTTTGAACCTGAAAGGAAAAAATGGCTGTGAGCACTCAGAAGTCTCCCTCCTCTACAATAAAACCTGAAGAGCAGTGCAGAGGGATGGAAAGATAGCTGGTAAATCAGAATGGGTAACTAATGAGCATTTCAAGACAGTCTCTACAAAACTCCTATTGTGGACAATCCCAAAGCTGACATTTATTTACATAAAACATATAATTGAAATGTCAGAAGAGAACAATTAAAGGCATCCACTGACATGACTGTCAATGGAAGCAGTACCGTGACTCTCTGCTTTCTGTAGAATGGGAAAGATGGGTTTGGGCTGGTTTTCCCTTTTCATTAATTTCCTTAATCTCTTTTCAATGCACTGAATGTCAGGATCTAGTAAATACAATGTGTGGCAGAAGAAAAAAGGTTTTAGCCTCCAACACCTCAGTAGATCTTCCTCCAGCAGTGTGGCTAAGGTCTCATACTTATTAGGCAGTGATGGCTTTTTTAGAGTGTAAATGGCATTTTCCTATGTGTGTGCAGAGGACAGGAGGCATCGGAGTGATGGTCCACAGGACACCCCATCCTCTGCAGCCCCATGGACGTCCAGGGCAGGGTCTTGCTCAGTTAACCTTTTGTTAAAAAATATTTGCAAAGCATTAATGCCAGAGCTGGGACCCTCCAGGCAGGATTTCTGCAGCCAGTGAAAGGGCAGCTCCAGCCCAACCTGGGGCTGCCCACGCAGAGGAGATCTGAGGAGTGTCAGACAAGCAGGAAGGGCTGCAAGCAGCAGGGTTGCACATTCCCTGCGGGATTTTTAACCTGGTAGAGGTGTTTTCTGGTTTCTCCTTGTTTTTTGTGGTTCACTCTCAACTTACTCTATCCTCTGTAGCTGGAAGATCCCCAGCTGGTCTCACAGCAGTTGGTCAGACAAGGTCATGTGAAATAATTGCAGCCTGTACGCAGTCCCTGGTCTCCAGCCCGTTTCGTTCTGTAGAACATCCTCTTATTGTACCTGACCTTCAGGCCGCAGTTGCAATTCCATGGCAATGATAACAACATTCAAGAGATGAACCTTTTGGCATTTCTGGTTGATTTTTCACACGCCAGGAGAAAAAAAGAAGCCATGTTTACAACGAGCATCCCATTTTTTCCAGAGGGACACCTAATGAGACCATTAGCACAAGTGGTCTGTTTGTTTGCTCTGTCACGTAACTCAGCACCAGAGCCCTCCCGTCGTTATTCTGGTTTCCCTTATTGTCACATGGAGATTTGCACCAGGCTGATCATCAGAGGGCTGTAAATAGGGCCGAAAGTGGATGTTTCCCACAAAACTCTTAGTTCATCGCAGCGTGAGACGAGCGGCAAGGAGAACATGACAGTAATCAGAGCTGGCAGCAAGCAGTGGAAAATGTATTTGTAAGAGCTTTGATTAAACTGTCAGCTGGAATTTTGGAGCAGATGCAAAGCATTTAAACATAGGCTGTTTAGTGGTGGGAGGCCTAATTCTTTTAATTTAAATGTTGGTTTAGGGGAGAAGCTATGGAATGTATTTACCTCTCAGCGCATACACACATCTTGTGCTGTGACACAAACTGAGAATTAGGAGGCTGTGTGTATAATCACAAAGGCTTGATGCTCGTGTTTCTGAAGGATGCTCTCTTGCATGCACTGAAGTTTCCCTTTCTTCAGCACCAGAGCACAGCCATGGAAAAGTGTTAGGGTAACAGGAGGAGGTGACATTTGTGACAAACCCAGGCAGTGGCTCAGCCCAGGCTCACCCCCTATGGACCAGCCTGGGTCAAGGTTGGAGCAAGATGTGAACTAAGCTCTGGAGAAACTTGCACCAAGCAAGTAGGAAGGTAATTAGAAATCAAAAATTATTTTAGAAGAGTTTAGCCCGATGTTGTCCCAGGAAAACACCAAAATTAGAGATGATGCTTCCAAACGCCAGTGCTTGCAATAGGAGTGAGGCTGGTGTCTCTGCAGGGTGGTCCCTGGGCTGCATGTGCCCAGCGTGGCTGGGTATCCCCAGGGACATTTTGCGCCCAGAAAAGCATTTTTGGGTGTCAATTTAAAGAGTTATGCTAATGGCAATGAACAGTAACGATTACCAACATGTCGGCACATAAAGTTGTAAATAACTGTCCTGCTTTAATCACCCTTGGAACAAAAATCCTCCCCTTCTCTGCCTCCACAGATGTGCCCCACGCACCCCAGGCTGGGCACACACACACTCTGGCCACTTCTTTATAAATGAGAAATGGGAAATGTAATCTCTCTGCTAAGGTTACTTCCAAACTTTTCTGCTTTCTCAATGCATGTGGGTTGTTGTCATAGGTTTCACCTTGCAGGGAAGTCATTCAAAGAAAGACCCTGAAATCATCCTGCGCTGCTGCAGCACTTGACGGGAGGTGCTGTGCTGCTGCCAGCCCTCCTGCTCTCCTCCCTCAGCTGAGCATCTCGGCTGGGCTGTGCCTCCCGTGCATCCCACCAGATGGGATATTCGAAATTCAGGAAAGCAATTCCCAGTGATTCCAGTGGGACAATGCATAGTAAGAACTAAGCCTGTGTTAAAGGACAGTCCAGTTAAGGCCACGTAATACAGTAAATTAGAGGGATCCAGCCTAGAAGGGGATGCTGAGGCTGACAGGAGAGGTTTGCTGGGTGAAGGTGGGGAGGCAGCAGCATGATGCACACAGGAGATCGGGGTACGTCACGGGCAGAGTCCATTTGAGCTGCATTTGCCCCATCCCTACCTGCTCCGTCACAGGCTTCAGCTTGGAAACCCATCAGATTTTCCTGCCTTTAATTCTTTATTTTATTGAAAGAGACAGCTGGATATAGTTTTGCATCATCAGCTCCAGAGACACAGAGACCTTGTAAAAACCACTCTTGCCTGCAAAGCAAACTGAGCGTGTAATAACTACAGTGACCAACTAGTACTGTCACAGCCAGGAGGACAGAGAAAGGGGTGCGGGAGGAGGGTGGGTTTGATCCATCTCAGGGCAGGGAGCACAGACCCTGGAGAAGTTTCTGACCCATGAGGTAGGAAGCAATAATTTGAAGTTAATTAAAGATAAGAGCTTGCTTGCCTAGCTTTACCACCTCTCAGCGTAAGCTGAGGTGCACAGGGAAAGCTCTGCCCTCCTCTTCTTTGGAAGCTGGTAGAGACTTAACACAAGTTTTTATAGCTCCTCACTTGTTTTATATGAAGCTTTCCACATTTGTTTGGCCAGGGGGGTTGAATGACGCTGATCTCCTGGGAGGACAAGGCCTGTTTGTGTTATGTGAGCAATGAGAGAGTTTGCTCTCTCCCCCGCACACTGCCTGCAGCTCATTCCCGAGCAGGGCTGCCACTGAGCCCCTTGGTAGCCATGGCCCATGGAAGGCAAAATTGCCCCTCCTGTGCTTTGGGCAGCTCTTGTTAAGATGCTCTGAGAATATCTTCAGCCTCGGTGCCTTGGTCCGTCTTCTGCTGTGAAGCCTCCGCAGCTCTGTAAACTCCACTGTAACTCAGCACTGTTCCCCGTGTCAGAAACGGCGTGAGGATGCTGTCCTGCGACCCAGAAATCCTCTGCTCAAAGTGTAAAAAAGCTGTTTGCTGTGTTCGTCAGTTGTGTAGACACTACAGCAAACCTGCCAGCTTTCTGATTTTTGGCAATAGACTTTTGTCGGCTTTTAATGGTAACCTACTGCCAGGTTTCCAGACAAGTGACCACTGTGCACGGGCAGAGAAAGTCTCCCAGACTTTCACAGAAAGCACAGAGCAGTTTTACAACCAAACTGACCTTCACAAAAATAAATTAGAATTTACAGACTGAGATAAATGCATGCAACCCTGCATTAATCTCTTGCATGCTTGAATCCATCTGGATTTTAAAAGCCTCTCCTATGAAGAGCTCATACTCTGCAGCAATCATAAAAATGATCTTCTATTTACAAGGCCTGAAGGCAATCCTTAATCATGAGCCCACATCTGAACAAGGCACTCCATCATTATGGGATAAGTGTATGAAATGGAAATACAGCCAAGGACTTTGTTGGATTCCAATTTAGTTGATGCGTAATCCCGCTCCGCAGTTCTCAGCGCAGGGAATGCTTCTACACCTGCACACCAAGAGCTACAACAGGCAGCTTGGTGCACTGCCCACAGCCAGGACCATGTGTGCCAGCACCCAGGGTGGGCTGTCCCCAGGGCTCAGGGACCACTGCTGGGTGCTCCATCGCCACCAGATGTGCCCCACTGGGGACCGAGGACACCCAGTTGCTTGTAAGTGGGTGAAAAAGGACTTGGAGCTGCTTTGGTGGGTTCATGCTGCAGCACGTCATTTCATGCCTGGCAGAAGAAATGGTCCCAACATGAACAGATCCCTCCATATTCCTCTGTCACTGATGTCTCTGACCAGCTTTCTCCTTCGGGAAGAGCAGCTATGGATTAAATTTGCAACCTCCCCCTTTTGCTCTGCGCATCCCACCTCCCCTGAGCTGCTGAGTAGCCTTGGCTCAGTTCTGGCTGATTTAATTCCCTCCAGTAATGATTCACCCAGTTAATAGGTTTTCAGAAAGAGCTGGTTAAGGAAGGAGAAACTGAAAACATTTCCAAATAAAGACAAACTTTTACATTTAATCTCAGTGGTTTTGTCACTTTCTGCTGTCATTCCATGTCTGGGACAAACTCTGTGGTTTTGCTCAATCTGTGAACATAGTTCAAACGAGCTGTGTGATATTTGGAAAAAAAACCCAAACCATCTTGTTGCCCCCCTTTCCATTTTGTCTCCTAAACAAATATAAAATGAAAAACTTGAGTGGTAATTCATGGTCTAGACACTGTGTTGCCACAACATGCGGCTAATGCTGAGCCCCACAAGAGTCCTGCTGGCTCAGAGCTTGATTGTGCTGTTTCCTCTGTGACTCCTAACGGGTTTTGGAAAATGTCTACATAGTGAGAAGAGCTCAGCTAAGTGCAGCTTCAGCTAAATAAGAGCTGATTACAGCCCCATGACTGTCAGGGATCATACCTTTTTTTCCTGGGATGCCAGTAAACCCTCCATCCTGGCAGTATGGATGGGCAGGAGTGACCACAGTCCCTCCTGAAGGAAAGTCCCTGCCCTGGAGGAAACTTCTTCCAAATATCCTGGAAACTCAAAAAGAAAGATGGGAAGTTTGTTAAAGAAAGGGTGAGAGAGAGACCAAGAGGCCACAATCCCAGCACCTCGCAGCTCCGTTTTGTCTCACACCATTCGAGAAGCAGATTCCGCACCTCACAGGTGCAGCAGCCAGCAGGTGCAGATGTCCCTTCTGAGAAGGAAGTGTTGGCCAAGTCCTTCCCAGAGCCCTTTGGGTGCCCAAGGGTGATGGTGGTGGTTCCCCACCTCCTCGTCCCAAACTGAACACAGTACTCCGCTCAGCCTTCACCCCCTCTGCCAGTCTGTCCTCTCCCCGTCAGCAACTGATGGATCAGGAGTTTTCAACATGCGCACTGATGCCTTCCAGCCCTCTGGAGAGGGCCTGGCTTTGATCCAGAAAGCTTTATGTTAACGATTTTACAGCTCTTGGCTGCTCTCTGCTCCATCCACCTCCTGCCCGTCCTTTGGCAGTGAAGCCACAAACACATGCAATATGCATGTTGGGTTTATCTTGCTGGTACAATGTGTTTTGTTTAGAGCTCTTAAAATACATATACAGAGACCTAAGAGCTCTTTCATGATTGCAGTCTGTGATGGATTCATACGGATGGGAGTTACAAGGCTTCATGATCAGTCTTACACTCTACCCTTGCGCAAAAGCTGGTGTTATAAAATGCCAGGAATCTTGGCTCAGGAGAGCCCGTGTCCTGTACCCTCTTCTCATCCTGAAATTACTGGGTAGATAATGTTCTCAGCCAGGGAATGTCCATGGGAGTGCGACGTGGCTTGACTAAATGCCAGCAGAGCTGATGTAATCGTTTACATGCTGGGGCTGCGCGAGGAAAATGTGCTACAGTCTTGTGCACGTCGTATCTATAAAATCCCAAACCAAGGGGCAGGAGGGAATGACAGATGACATGTCTCCTGGAGTCTGGCGACCCATCTCCTGGCTCTCTGTGTTTCCTCATATGTAGAGAAAAAATGTGAAATATTGAAAATATAAGGGTGAAAGGATCATTAAAGCTCATGGAGAGGAAAGCTTCCTGTGCTGGGAAGGGCAGCGGCATCAGCACTGAATTCAGCCTGCAAAACCCAGACGTTTTCTGTCTGTGGGGTGCTGAGATGTGCTGGTCTTGCTTGACTTTGTGTTGTTGGCGTGAGGGGAGCTGAGCCGGGAAGGTGATGGATTCCCACAGCCCTGGCTTCTCGGTGCCTCAAGTCTAAATCCGAGCTGTTCGCTGCTGTCTGTGCACCTCCAGCTGCCCGTGAGGCATCAGAGACAGCTGCCAGCCCACAAGAAAGCCAGGAGGAATTAGCAAGAACTGGGAATATTTAATAATTAGTAAAACTGTGGTTGTCTTTTTCTAGTAGCAAGTATTGTTCCCTTCCAGGCTACTTCTGTTTCAGCCTTCGCTACTCTGCAGTTTCCTGTTTCCCTGACCACTGAGCAACAGCAACGGGGTGACATATCTCAGATGGTTTGGTGCTGCTTTGGTTTAAAGAAATTAAAAGCCATTGATCTGAAAGACAGCCCTGTTCCTCTGCATGGAAGGTCACTGGCAGCATTATAAATTTTTAAAGCCTGAAACAAGCAATATTTTAAAGAAATAAGTGAAATTTCTCTGAGTCTTCAGAGTTATTTCCTTTCTGGAAGCTTCTTTTAAAATCTCCCAAATTACCTTATGATGGACGTTTCAGTCTTCTTGATTAACTGTGCATGACTGTGTGAAGAGGTCATTCAATTTTTCTTCCCTGTCATTACGTTTATATAAATGCTCTAAGAATCAGCAATAAAATACTTCATCTTCTTACTTCTTTTAAAAATAATTTTTTTTTTTTTTTTTTTTTTTTTTTTTTTTTTTTTTTTTTTTTTTTTTTTTTTTACCCTCTATGGCCCTTTCCCTAAAGATTTCATACTTTCCTGCTGCTGTTTTTCTTTCAGAGTTTCCAGGCCTGTTGAAACTGCAGTCACACTTGAAGCAGATCCTGGTGCTGCACTGGAGAGGAGCATCGATGTTCTTCCACAGTGGCTTATTTTTTTCATTCTCCAGATAGAAAATAAAAGGCATTTAAAGAGAAAAGATAAAGTTTCTCTCCATAGATGAAGCAGCATTACAAGCAGAGTCATAGCATGTTTGATATGGCTGAATTGCCATAAGGGAAAATGAGCAAATGGGGGAAATGAAGAGGAATAATTCCTCATCGAATTGCCATGATTCTGCATTTCCAAACAACAGGCTATGTGTGAACATGCTAACTCCTGCAACTGTGTCCAAAACAAAGTCTCTCCCAGCGTGGGCTTCACGTCAGGCAAACTGAGGCACCCTTCCATAACCCCAGCTTGGAGCTGTCACCATTTTAAGTGGGGTGTAAAATCCATCTCTGCAGGAGAGGGTTTTACTGCAGCAGCTGATTCTCCTCACAGCACAGCAGTACTATGGATGGTGCAAAACTATAATTTTCCTAATTCCTGTCCAAATCCATGGGATTGAAGTATTGTTTTAGGAGCCAGGTGTCTAAAAATGTTTGTCAACATGGGCTTCCTTCAAACAGGAATTTTCTTACTGTCTAGGCCTCCTAAATTCTCAACTTGCTTACTCTTCCCTTTAATCTTTTTTTTTTTAATCTTTATTTTTCCTTCTAAGGAAAGCTTAAGAGGAACTTGTAGGACTAAAGTGCATGTGCTTGGCACATGTAACAAGTTGTAGTAACCAGAATATCCCCCTATACGCACGATTTTTTGAAACAAGGATGCGGTAGTGAGGTTGTCATAGAAACAACTGCATTCCTCACCCACAGAGTGGTAAGAACAGGCTGTTGTTCCTCATTCAGAGAGGAACGGAGCCGGGATGTGATCCTGGGGGACGGGTCATTCCTCTCAAGTCACCAGGCAGCAGTGGGAAGTAAAGGCACCCAGCATCTCCAAGGATGAGCTCTCATTCTGGTGCTTCGTGAGTGTCTCAGTCTTGACAAACACATTTTGAGGGGTGATGTCCATTCCCCTGAGCAGACTAAATGTAGGCTCCCACCGGAGCCTTTCTTCAGGCAAACTCTCTTTGAAGGAAGTGGATGCAAAAAACTTTTGATGAGATAAACTAGTTCTCACCCATTCGGTGATGAGCATGTTCCCAGGGAAGGGAAATTACAAAGCCTCTAGTAACAAGGAGCTTGGAGTGAGCAGATACCATAAGGTGGTGTGTTGAAGGCGACCTTCCTTGCAGGCTTTCATAACCCCTTTGGTTAATTGTGGTTTAATAGCTTGAAGAACAACAGATCAAAGTACAGTTTGATCACAGCATGGATTGGTCAGTCCGCTTGGGTACCTGTGCACATGAAATATTTTATATCTATTAACTTCATGTATATAAACTCTGAGCAGGGGGGCAAATGACAAATAGCTGACAGCTATTTTTAAAACTTTAATAAATTTTCAAGATGAATACGTTTATCAAATGCTATTTAGTTAATAATATCCAGTGATGTTATTAATGGCAAGCCCAGCTCGGGTTGTTTGCTCACGGATATTTTAGCGGCGTTGACCTGTCACTATTCAGTTAGTTCTCCTCATCCTGTTCGGCTGGGATTTGTTTCTCAATGTTATGAAGACCATCCTGTCACTTTGGACATGGAAAAGGGGATCTAATATATGGAAACAAACCTTGCAAAAAACCATGCAATGGTCCTGCAAACAACCCTTGTATGAAGAGGTTTTGGATCTCATTTAAAGGGTCTTCACTGCTGCTGTTCTCAGCCTGCTGTGGAGCCAGCGTTCGACCTAGCTATCAGAGGAATATCCTAGGAATAAAACAGGCCACTAATGAGCACTGTACATGACCATAAAGTTCTTACTGTGACTTTTATTACTGCTAAGACTGATGTTGGGATGCAATTTACTTAGAGAGGCCAGCAGAACTTAGAGACTACCCAGAAATTACTTGGAAAAATTGCTCAGGAAAAGATTTTAAAATAATTTCCACTTCTCTGTGGGTTGTTTTGTAATTACGCTGCAAATTACCTCAAACAGAATCTTGAAAAACAATAGAAAATACTGCTCATGTTCTTTAAGACACAGCTGGTGTTACTGGCTGTCCTTGTGGTTATTTATCATGTAGATTTAATTAAAGATCAATATTTTAAGCAGGTATTGTTTGTAGCATGTGTCAGGGGTCCAAAAGCAGAGACAGAGTCTTCTGACAAATCTCACCTGGGCACCTCGGTGCTGATGTCTGACACTTTGGTACTAAATTTTCTAGTGACCCGTGACACCGTACAAAGCTGAAATTATCAGACAGTTGTTCTAAGCTCCAGTCTTAGAGAAAATCAATTATTCATTATAAAATCTACACAAATATTATCTCCCAATTCTCTGTAACCTTCTTTGCTCCCCTTGCGGAATGTCATCTGCTCTTAAGTAACGAGTTTTTAATGGGTCTTCACTCCTGTTTTTTCCTGAAGTCCATGTACCTGGCACTCTAAGTATCATTTATCACACTATTATTTCCTTCCTCTACCTGTAAGCAAATGAGAAAGCTATCAGACTTTCCAGAAATTAAACCTTGTCTTCATAACCAGAAATCTCTCAGGATAATAAACAAAAAAATCCTAATGAAGTCCAAAAAGTCCACACTTTTCGTACAGCTTAGTAGGTAGAGCTCAAGAAAATAACTCACCTGTTACCTTAGTTCACATGAGAGCCAGTTAAAACATCTTTTAAATATTTCCTGGTAAAACCTCAGCTTAAGAATGAATTATGAAAAAATATATAATTAAAATATATTTACATGTTAGAGTAGTGGCTTTAATTACTATTTTTAAAAATCAATAATTAAAGAAAAAAAATAATTACTGAAACTTGAAGCTATTCCACCTGATTCTCGCTCTTTGAACCTGCTCATATTCATCTATTACCATGTGAATAGGGCAGTGATTACTCTCCTGCCAATGTAGGAGGTTTACCAGAGCAGGATTTTCCTTGATTGGCCTAAAGCAAGGGCAGGCTAATTCAGTTCACAAAGGTAAATTAAACTGATAGGCTTTAATTAGGGAAAGCTCCATTTACAACCCAATAAGGGACATAAGGTTATTTGTGCTCAGCAGAGTCTCAGAGAAGATGACAGCACTTTTTTCTTCCCTCTATGCAAAACTGTTGAATCCAAATAATAGTTTTGGGTTCTGGACTGCATGTTCTCTTTGTTCTATCTGCCATAATCATTACCCAAATTCCACTTTGATTCCACTTTTTGTCTTCTTCAGTGGGTGCGTAAGGTCGCTTGTGATGTTGTGGCTTGTTGGGTGAGGAATGTTGCTCCTTTCTGTACTTTCTGAAAGGTTTCTGTGAATATTCCCATTAGTCTAAAGGCTGGTTCACTGCCTTATTTTTCCCTCTATTTTACGTGTACACCTAGAGATGTTCATGCAAGCAAAGAAGCAGCATTGTCTAGAGAATGGGACTAAATGACCAAAAATCTTTTATCACCACAGCTCTGAATACTGGAACACCCTTTAAAGTGTTTTATTCCTCTGGTGCAGCTAAAGTCAGTTTTATACACAACTGTGCAGTGGTACCGCTGAATACAAGGTGTGTGATCCACCAGGCTGTAAGATTTGAGCATGAAGAATAGGCTAGACCATGAAGAAAGGTGCTGAAGGTGTTTTAAGAAAGGCAGAATGAAGGAGAATGTTTTCAGTCCACAACAATCATCTTTAGGAACCATTTTAAATTCTGTGTGTAGAAAAGCATAGTAGAGCCACATTTTTTTTTTAATCTACATGCTGTTTCCCTCTAATAAGGAGTCAGCATCTGGACTATAAAAATAGAATAATAATGAAGAGGAAATCTGTTAAAAAAAGCAAAACAAAACTCTTGAACACAAAGCCTGTAAAAATAGAGGCTTGGGTCAAAAGCCCTCACTGACGCAGCTGGTTTTCAAAGAAATGGTAGTAGCTTTTAGCAGGAGGGCAATTGCTGAATAGTGCTCTGCACATCCTGAGTTAAGATAATACAAATAGCTGTCTGGGAGAAAAACAGATAGGCTAATGGCCTCTCCTCTCTGGTTAACAGAGCAGGGCTGTTCACAAATGGACAGTGGCTAGGGGTTTTTTGTGTGGTTTGCTTTTTGAGTTTTGGGGGTTTTTTTCTCTCTCTTTGATCAGCTGCTTTTTAAAAGTAAAAAACTGTAATAGAGGAAACCATAATGGAATTCTGTTCTGTGTCTTCTTTTCCCCTTTTTTGCCACATGTCACATATTTAACCAAGTGGCCTGCTAAGTGAATGGGTGAATGACATTTGGTACATTGTCTGCTGGAGTAGATGAATCTGATGTGTTCCCCATTATGGGTAATAGCTCAAACACATGCCTTGCTTCCAGGGAATAGCAGGAACAGATCAAAAGCTCAATTCAACACCCAAGTGCTTAAGTTGAAAGTCATGATTACTATTCACAAGCTGTTTAGCGTTTTTTCATTTTCTGAAAAAACCCTAAATTTATTGACTTGAAGGTTAAAAATCCTTGGACTCATTTTCAGATTACATAAGCAGGTGTCACAGACTGGGAGCGGTTTTGCCAATAGGCAGATTGTCATCTAACCTGTGCAAACTTGGTTTTTTTACTAATAATGTTTGAGCAGCTTAAAAGTCTATCATCTGCTTCCTTGGTGCTCATGTGATCGTCTGTCAGGCAGGCAGTTTTATTGCTGTCATTTCAGGCTGCCTGACAATGCTAGCAAGCTATAAATGTTATATCTACATCTGTGTATATTATTATTATTATCCACAATAAATATTCACTCAACATATTCACTTACTAGGGTGAAAACCCCAAATATCACATACTATGCAAATTATGCATATGTGATACAGATTATGCATATATTATATAGATATGTTCTAGATGTAATGAAACTTTTAAACTCACTATACTTTTACAGGCAAGGTTTTATAGGACTTTTAAAGGCAAGACTCAAAGCCCACCAAGATACTATACTAATTAATTTTAACCCAAATAGAAGAAAATACAATGAATACACTATAGTATAACCCGTGTATTTTATATGGAAAAAGTCTAAACCACCTTTTTCTTCCAGACTTTGCATACTTAGTACAGAGATTACTACTGGTAACCTGCTAATTTAAGAACAGGGTAGTGTATGCGGTGGGCCATGCACTTTTGCCTATCAATAAAAATACTGTTTGTTTTCACAGCTATTTCTTTTTCTAAATTCATCCGTGTGTCTTCCAGGTTTGCCAGAGACTGTTCAGATTCCAGCAGTTTTTTCTTCAGGGATTCAATGGTCTCTGTTAGTGCTTCAACTTCACTGGTCAACCTAAACAGAATTACATTAAGTAATAAAATAAAAAGCAGAAGCCAGCTGGTGTTCAAAGAGATCTATGAACTGTAATGGGAATAAAGATCAACAGCTACAGAATCATAATAACAACAAAGGACCTCAGAGAGGTCCTACGTACTTGGTCAAAAGCAGAGTTCAATTTCACAGCTTCTGTAGAGAGTCTCCCACAATTTAGATACTACCAAGAATGTCCTTTGCCACTAAGCACAGCGGGACTACCCATCCTCACTTTCTCCCACTTGTACTAAGAATTAAAGGACAAAAATTGCTAGGTAAGTCACCCAGTTTGACTGGATCAGCATTTTGGTGAGCCTGGCTTTTGGTATCTCTTCACTGGTACAAAACTCAGTTATTAAAAATGATAATTGCACCAGAGATCAGAAAAAAAATCTTTATTTTAAAAGCATATAAGCTTTTAAAGAAGCAGCAGCAAACCATTTTTAAAGCAGCACATCATTTAAACTGAGTCAGTGGGGGTTAGGTGCTTTACTGCAATCTGCTTACAGAGAAGGCAGATATTTACTTCCCGGGAAAACAAGATCCCTGTGTGCTATGCAAACTGAATAACTACACACAGTGTAAGCGTGGCAATTAAATACATACCCATTCAGCAAAGGACTTGTAGGTGTCCTTAAATCCCTTTAAAGGCAATGTACATACTGAAAAGCTTGCACACGGATGGTTGCTGACTCAGGACCTTAAACAAGTGTGCCTGAGACGGTATAAAGCACCTGGATTAACTGTAACTTCTTCCTCACTGTACAAAGAACAGGATATTGGCTTTGAATGGTACCTTTGCTATGAGGACATTGTAAGCCTGCAAAAGCCAATTCCCTACTTTTCCTAAGCGTAGGGAAATGTGAAGGAAGAGAATCAATTACAAAGCTTATAATGAGATCAAAACTGACAAAGGTGACATTCAGACCTTTAATTTGAAAGGATTTGTTGACCTCCAGTTTTAAAACAGATTATAACTGAAAATCAAATGCCACCAGCCTGATGCTTTGTAGTACTGAGGGTTTGTCTCAGACTATGAGTATGTGCAGCCCATTTACATTCTCAGTACTGGAAGCACAGAAATTCATTCGGCACGTAGTCCACCTTGTGGTGAGCTTTTGCTAAAAGCAAAAGGGCTGCAAGTGATCCACACGCTGTCAGATTTTTTTGGAAACCACACAGTTCAGAGAAGAAAGTGTAGAGACAAAAGGCAGAGTGGAGTCTATAGATTTTCTATTTGTCAATACATTATGTTAAAATATTTTCCTTAGTGATTTCAGTCAGATGAATTATTTCTGACTTATATGAGAATCAAACCTAGTAAAAAAAGCTAAAGGCTATGTGTTGCCAATAAAAAGTGCAAAACCTGTCTCACATCACTTCAGGACAGAGTGGACACCTTGAAGGAATTGTTTAATAGTGTTTACCTGAATTGTGCTTCATCTCTGCAGACCTCTACGTTGGGCCTGAAAGATCTGTCATACAGCCTTGTTTGAGCAACTTTCACTGGGGCTTCTTTGTCTTTTATAGCTTGTTTGAGAGCAGCAATGTTAGCTTCTTGATCTCCAATCTCCTTAAGGATCTAAAGAGGATACCCAAGAAAAAGAAGTGTTTAAAAAAAGGTACACATCGTCTCTGTGCATGCTATACATCCGTTCATGGTCCTAGTGAATCAGGTATAGTTTTGACCTCCTATGTGGCCAGAATGTAGAAGAAATAGAAGTATGAAGGTGGTTTTGACCTGTTTATTTCTACTACTGCACTGAGAATCTGATCTTCAGTCTAAAAAGAGGCAGAAAATATTCTGAAGTGTGTTCAAAAACTCTTTCATGTCTCCTGACAACACATCCCACTTCCATGAATTGCTTTTAATTGTAAATTGTTAACTGTAAATTTTCCAAGAAAAATTCAAGTTATTTTCAATAAGATTGAGAACAGCTGATCAGGTTGGAAATGCATAGATTTCTGGCATTAGTGAAGAAAATTACTCAGACAGGAAATTCTAAATCACTTCTCTCTCATAACCACTGACACACACGCAAAAAATAAAGTCTACCCAGCTGTCACAACCCAACAGGTGCTAAGGAATGACTGTGTTTTCCACACTTGCAGATGGTCTAACACAGAAGTAGGAGCTGCTCCACACTGGAGAAGGGGCAGAGTCTGAAGACACGCCTTGTCGCTTGGCAGGAACTGCTGCTGCTACTACTGCAGCCCAGCATGACTTTCATTCCATAAAAGTGATAACCGGGCTAGCCTGGGAATCCTGGCCCAAAGATCAGCTCCTTGATCACACAGTTTTAGGCTTTAGTTCAGCAAGACATGGAAGAAAGTGCTTAATTTTCTTCATATTTAAGTCCATCTCTTGTTTAGAGAAGCACAACAGAATAAGCAGAATAAGCTGAACTGGAGCCACAGTCCAGCTCTGAAGACTCTGATTAGATACTAAGCTGACACAAAATAGTGTTTGATACCTGACAGGGACTAAAACTTTTTTCTAGAGGATAAATCTACTGTGATCTTCTCCAAAAAGATTACCATGCCCATAGACAGAATTAAAAAAATAACACTTACGTTTTTCAAATGATACTCTAGTTTGTATTTTACATTGTCCAGCTCCTCACAGTGTTTGGCAAAAGCCTCATTAACCGCATCACACTGTGTCCTCAGGTCCCGAGATATGTCATGAAGAATATTGTCAATCAAGACACGAAGATTGATGGAAGCCAGTTTTTCTTGTTCTGCCCTACAGATGTTGTCATGACTGAACTTGGCCCATGTCTCTGGTGTTGAAGCACTGGAAGAAGAGGTGAATAGTATACAAATAGAAACCTTGCTCTTTTGTTCAGGTTGCAGCTAGGAAGACAATCTGAAGCTGGTGTTCTCTCTGCAAAAGTGTTGTCAACCTCTATTTGTTTTTGCTGTTGCATGCAGTCTAGGCTTACCATGAAGGGAAACCAATCCTTTATAAAATTAATAAACTCTTGTTCATCTTGTGGTTTCTGGGGGAAGTAATACATGACACAACATCACCCGAAGTTCTTCCATCTTTAGCTGATACTGCTAAGGCAGAAAAAGTATACACGTACTTTTTTTGTGCAAGCACAAGCAGCTAAGTCACCAGCAAATAAACACACGGATATATTCAAGCTTTACAGTCTATATCTGCTTCGAAACAAAAAGAAACAAGATCTCTAGTTATACTTTGCTACATTGAGAAGCAGAAGGAACTACATAGAACTTGGGACACTGCAGCATATGAACACTGTCAGAAGGGGGGCGTGGGGGAAGCAGCAAGATTTATTGTAATAGTAATGCTCTGTGTGTACAGGAAGCAGCACTTGCCTTTCCCAAAAGAATAGCCTGCCTGCCAATGTCAAATGGTAAGTCTCAACAGGATTTAGAACAGCCTTTAAAAGTATAAAGCCAATTATTTCCAAGAAAAACTTCTACAAGCTCAGTTTGCATACAGTGAACCAACTTGGCCATCAGTACTGTGCCATGCTGAGATGGTAGCACTGCCTTTACTATCCATAGAGCTATTTCAAAGCTGTGACATTATATGTCCAAAGCAGCAGCAATTACACCTTTAATTCTGAGCAGCATTACAGCTTTCACTGACACAACAGATGTGTTGTATCTTACCAGGGTTATTTGTGGAGGATAATGACAGTAACTACTCACCTCTCTTCAAACTTCACTGAACTAGGATGGGACTGGATGTTGGTGCTCTGGTTACTGTATCTTCCACATTTATCATCAATACTGTACGTTTCAACTTTGTCTGACCAGTCCCTTTCACAAACCTCTTTGTGATCTCGATTTATTCTGAAAAGGCATTATTACCACAGATTGTTAGTGGAAAACAATAGAATTAACAAAACTATCACTGACATTGTGAAGCTCTGAGGCTTTGTCCTTCCAAGAGCAATGAGAACATAAACTTTCCTTTTTGTCATGAAAATACTAACCAAGGTCTCTCTCCCACAACTATTTGATAGAAGGACAGTAATCCTGATGTTTTAACCACTACCCCAGACCTTCAGTACTGTTCTGTGCCTACTGAAGGCTTCGAGCTCTTATAACCTGAGGCAAAGGAGTTGTTGGATTTTGGATTTTACACAACAATCCTAAAACACAGAAGATATTTTCAATAGTGATGACAGCTGCAGTTATTATGGGGAGAACAGGTAGGAGGTTTGCCCAACAGAACACTCTTTCTGTGATAAGACATCAGGCAGTGCTAGTAGAAGATTCATCCTCCTCTTTCGCTAGTATATTGAGCGTGACAAATTTAAGACCTCCATGAAGTGACCCTATTCCTGGAGCCCTCCTATGTAGCCTTTCAGACTGTAACACGCAGACAGTGTAATTTGCCTTTGGAAGATACAAGTACAATGATATTCAGAGATAAAACTGCTGCTTTGTTGTCAATTAAATGAGTCACACGTCACCCAATTAATTAGAATGACTTCATATTACAAAAGACAGTGGGTCATTATCAACTGTTAACACCAGATGTCACTCTCACCTCAGGAATTAAAAATACTGCTGGCAAATGATACTAAACGATGGTACTATTAAAACAATCTTAAATCAGCTATAAAAAGCGAGGCCTAAACTCAGTAGTCATGCTCTAATTGATGTAATAGAAATACTTTCAATTATTTTGCATTTATAGACATTCTTTCTAAAAACAGTATTTTGTTTTATCTGGTAGAATAGCACAAATTGGAGCAGATTAAAAACAATAAAACCTAAAATATCAAGGTTTCCAGCAGTTCATACTGGTCCATACTTCATACTGATGCACCTTAGGATTCTGGTAACATCTTTCCAAAGGGCTTGTTATAAATTAAAGGCAAATACTCCTTTCGAAATGCAATGAACGTCCATGTTGATACAGAAGGTAGAATGAAGTTTCATATTTTAAGTTCATATTGACATCTGGTAGCAAAAAACTCATCTTGAAAAGGTCCTTTGATCAGATAGATTATTTTAAAAGAGCCTATATTTCAAATAAATCACAAGGTGCAAAAAGGTAGAGTAATATTCAGATAATACTTTTACTGCACTTTAGTGTTGGAAAATGAGAGAACTGAATACACATACTGGAAACCAGGACTGAAAATCTAAAGCATGGCTTTAGGGCATGGCTCTACTTGCAGATCCTGAAGTTTCATCACTGAGTACCTCTTTTCAGGTTGAAATGGAATTCACATAGCTCATAAGTCTGGCATTGCTAAGATCTGTGTCCACTGGGCATTGTATGCCAGGAATTATTTGGCTATATAAATTAGCTACTAAGATGCCGTGAAAAATGTCTTACCGTATCTGGTTAACAGCTTGTATCAAAGTTCTTTTCAAAAGCTCCTGGATATCTCTGATAAGTTCAGCTTCCTAGATAAAAACACGGAGACTTCTGTGATATCCAGAGCAGTCAACACTAGCCTGCAGAGCAATTTGATTTCAGTAGTTGTGGATAAGTACTTAAATCTTCCCCTCATTACCCACTCTTACCCTATTATTGCAAGACATTATTTTCCAAGGAGTTAGCAGATTCTGAGGTAACTCAGCTGTAAGTCTAAGGTGGTAGCAATGCCTGGAATATTTATAAAGCCTGGGGATTTATTATTTTCATATTGCATGTGTATCCTATGAAAAAATCTGTGTTCTATCAGATTAAACAGAATATCTGAATTACTTGCACAGCCTTGAAGTGGAGAAAAATAAGGCAAAAGCGTCGGGCTCAGCAGGAGACCAGAGTCACTGCCTTGCACAAAAGGTGACATTTTAAAAGCAAGCAGGACACTGTCTGCCCTGAAAGCACAAACTCAGACGTCAGAGGCTGCTGCCTTGCCCAGGGATGCAATAGAGGAGCTCAGCTTCCCTGGCAAGTCACTGGCTGCCAGAGCCTGCTGAGTCCCTGCGGACCCCTTCAGAGCCCGCTGCCTCGCTCTGTCGTAGGAGTTTTATCCGTGTGCAAGGGAGAGGCACTCCTGCAGAGCTCCAAAACCACAGCTTGTCTGACATATGGTGATAAGGTGCTATTTAACATACAGGAGTGGCAGTATCATAATCTTCTGCCGGCCTGCCTCCTTTGAATGCTTTGTATTAACTAAAAATAGAAGTTACTACTCTATGATTTAAACAGCTATTGTCTGCTTCGGCGGGTATAGGAAAGCCGTTGTAATAAAAACCCAATGACTCAGCTTTACTTTTTTTATTAGACCTATTTATTGCAGAACTCATTTTGCCTCTGGTGATGGACAGCATGGAGGAGTGCAGAATTATCCGAGATATGCAGTGTTGTCTGAGGGGTTGATTTCCTCTGAGTTGCAAGACAGTGACTGCTCAAAGTCATGAAGCTTTGCCTCACCTTGATAATGGATCCAAGGTCTGAAGTTTCAGCTCAAGCTGGTTTTAGGAGGAATGTTCATTTCAACACAAATATGATCAAACCAGAAAAGACCGTGCTTTCTAATAATCTCTTGTTGAATAAAAAGTACCTGGTGCTCATTTTTGACTGCAATAATGCTGTTTTAGGGATTAACTATCAACGCTCTATGAAGTGACTTTACTGACCTGGTGATTACATATTATTATATAAAAGCCAGTCCAGTCCAACAAGCATTTTTTCTTTTTTATTATTTAAAGGAATTTAATATTTGAGGCTCAGATATTAAAAAGAGCTTTAGTATATGAAAAATTCCTAATTAATTTTGCTGGTTTACATCAATGACAGTCATCCAATGACAGCTAAGGGAGTATATACTTACTAATAAACTTTATTCTCAGAACACTGCTGGCACTGGTTGTTCCTTGTACTGTTTTTGACAAATAAATGAGTGTGGACGTCCCTACAGTGTCAGTTTCTCCATCATAAGAAACCAACAGGGACTATAAAAAAGATCTTTTTATTCTAAATGGAAAAGGACAATCATGATTGGAAAGAAAATATTATTTTTAAGGCTCTAAAAGAGCACAGCAAAAATAAATACATAGCTGAAGGTATCATTTTACAAACTGTGAGAACACTAAAACTCCCTTTCTGTAGGGAGGAAGTATGACAATGGCTGAGCTGTCAAAGTAAAAATTCAAAAAGATTTTAGAGGGTTAGAAAGATCCAGCACTCAAAATTACACTTATAGTAATTGATATTATTTTGTGTTGGGTAGTCAGTCTCCATGTAAATAAAGAGACAGTTTCCTATGAGTAATGTACACAATTTTCAATGAGAAAAGCCTTCCTTTAGCAAGTAAGGTCTCTCACATGGAAAAAGTGAAATAATGAAAAAATAAAGAATTCCCTTGTTGAATGACTGAAAATAAAATTTAAAAATTGATTCCCTGTTGAGGAGAGAGGTATTCAAATATAACATTTAAAACTGAAGATACAGTTCTCTACTACAAAGAAGATGGAGACTCCCTTTTTTACAAGGAGTCACATGGAAAAGAGGAGGGGTAAATGGTTACAGGTTACTCGTGGGGAGATTCTGACTGGACACAAGAGGAAAATTTTTCACAATGAGAACAATCAACCATTGGAATAATCTGCCCAGGTGCATTCCCCAACATTGGACACTTTTAAGATTCAGCTGGACACAGTGCTGGCCCATCTTGTCTAGACCGTGCTTTTGCCAAGGTTAGACCAGATGATCCTTGAAGTCCCTCCCAACCTCATGTTCGATGATTCTATAATTCATAACTAATAGTTTGAGTAAGTAAGGAGGCATAAATGACAGTGAATTTTCAACATTTATCTATTAAATTTTTATTAATTTCTAAAACAGTTAAAAAGCCAGATGGCATGGCTGGCAAGAGCTGTGGCACTAGGTTGAAGATGATGATCCTTTGATCTCGGTCCCTCAGTCCTGGCTGTACTGTCAGGCACCACAGTACAAGCCAGCCTGCTGCCCACCCATAGCTGTGGCTGGTTCGTGGGATCGAGTGGGAGAAGGTCCATACTGCCAGGCAGCACTACCTGCCGAGCAGCAGGAGCTGGGCATCTCATACACCATGTGGAGGATTTATAAAATGCCATGTCTGCTCCTTCACATTTTCTTTGCAGAGCAAATTCAATCAACAACCACGGCAGAGAGAGCTGTAGCCAGGAGCACAGCTCTTCCGGACTTCATGATTTCAGCCATAAAAACGTGGCTGGTTCCACACGAAAATCCTGGGGACAATCTGGGTTTTAGCATGTGGCAGAATAGATGGCCTTTATGTAGTGTGTGCACAGATTTGTGCTGGCAATTCACCTGAAGGCCCAGTCTGTGTTGAGAGGAAAAGCACATGAAAGGATTTTAGTAGCGAGCAGCATCTCTGATTCAGGGAACAACATTAACTGAGATTTGCATTTTTTAAGTTCATGAGAGGACTTGGTAGATGAGATGTCTTTTTTTTCCTCCTTATTTTTCCCATATATGTCTTTATGTGCTGTCTATTAAAATGAAATACTGTCAAATCTGAAGTGATGTTGGCTTCTTTTCAGCTGTCTTCACAGTTAATACTACTAATAAACCTCTGTTATTATAAATGGTTGTCAATTAACAGAGAGGGAGCATTTTATAGTTTAGCATGCCATTTATTTTATTACAGTATTTAATGTTTATGATGCAAAAGTTGGATTTTCCTCAAATCTAGTGATAAAACCATCCCAGTTCATGACTTTGTAAGTGTCTAATTAATGGTGCAAAGAAAACATTTAAGAGCAGATGTTTGTGCCTTCCATGAATTTACAAATTCAGGTTTTTTTGCAGCCTGTCTTTTTACATCAGTGACTTGCATATGTCAGCAATGTCTAAATAGAGCACCCAGGGCCAGAATGACACAGTGCGAGAGCAGCTAAGAGGAACTGGTAGAACCCCGTGAGAGAGGCTGTGCAGTCGCCCTTGATTACAAATCCAGCTGCATCCATCCATCCATCAGTAACAACATGACACCAGATGTCCCACACATCAGCATAGCAAATAAAAGCAAACTAGCTTACAGATCTCACTAGATTTAGGCCCCCAAACAGCATGTAACAGGAAGACTGTTATTCATGACAGCTGGGAGTGAAAGCAGGTAACAGTCCTTGAAATCTCAGCTCTGTGTCTGGCCTTTTTCCTGCTGGTCTCCAAGAGTCATTTCAAAATCCACGATCTGCAGCTGTTGAGAATAAGCACTGCACTCTTAATCGAGTTGTCTATGTTCAGGACTGTCCTGTTGCACAGTGATTCACTTGGCAAAAACTACAGATCAGTGTTTGGAAATGGCATTCTGTTGTTTCCCTTGCCCCATTATTGCAGTTAGCAGGAATACATACGTATGTATCCTTCCTCTGCTTTTTTAAACTTTAATTTTGCACAGTTGACAGGATTTTGGCTAATGCCTTTGTCTTCAGCATCAGGGAATAGCTGAGGCTGACATTGTTGATGCAAATACACAACAAATCAACGCTCTGAGTCTAGGGTAAAAAAATGGCATAAATGAAAGTACATCCGCTTATTCCACAGTCATATCTGGCACTCAGTTAATGAGTCTGGACACTGGACCTGTGGAAATAACCTTGAAATGCAGTATATATGCAGCTGAAACATGATTTATTGACAGTATACAACCACATGGCAAGTCCTTTGCTAGGATTTACATTTTCAATATTAAATACATGCACATAAACATAGCAAACTGTCATTAAACTGATGCAAAGGGGATTCAGAGGAGATGTTGTATGGGTTATGAAAGTCAAAAACCTCATACAAAACAGATGCAGGTACTGGTTTTTATGAATTCATCTATTCCCAGTGCAGCAGCACAAAGGAATAAAATTAATCTTTTTGAGACATTTTATCTTCTTTTTCGTCATCAAAGTTCCTTCTTCACTGGAAAAACAATTGTGTCTTTCCGTTTCTCTTTCTTAACCAGAACTGCATTAAGAAAAGATGAATATGCTGTTAAGTGGAGTCAATGAACTTCTGAGTTAGAGCTGACTTTACTATGCATGCAAGGAGATTTCACTTAAATATCCTCATCCCTCGTTTCAGCATGGCTATTTAGTGGTGGTATGTATCATAGTAGATGATCTAGATGTGAATCCATGCTGCAAAGAAAATAGGGCAGATGAGTCGGAGCTAAAACTCGCTAAAAGAAATAGATGGTGTGCCAAAAAATAGGAAAACCCCAATTATTATCTAAATACATAAAAGCTTCATCAGAGATACTTCTGTTTTCTTTGTGAGACATCTGAAGTGATTCCTACTGAATAGATAATAAAAGTGCAATTACATGCAGAGATTCAAAAGTACTTGTGTATGTGTATTTGATGTTGTCTCTCTAAATGTTATCTGCCAAGGGGCTGCTGAAAGGTGATTATCTCAGCAGGATGCTCTGGGAACTGGGAAATGTTCTTCATAGCTGCAGAAAGCTGAAAGCAGGAACAAAACTTACATCCTATGAAAAGCTTTTCCGTGAGTGTGTGAAAGGCAGCGCATTGTCCGGACACGCTCTTCCACCAGTTGCAGATTCCCCCATGCACCCGTTCACGGGAGCTGGCAGGAAGACGGCAAAGACACCCGAGAATGACGCCAACGCAAGCCTGGGCTGCTAGTAGGAGAGGAAGAATTTCAAAGGGAGGAAAATGCTCTAGAATATCAATTAACTGTGTAATTAAAACTGCAAGGAAAAGAATGTCCATTTCCTAACACAGCTGACTTTTTTGTTTCTTCTTTTTCTCAACTTTAGCATGGGAAGAGAAGAAATCACTCCTGAACTCCCTTGCATTACCATTCTAAAGAGAGTTAAGATTAGAAAGTAACTGGACAAGTAAACAACATTCAGAAAAAGTATACCAGTACTTCAGTGATAAAATTTGCATAACTCCTCCAAATAAGCAAACTATTACACAGAGCTACCAGTGAACTGGGCCATTAACTTGGAAATCTGTGCAGCGAACAGTCAGAATTCATGGAAGAGCAGCTCTAAGTGTCAAGAATTATTAGTCAGTTTTGGAGAGAATAAGAAATACAAGGTACTATCTGATTTCTTGCAGTGAAAGAGGAGTAGAGTATAGCTGCAGTTTAAAAATCTGGCCAAGCCATGGAGGGTACATTTTAACATCTATATGCAAACATTTGTGCCATAAAATCTATTCCTCTGTGAAAATGAGAAGGATTTCCCCTGATATTATGTACTCCTTTTCCTTCTGCACTGCAAAGGTCATTGGCATGGCAACAAAATCTTCATTTCTCAAGAGTCCATCTGCTGCTGGTATACACGCCTCATCTGAACTCACATCATTCTTTTTTGATGACATCCTACTTGGCTGTTGACGGTCTGTCGTCACAAGCATACAATCACAATTTCAGGTGAAAAATTAGCAGCAGCAGCAGATGGACCTCTGAGCAATGAACAGACTATTCTCTGAGATCAGGAGGAAAGAAATACAGGAGAGAAATCCTGCCAGATTGTTTTTGTTTTTTTTTTCAAATCTTACATTTCACGATTTCTCTAAAACATCAGCAGCTGATGAAAATAATTTCTTTTCTGTAATTTGAATTTTGTAAAAATTCACACACTGAAATATCCCCTACACTAACTCTCACATTTCTATTTTTGACTGGAACAACCTCTTAAATATCGATTACAATTCAGCAATTGTACACAATTCCTATTCAAAATATTGCTAAATACTGTTATGTTAATTCTAGATATCATGCCATCGACTATGTAAGTATCTTCAGTATTTTTCTAACAACAAATATTAATCATCTGGTTTAATCAGTAACTCATCATGAATCAACTTTCACAGTATATTGGAGGCTGCAGGCAAATAATCATTGATTTATTTGTGGGGCAGTAGAATAAGTATCATTACAAAATTAAAATTAACCAGAATCTATTCTCTGTAACATGCAGCCACAATAATTACATCAGCCTTGAAGGCAATCCACAGGCAGTGTCGGATCTCTATGACAGATAACAAAGTGCCAGCTAGAGTAAAGAGTCCTCCATGGGAGGAAAAGGATCAAACAAATTTCAGGAGAATCTCAGGTTTGTTGAAGTCACACTGTCAGAAATGCCATCTCTCCGTGCCCCCCCGCTTGCCAGCAGATAGCATCCCTTTGCAGGTGTCACACTACATTGTACCGTTCATTGTGCTGTCCTGCAGGACACTTAAACTGACGGTTTGTCTTGAGACACTGTAGTACAGCGTTGGATCACCATCTCGTCACGAACCTTGGCAAGATTACGGCATCAGACTCAGTAGTAAAAGGTAAATACTGCCAGATTTAGATAGCTTGAGCATTTCACTGGTCCTGAATAATCTGCTTATCAGGTGCTCCATTTTTAAAGTGTAACCTGCAGAGGTGAGGGGACTTTAAGCCAAGAACAGGCTGGAATAAGTTTAATGCCAGAATAGGATGCCCATCTTGCTTGAGGAAACCTGTTTTATTTTTGTTTGGATCTTGTCTGAGAGAGGGGATCTGGTCTCTTCTAGTCATGCTCCTGTGATTTTAAACCCTTTAAGAAGGATTTTAAACGATCCTTCTTAAACCTAGGAGTGACAGAGACCAGCCTGCCAGAAAGGGGCACCTGGCCTCTGTGCACTGCCAGAAGATACCTTCATGAGCTGCAGTTATCGCCTACTGACCAAACTGTTCACCATTTTAGAGAGCAGAGCAGAACTAATGGATGGTTGCCAACAACCCTTAACGTCCTAACGTCCTGCTCACCTTCAGCAACTCTCTCTCCACCTCATCACAGATCAGGTCCGGGGGTTGCCTCCTCTCCCGACACTGCAGGTTATCAGTGGCAATGGCATAGGGCATCGCGGTGGCATCGAGCGCCCTTTCCAGCCGCAGCTTCTGGGCTGCCAGCAGGCTGGTCTCGGCATCAAGGTCCTCAATCTCCTTCTGGAGCTCAGCCTTCCAGAAGTGTATGTCCTGCAGGCGCTGGCCCAGGGCGGCCGTGGAGCCCTGCTGGGTGCGCTGGGCAATGGCTGCGGCATGTTCGGCCAGCTCCTTGGCCTCGGCCCGGGCGCGCTCGGCCTGCTCGCAGCTGGTGAAGGCCTTGTGGTACAGCGCAGCGTGGCTCTGGTGCCACTCAGGGGGCAGAGACTTGGCAGTGTGGAAGGCGGCCGCGGCCAGGCCGCTGGAGGAGTCGGGCCCCATGTTCAGCGCCGCCTCGCACACCTCCACGGGTAGGTCGGAGACGGGCACCGTGTGCGGCGC